>NC_090437.1:138741644-139047628 GCF_031143425.1 Pleurodeles waltl
ACCACCTGCACCGCCACCTGCACCGCCACAGAGCCCGCCACCAGCACCGCCGCCACAGAGCCCACCGCCAGCACCACTGTCATTGAGCCCGCCACCAGCACCGCCGCCACAGAGCCCGCCGCCAGCACCGCCGCCACAGAGCCCGCCGCCAGCACCGCCGCCCCAGAGCCCGCAGCCAGCACCGCTGCCGCAGAGCCTGCAGCCAGCACCACTGCCACAGAGCCCGCCGCCAGGACCGCCACCAAAGAGCCTGCAGCCAGCACCGCTGCCACAGAGCCCGCAGCCAGCACCGCTGCCACAGAGCCCACAGCCAGCACCGCCGCCACAGAGCCCGCAGCCAGCACCGCCGCCACAGAGCCCGCAGCCAGCACAGCACCGCCGCCACAGAGCCCGCAGCCAGCACTGATGCCACAGAGCCCACAGCCAGCACTGCCGCCACAAAGCCCACAGCCAGCACTGCCGCCACAGAGCCCTCTGCCAGCACCGCCACCACAGAGTACGCCGCCAGCACCGCCGCGACTGACACCGCCGCAAGCACCGCCAGAGGCCCCGCAACATCCTGAGCCAGTGGCACCATCGCAGACATGGCTGCCATCCCCTGTGGTCATTCGTCCGATGAGGCACTCTGGGCAGCAAGCCCCCTCCAGAACCAGTGGAGAGATACATCCACTACCTCTGTCCTTGGCAGGATGAAGCACTCTGGGTACAAAGCCCCCTCCAGAACCAGTGGAGATACACATCCACTACCTCTTTCCTTGGCAGGATGAAGCACTCTGGGCACAAAGCCCCCTCCAGAACCAGTGGAGAAACACATCCACTACCTCTGACTTAGCAGGATGAAGCACTCTGGGCACAAAGCCCCCTCCAGAAGCAGTGGAGATACACATCCACTACCTCTTTCCTTGGCAGGATGAAGCACTCTGGGCAGAACGCCCCCTCCAGAACCAGTGGAGAAACACATCCACTACCTCTGCCCTTGGCAGGATGAAGCACTCTGTGCACAAAACCCACTCCAGAACCAGTGGAGAAACACATCCACTACCTCTGTCCTTGGCAGGATGAAGCACTCTGGGCACAAAGCCCCCTCCAGAACCAGTGGAGAAACACATCCACTACCTCTGTCCTTAGCAGGATGAAGCACTCTGGGCACAAAGCCCACTCCAGAACCAGTGGAGAAAGGCATCCACTTGTGATACTGTGGCTTTGCACTCCCCAGGATAAAGCAGTGGGCAACCCACCCACTTGAGACATTTGAGAGACTGTGGCTTTGCCCTCCCCAGGATAAAGCAGTGGGCAATTCACCCACTTGAGACACTTGAGAGACCGTGGCTTTGCACTCCCCAGGATAAAGCAGTGGGCAACCCACCCACTAGAGATACTTGAGAGACTGTGGCTTTGCACTCCCCAGGATAAAGCAGTGGGCAATCCATCCACTTGAGACACTTGAGAGTCTGTGGCTTTGCACTCCCCAGGATAAAGCAGTGGGCAACCCACCCACTGAAAAGACTTGAGAGACTGTGGCTTTGCACTCCCCAGGATAAAGCAGTGGGCAACCCAGCCACTTGAGACACTTGAGAGACTGTGGCTTTGCACTCCCCAGGATAAATTAGTAGGCAACCCACCCACTGGAGAGACTTGAGAGACTGTGGCTTTGCACTCCCCAGGATCAAGCAGTGGGCAACCCACCCACTGCAAAAGACTTGAGAGACTGTGGCTTTGCACTCCCCAGGATATATCAATGGGCATGGAGCCCCCCTCGTGGAGCAGTGGCGTTGTGTGTTCATCAGGCTGAGGTGCCCCCCCCCGAGGTGCCTGTTTATTTTCGATCTGATGCCCCTCCAGTGTTCTCTCCGTTTGGAGTCAGGTATCTGGTGTGGGCCTCGCCCAAGCATTTTTGGCCCAGTGGTCACGGGCAATGATTGGTGCACTATCCGGACTTGTGTAGTTGGTGTATATAATTGTATATACTGTATTTAGAGTTTTGAGTACTGGGTTTTTATTGATTACAATTGTTCAAATCAATTCCTTTTGTCCTTGCGTTATTAAAGGGGGGTGGGGGGTGTATATGTAATGTTGCAGCATGTATTTGTGTGTATGGTGTTGTGGGTGAGGGTGGGGGTGTTGCGTGTGTGTGTCACTCTCTTTTCCCCCCGTGTTGTAGGTGCAGTACTCACCCTGGTCGTTGCCGCTGTCTCTGGAGCTGCTGATAGAGGAGCAGGAAGACCATCGCCGGCAGGATGTGAAGTTCTGGCTCCATGGTGTCCTGGTTCCTCGTGGGGTGTGGAGAGGTGAGTGATTTCCCCTTCTGTGTACTGTTTCCGCTGTCTTTTTGTTCGCGTTGGTTCCGCCCCAGAAAAGGTGGCCGATTGGCATCTTGTGATAGGGTGGGCGGTACATTGTCTTCCGCCTGTCCGTTGGCGGTTACCGCCACGCTGTTTGTTTGTACCGCCGTGGTGGTCGGAGTGTTAAAGTGGCTATCTATGTTGGTGGTTTCCACCGTGGTCGTAATGTCATTTTTTTTTTCCGCCGGCCTGTTGGCGGTATTACGGCCGCTTTAACACCGACCGCCAGGGTTGTAATGAGGGCCTCTATGTCTTTTAGAAAGCCACACTTTATCACCTGGTTGGTACTGAGGTCCTTCACAATGTTTCTTTTCGTAGTGCTTTTTGTATTTTGTTTAGCTTTTTCTAAATGCTGTTGAATCCGTTTCTGGGTTTGGTGGAGGTGTTGAATCGTTTCCAACACAGCTGGTATAAGAGAACTTTCTTGAGGAATCGTGATGGGCAGTCAGGATGATAGCCAAACAAACCAAAAAAGGGTGTGACATCAATGGAAGTGTGAAATGAGTTATTGTAGGCTAACTCAGCTAACCAGAGCATTGATGTCCAGGAATGAAGTGTTTTCTCAGCGTAAGCACGCAGATATTGCTTCAATGTCTGATTCAGTCTCTCAGTTTGACCATCTGTTTGAGGATGATGGCTAGTAGATAGTGTGGACGTGACTTGAATCGTTTTGCACCATGTTTTCCAGAAGTTGGATGCAAATTGAGATCGGAGAGAATAATTTTTGTCAGCCCGTGATAACGGACCACTCTATTCAGTAAGATGGTTGCCAGTTCACTGGAGGTGGGTAATTTCTTACAGGCAATGAAATGTCCATATTTCGTGAGACTATCTACCACCACAAGGATTACTGAGTATTGTTGAACTACTGGTAGTCCTGTAATGAATTCTAAAGAGATGTGTTCCCAAGGTCGACGAGGAGTTGGGAGCGGATGCAACAAACCTTTCGGCTTTGAATGGCTTGTCTTGATGCTAGCACAGGCTTTGCAGTTATTTACCATTGTTTTCACGTCTTTTGTCAGAGTAGGCCACCAAAAGTAGCGTTGGATTAATTCAAGAGTTTTAGGAGTACCTGGGTGACCTGCCGTAGGTATAACATGCAACCAATGAAATACTAACTTGCGAAGCTTTGTAGTGGGCACGAACAAACAAGCATCATGGAAAGGTAGTCTTTGCTTAATTGATCTTTTGGGATCTGCTTGAGCCCATGCCTGCCATTTCTAAATGGTGAAGGAATTACAGATGTCTTCAAAGAAGTCTTCGGTTTTTCTGATGCATATGACTTTGTCTGGAGCAATGATAGCTCTGGAAGGTTGGAGTGTAGGCAACGTGGTAGACTCTTGGCGGGACAAGGTGTCTGCTTTGCAATTGTCTTCACCAGGACGAAAAGTTACCACAAAATCGAATTCGGAAAAAAACAGCATCCAGCGTAATTGCAGAGGAGTCAAAAGCCTAGCTGAACTCATGAACTGGAGATTGCGATCATCAGTATATACTGTGATAATGTACTTGGCACCCAGCAAATGATGTCTCCACTCATTAAAGGCGTATCGGATTGCCAGAAGCTCTTTTTTAGCAATGACATAGAGGGTCATTCTGACCCTGGCGGCCGGTGGCCGCCAGGGCCACCGACCACGGGAGCACCGCCAACAGGCTGGCGGTGCTCCAATGAGCATTCTGACCGCGGCGGTTCAGCCGCGGTCAGAAGCGGAAAGTCAGCGGTCTCCCACTGACTTTCCGCTGCTCTTTGGAATCCTCCATGGCTGCGGAGCGCGCTCCGCAGCCATGAGGATTCTGACCCCCCCTACCGCCATCCAGTTCATGGCGGGAAAGCCGCCATGAACAGGATGGCGGTAGGGGGGGTCGCGGGGCCCCTGGGGGCCCCTGCCGTGCCCATGCCAATGGCATGGGCACGGCAGGGGCCCCCGTAAGAGGGCCCCGAAAAGTATTTCAGTGTCTGCCTTGCAGACACTGAAATACGCGACGGGTGCCACTGCACCCGTCGCACCTTCCCACTCCGCCGGCTCGATTACGAGCCGCCATCCTCGTGGGAAGGTCGTTTTCCCCTGGGCTGGCGGGCGGTTTTACTGGAACCGCCAGCCAGCCCAGGGGAAAACTCGTAATACCCGCCGCGGTCTTTTGACCGCGGCGCGGTAATTTGGAGGGCGGGATCCTGGCGGGCGGCCTCCGCCGCCCGCCAGGGTCATAATGAGGCCCATAGTCTGTTCGGCTTCGTTCAGCTTTCAAGACATGTAGGCTACAGGATGAAGTTGGCCAGTGTCTTTACTTTGTTGAGAAACGACTGCACCAATTGCCACATCTGAGGCATTGGCTTCCACTATGAATGGACGAGCCACATAAGGGTGAGTCAAGACTGGGGCAGTGGAAAAAGCTTCTTTCAAAGTTGAAAAGGCTTGGTCAGTTTCTGGAGACCATACACATTTTTCTTTCTTTCTGAATAACTTGGTGATTGGGGCCACTATTTGAGAGAAATGGTGTATAAACCTGTGATAAAAGTTTGCAAACCCCAGGAAAAATTGTACATCTCGAACAGTCTTTGGAGTGGGCCAATCAGATACAGCTTGTACTTTCTTTTCTGCCATGACCCTACCTTGAGGGGTAAGGATAACCCCTAAAAACTCAACTGTGGTAACATGAAACTCACACTTGGTTAGTTTGCAATATAAATGATGCTTTCGGAGAGCTGTGAGAATTTTCTTGACGTGTTGTACATGTTCGGTATTATTGTCAGAGTAGATCAAAATGTCATTGATATAGACTATTGCAAATATGTCAAGATACTCTCCAAGAACGTCATTCAAGAAAATTTGAAATGCTGCTGGAGCCTTGCACAGGCCAAAAGGCATGACGGTGTATTCAAAGAGACCAAGGCCCTCATTACGAGCCTGGCGGTCTGTGACCGCCAGGCTCGCGGTTGGCGGGAGCACCGCCGACAGCCTGGCGGTGCCCCTTAGGGCATTCTGACCGCGGCGCTTTGGCCGCGGTCAGTGCAGGAAAACCGGCGGTCTCCCGCCGGTTTTCCGCTGCCCGTCAGAATCCTCCAAGGCGGCGCAGCATGCTGCGCCGCCTTGGGGATTCTGACACCCCCTACCGCCATCCTGTTCCTGGCGGTTCGCCCGCCAGGAACAGGATGGCGGTAGGGGGTGTCGCGGGGCCCCTGGGGGCCCCTGCAGTGTCCATGCCAATGGCATGGGCACTGCAGGGGCCCCCGTAAGAGGGCCCTGCTTGTATTTCACTGTCTGCATAGCAGACAGTGAAATACGCGACGGGTGCAGTAGCACCCGTCGCACCTTCCCACTCCGCCGGCTCGATTCCGAGCCGGCGTCCTCGTGGGAAGGTTGTTTCCCGCTGGGCTGGCGGGCGGCCTTAAGGCGGCCGCCCGCCTGCCCAGCGGGAAACTCAGAATGCCGGCCGCGGTCTTCAGACCGCGGTGCGGTATTCCTGCGGCGCAACTTTGGCGGGCGGCCTCCGCCGCCCGTCAAAGTTGTAATGAGGGCCCATATCTTGTCTTGATCGCAGTTTTCCATTCGTCGCCTTCTCTCATTCTGACTAAATGGTAAGCATCTCGTAGATCAAGCTTAGTGTAGATTTTTGCTTTCTTCACTTGATCCAACAAGACAGGAATCAGGGGCAAGAGGTATTTGTTCTTGATTGTGACCTTGTTCAAACCCCTATAGTCAATACAGATTCGAAGGTCCCCATTCGCCTTAGGGACAAAAAACAAAGGAGAGGCTACAGGAGACTTGGAAGGGCGAATGAAACCATTCTCTAAGAATTGATCTAGGTTCTTTCGGAAGTGTTGATTTTCATGTTCTGACAAGGCGTATATAAGACAGCTAGGGACTATCGCACCTGTAGTTAGATCAATTTGGCAGTCATAAGGTCTATGAAGAGGCAAGGTTTCTGCTTCTTTTTCATCTAATAGATCTTCATAGGACAAATACTGTCTAGGCAACTTTACTTCTTTCTCCGCTGCAGTGGCTATGTAAGAGTTGCAATTTTTGGCGACTTGAGACGTCTGGAAGTATTTTTTGTTACATAGGGCGGAAGAGAACACGACTTTCCATTCTGCCCAGTTAATCTCAGAATTGTGATGAGTTAACCACGGTAAGCCAAGGATAATTCCATTCTGAGGAGCATGGATCACGTCAAAGATGAGTTTCTCTTCATGTTTGGTTCTTTGATTTCCCCCATCACAGATCACTGACAAGGGGACAGTCTGAAGAGTTACTGGGCCTCCAGTCAAGAGTTTTCCATCTACTGCTTGTATTATTTCTGGAGTCTTCTTCTCTGTGCATGGGATCCCCCACACGCAAACCAATTGGGCATCAACAAAGTTCCCGGTAGCCCCAGAATCTACGAGGGCCTTCTTGAAATAGTTATTTTCCTTTACTTTAACTTTTATGCCCAGCTTGAGATGTCTAGACTGTGAAGGGTCCACGGTGACACCTAAGAGCAACCCTTCTTTACATCTTGGGTGATTTTGTTTTCCGGCTCGACTTGTGCACTGGCTGCAAGTTTCTGGACAGGACATTGTTTGCTCTTTGGTTTGATTGGATAATCTTTGGCGAAATGACCCTTGCGCCCGCAATAAAGACATTGTCCATTCTTTTTACGTAGTTCCTTGTGGCCGTGGGTATGGCGATAGGGAGTAAAACGACACTCAGATGAAAGGGTAAATATATGTGATTTTATTGTAATTCTGACAGTATCTTTATAACAGTCTCTATCTGTAGGTTTTAAGGTGGGTGATCTCCTCTGTTCCTTCTCTCTCAGGTTTTCCAGTGGTTGTAGATGGCTTCCCGGCGGTGATATTGTCAGGAGGACCGGAAAAAGAGGAACGAAAGGCAGGTAAGTAGTGTCTTAGTACGTGTGTTGGTATTTATTTAACATGCAGGATTTATTGGTAAGGGCTATAGGACCTCGTCTCTACATCCCTGTGGACACAATCTCCATTACAGTCCATTAAACCACTCCTTTCCTATGCTCAGTGGTTTGTGTTCCTTTTGTTTGTGATTTTTCCCCTTTTTAAACTTTTTCTCCTCCTCCCTCTACCCCTCTCCTCCACCCACCTCCCTTCCAACCATATGCAGTAATTTATTCTTTATGCAAGCCCGTACCTGCTTTAGCCACATCCCTCCAGGGACGTGGTGGAGTTAGGGCCTCTCTGGACTGTCCTGTCCATCTGTGGGAGTCTCTCGAGTGTGTCCTGGTTCTGTGCTCCAGAGGTTTGGATCGCTGTTGTTCTCGTCTTCTTCGTAGTACTCTCTATTCGCAGTCTCCGTAATTCCTTCCTCAGCATCTTCCTCCTCGGCGTCTTTCTCCTCCTCTATGCGCCGCACGCATAGTCCGTCTTCTCTTTTTACCCTCTCGGGAAACCGGATATCCGGGTTCCCGTCTCCGACGACTTTTCCTCTTTTCCTCCAGGCGTCGTGTTTCCAGTTTCTCCCCAGGTGAGTCGATGGGGATCCGGAGGACCGGATTCCCGCTTTCAATAGCTATTTCCTTCTTGGGACCTGTCGAGTGCCATTCCGATCCGGGATCGGCACGAAATGGATCCGGGGAGCTTGTCACCCGGCTTCAGTCCTTTTCGTCTTTGGTCAAAGGCCTCCTGATTGTTCCGATTTCCATAGGTTCTGGAGTCCTCTCTTTCTGGGTTCTTGATTCTCTATTATCGTGAACACACCAGGAGTATTTCTCCGTCTTTTTGCGTGTTCCCCTTCGTTCTGCTAGACGATGATCCCGTCTCAAAACAAGGTTTATTACATCTCGACAATCTGTAGGCTGCGGGTCTATTTGAGCAAGGATGTCCTTTAACTCATCCTCGAGTCCTCTGTAAAGCAAGGCCACTTGCTTTTCTTCAGGCCAGGATGTCTCGGCTACCAGACGATTAAACTTAGCTAAGTAAGACACTAGATCCTGGTTACCTTTTTGTAAGTCTAATAGTTCATGATCTGCCGACTATGTCACAGTTCTACGATCAAACACTCGTTCAAACTCACGAACAAAATTTCTCCAATTGTAAAGCAGGGGACTGTCTTTACGCACAAGAGGAATTGCTCAGGTGACTGCGTCCCCAGTCAGGTATGATAACAAGAAAGCCACCCTGGATTGGGCATTAGGGAAAGTGTGTGGTCAGCAGGTAAAATGTAATTCCACTTGAACCAGGAAAGATTGCGGTTTCAGGGGATCGCCTGAGAAACATTGTGGCAGAGCAAGGGGAATGGCTGATGGAACGTTGAGGGAAATGTTTGTAGGAGGATTACCTCCAGAAGCTTGAGAAGAAGGACCAGGCCAAGACACACCCAAAGGACTTTGTTCCTTCTTTTCTACCCTTTCCTGCAACTGACTCACTCTCTCATCTAGGCTGGCTGCTATATCCTTTGATGACACTACCTCTGCTTGGAGCTGCGTGATAACCTTGACTAGCTCGTCCAATGTGGCCATACTGAGAACACACGCAAACCAGAAGGATATTAATTTGTGGGCTCACTATTCTGTCAGGGAGACCAGATCCTTTGGGCCTGCGTACGCTCCCAACATGTCCACCACTAGATAAGCTCCAAAACTCTGATAGAAATATCACAGAGCCTGAGTGATTCCAAGCGGGGAAAAAGGGGATTAGGTAGGGAACAGCTGGGAAGGAGTCCTGTAGGAAGCAAAAGTTTAAACAACACAATATCAAGATTTTATCACATTGACTTTCACTAGACTATGGTTCTAAGCATTGTCATACTGTAACCATGGATAACTTAAGAAAGGACTAAAACTAGACCTCAAGAAGTCTGGGTACCTGGAAAGGAATCAAGAATGGTTAATACAATGTTTCATATGAACTTTTCATGAATACTTACACACTGTCTAGGAATATAAGTACCTTCTAGAATAATGTTTCAGAACAAACATTGCATCTTTACCTAAGAACAAAAAGTAATCTCAAACCTTCCCTGGAAAACAATAGGAATTGTACTAAGGACTTAATATGCACAAAGAATGTAACATCTTGAATTTAGCACCTTTGCAGAAAGTTCAAAGGCCCTGGATAATTGTGTGCACTTCAGGAAACACTACACATCAAGGTTTTAATTGCCATGAAATGATTGCGCACACTGTAAGCAATCTGAACACCTAGGTTTAAAATGCGGGAAATTAATCGCGCACACTGCTGATCCCAAAAAGAATATGCAAATGCCATGAAATGATCTCGCACTCTGTAAGCGATCTGAACATCAAGGTTTAAAAGCGGGAAATGAATCGTGCACACTGCCTATCCCAACAAGAATATGCAAATGCCATGAAATGATCTTGCACTCTCTAAGTGATCTGAACATCAAAGTTTAAATGCGGGAATGAATCGCGCGTCTTGCCGATTCGAATGCCACCATGCAAATGCCAAGAAATGGTCGCGCACAACGAGTATCAAGAGTTAAGTGCAAGAAATGAATCGCTTGTCTTGCCGATACGAATGCCTCCATGCAAATGCCAAGAATTGGTTGCTGTAGGAAAGTACCATCTTGCCTGGCATGTTACCCCCATATTTCACTGTATATATGTTGTTTTAGTTGTATGTGTCACTGGGACCCTGCCAGCCAGGGCCCCAGTGCTCATAAGTGTGCCCTGTATGTGTTCCCTGTCTGATGACTAACTGTCTCACTGAGGCTCTGCTAACCAGAACCTCAGTGGTTATGCTCTCTCTTTTGCTTTCCAAATTGTCACTAACAGGCTAGTGACCAATTTCACCAATTCACATTGGCATACTGGAACACCCTTATAATTCCCTAGTATATGGTACTGAGGTACCCAGGGTATTGGGGTTCCAGGAGATCCCTATGGGCTGCAGCATTTCTTTTGCCACCCATATGGAGCTCTGACAATTCTTACACAGGCCTGCCACTGCAGCCTGAGTGAAATAACGTCCACGTTATTTCACAGCCATTTACCACTGCACTTAAGTAACTTATAAGTCACCTATATGTCTAACCTTTACCTGGTAAAGGTTGGGTGCTAAGTTACTTAGTGTGTGGGCACCCTGGCACTAGCCAAGGTGCCCTCACATCGTTCAGGGCAAATTCCCCGGACTTTGTGAGTGCGGGGACACCATTACCCGCGTGCACTATACATAGGTCACTACCTATGTACAGCGTCACAATGGTAACTCCGAACATGGCCATGTAACATGTCTAAGATCATGGAATTGTCACCCCAATGCCGTTCTGGCATTGGGGAGACAATTCCATGATCCCCTGAGTCTCTAGCACAGACCCGGGTACTGCCAAACTGCCTTTCCCGGGGTTTCACTGCAGCTGCTGCTGCTGCCAACCCCTCAGACAGGTTTCTGCCCTCCTGGGGTCCATCCAGGCTTGGCCCAGGAAGGCAGAACAAAGGACTTCCTCAGAGAGAGGGTGTTACACCCTCTCCCTTTGGAAAAAGGTGTCAGGGCTGGGGAGGAGTAGCCTCCCCCAGCCTCTGGAAATGCTTTGATGGGCACAGATGGTGCCCATCTCTGCATAAGCCAGTCTACACCGGTTCAGGGATCCCCCAGCCCTGCTCTGGCGCAAAACTGCCCCAGGGCAGTGCAGGGGTCCCCTAACAGGGCTCCAGCCTGCTTTTCACTGTCTGCCTAGCAGACAGTGAAAAGCGCGACGGGTGGAACTGCACCCGTTGCACACCTGCAACACTGCCGGCTCCATTCGGAGCCGGCTTCAATGTTGCAGGCCCCCTTCCCGCTGGGCCAGCGGGCAGGTCGGAATGCCGCCAGCAGTCTTTTGACCGCAGAGTGGTCAAATAGCGGTTCCCGCAAGGCGGGCAGCAACCGCCGCCCGCCGGGGTCAGAATGACCCCCTCAGTAAGTCTGCAGCAATACCTTGCAAAAGAACAGTTATTGCAAACATCATTAATTGTGTTTTTCAAGGTTAAAGTCTGCAATGCAAAAGGTTAACATACTGCATATAAACAAAATGCATGAATTATGCTCTTGCATGAAGGCTGGGTTTTTGTATTTTTGTCGCCCGTAGAGCACGCTGTCCTGATGTTGACAGTGAGTTCCTAAAAGAAGACATCAGTTTTTTGGGGTATTGTTTCTCAAAACAACGGATAGGTCCGAACCCAGCCAAAGTGAAGGACATCCAAGAGGCTCCGGCCCCCACATCTGTTTCCGGGGTCAGGAGTTTCCTAAGTATGGTGACGTACTGTGGCCATTTCATGAGGAACCTGTCCGACCTCACTGGCCCATTACGACATCTCACCAAAGCTGACCACCCCTGGATCTGGGTCAAAGAACAAAACCAGGCATTTGAAAACACCAAGAAAGCCCTCTCGGCTGACTCTACTCTGGTCTTCTTTGAACCCAGGCGAGAGTCCCAGCTATCCGTTGATGCCAGTCCCACTGGTTTAGGGGCGGTCCTAGCCCAGAGACAGGACTATGGAGAATGGGCTCCTATAGCATTCGCTAGCAGGACTTTGACACCCACAGAGCAGCGCTATTCTCAAATAGAACGGGAAGCTATTGCCGTCCACTGGGGGTGTCGCCATTTTTACATCTATCTGTGTGGAAAGGCATTCATAGTGGTTACCGACCACAAGCCGTTACTTCCCCTTCTTAAAGGTTTTGTCATCAAAGCCGCCACTGCGGATTGAAAAATGGATACGGCAGTTGCAGGAGTTCGATTTCCACACAGAATACCAGCCCGGTGCGAAGAACACAGTGGATTTCCTGTCACCCCATGCTCGCCCAGCCATGCCTCAAGAGGCCGACGAGGCTCTTGAAACAGAGGTATATGTCAAATTTGTAGACGACCGGGCCAGGCCACTACCCATACCCCTTGAAGAAGTGGTGGAAGCCAAAAGCCAAGATGACTGCCTGCTGTTAGCCATGGAAGCTGTGCGCTCCACTAACTGGCGGCCACTAGAACACCCTGCCAGCTTCCACACAGCTGTGGCCAGAGCCACCCTTCAGGCCCTCTTCCACGTCCAACAAGAGCTTTCGGTGAGTGAGGATGAGTGCCTCCTACGAGGGTCTCGTCTGGTGGTGGCTGCTTGTCTGGGGCATAGAGCCATTTTGTTAGCACATTGCGCTCACCAAGGCATAGTCAAATCAAAGAATCAGCTTTGAAGCAAGGTCTGGTTCCCAGGACTTGACCAACAGGTGGAGGACGTTATTAAAAGGTGCTTAGTCTGCCAGGCGAGTGGAGCGCCCAATCCCCCTGCACCTATTATCACCGCAGAAGGTCCCACAGCCCCCTGGCAGAGGGTCAGCGCCGACTTTGGGAGCCTTCCAGATGGGACCTACTTGCTAGTGGTGATGGATGACTACTCTCGATTCCCTTAGGTGGAATTGGTGCCATCTACAGCCGCCCATGTGGTCATGCCAAAGATGGAAAAACTGATGGCCACCCCTGGCCTCTTTGAGGAGCTGCACACAGACAATGGGTCCCCACTGAATACCCCGTGAGTGGGCTGACTTTTTGAAGTCAGAGGCACAGCTCACCGTCGGCTCACGCCTCGCTGGCCTCAGTCCAACAGCAAAGTGGAGCGATTTGTGCAGACTCTGTCCAAAACAATCCGCATCGCTATTGCGGAGTCTCAAAATGTTGAGGGTGCTAGCTACATTTTCCTCCAAGAATACAGTTACCCCACATGTTACGACGGACGTCACCCCGAGCCAACTCTGTTTTGGGACAGCTGTAATGGATGCCATACCTCATCACCCCATTTGGACCACCCAGCCTAATCCTCCAAACCAATCAATGAGACGGAGGTCTTGCAACAACGTCTATACATCTAAGAGACGGAGAGCACGGAACATCTCTATTCGTGTAGGGGACATGGTATTGGTGAAGGACCGCCATCCTGGTGGGATGCTCCGTCTCCCTTTTGAAGCAGAACTATGGACTGGCATCACTATCAAAGGAACTATGGTGACAGCAACAAGAGACTGTGAGAGTGTCACGAGAAATGTATCCCAGTTCAAAATGATTCTCAATTCACCGCCCTCATACCGGGCCAGGGCTGGATGTAGGAAAGTACCATCTTGCCTGGCACGTTACCCCCATATTTCACTGTATATATGTTGTTTTAGTTGTATGTGTCACTGGGACCCTGCCAGCCAGGGCCCCAGTGCTCATAAGTGTGCCCTGTATGTGTTACCTGTGTTATGACTAACTGTCTCACTGAGGCTCTGCCAACCAGAACCTCAGTGGTTATGCTCTCTCATTTCTTTCCAAATTGTCACTAACAGGCTAGTGACCAATTTCACCAATTTACATTGGCATACTGGAACACCCTTATAATTCCCTAGTATATGGTACTGACGTACCCAGGGTATTGGGGTTCCAGGAGATCCCTATGGGCTGCAGCATTTCTTTTGCCACCCATAGGGAGCTCTGACAATTCTTACACAGGCCTGCCATTGCAGCCTGAGTGAAATAACGTCCACGTTATTTCACAGCCATTTACCACTGCACTTAAGTAACTTATAAGTCACCTATGTGTCTAACCTTTACCTGGTAAAGGTTGGGTGCTAAGTCACTTAGGCCCGTATTTATACTTTTTTTGCGCCGCATTTGCTTAGTTTTTTTACGCAAAAACGGCGCAAACTTGCAAAATACTATTGTATTTTGGAGGTTTGCGCCGTTTTGCGTCAAAAAACGGTGCAAATGCGGCGCTAAAAAAAGTATAAATACGGGCCTTAGTGTGTGGGCACCCTGGCACTAGCCAAGGTGCCCCCACATTGTTCAGGGCAAATTCCCCAGACTTTGTGAGTGCGGGGACACCATTACACGTGTGCACTATACATATGTCACGACATATGTATAGCGTCACAATGGTAACTCTGAACATGGCCATGTAACATGTCTAAGATCATGGAATTGTCACCCCAATGGCATTCTGGCATTGGGGAGACAATTCCATGATCCCCCGAGTCTCTAGCACAGGCCCGGGTACTGCCAAACTACCTTTCCCGGGGCTTCACTGCAGCTGCTGCTGCTGCCAACCCCTCCGACAGGTTTCTGCCCTCCTGGGGTCCAGCCAGGCTTGGCCCAGGAAGGCAGAACAAAGGACTTCCTCAGAGAGAGGGTGTTACACCCTCTCCCTTTGATAAAAGGTGTCAGGGCTGGGGAGGAGTAGCCTCCCCCAGCCTCTGGAAATGCTTTGATGGGCACAGATGGTGCCCATCTCTGCATAACCCAGTCTGCACCGGTTCGGGGATCCCCCAGCCCTACTCTGGCGCGAAACTGGACAAAGGAAAGGGGAGTGACCACTCCCCTGACCTGCACCTCCCCTGGGAGGTGCCCAGAGCTCCTCCAGTGTGCTCCAGACCTCTGCCATCTTGGAAACAGAGGTGCTGATGGCACACTGGACTGCTCTGAGTGGCCAGGGCCAGCAGGTGACGTCAGAGACTCCTTCTGATAGGCTCTTACCTGTGTTGCTAGCCTATCCTCCTTCCTAAGTAGCCAAACCTCATTTTCTGGCTATTTAGGGTCTCTGCTTTGGGGAATTCTTTAGATAACAAATGCAAGAGCTCATCAGAGTTCCTCTGCATCTCTCTCTTCGCCTTCTGCCAAGGAATCGACCGCTGACTGCTCAGGAAGCCTGCAAAACCGCAACAAAGTGCAAAGATGACAACTGCAATCTTGTATTGCTGATCCTGCCGCCTTCTCGACTGTTTTCTGGGCGGTGCATGCTGTGGGGGTAGTCTGCCTCCTCTCTGCACTAGAAGCTCCGAAGAAATCTCCCGTGGGACGACGAAATCCTCCCCCTGCAACCGCAGGCACCAAAAGAACTGCATCACTGGTCCTCTGGGTCCCCTCTCAGCACGACGAGCGTGGTCCCTGGAACTCAGCAACTCTGTCCAAGTGACGCCCACAGTGCAGTGACTCTTCAGTCCAAGTTTGGTGGAGGTAAGTCCTTGCCTCCCGACGCTAGACTGCATTGCTGGGTACGGCGTGATTTGCAGCTGCTCCGGCTCCTGTGCACTCTTCCAGGATTTCCTTTGTGCACAGCCAAGCCTGGGTCCCCGACACTCGAACCTGCAGTGCACAACCTCCTGAGTTGTCCTCTGGCATTGTGGGATCTCCTTTTGTGACTTCGGGTGAGCTCCGGTTCACTCTTCTTTGTAGTGCCTGTTCTGGCACTTCTGCGGGTGCTGCTTGCTTCTGAGTGGGCTCCTTGTCTTGCTGGGCGCCCCCTCTGTCTCCTCACGCAATTGGCGACATCCTGGTCCCTCCTGGGCCACAGCAGCATCCAAAAACCCTAACCGCGACCCTTGCAGCTAGCAAGGCTTGTTTGCGGTCTTTCTGTACGGAAACACCTCATCAAGCTTCTTCACGACATGGGACATCCATCCTCCAAAGGGGAAGTTCCTAGCCCTCTCCGTTCATGCAGAATCCACAGCTTCTACTATCCAGTGGCAGCTTCCTTGCACCCACAGCTGGCATTTCCTGGGCATCTGCCCACTCCCGACTTGATCGTGACTTTTGGACTTGGTCCCCTTGTTCCACAGGTAGTCTCGTCTGGAAATCCATTGTTGTTGCATTGCTGGTGTTGGTCTTCCTTGCAGAATTCCCCTATCACGACTTCTGTGCTCTCTGGGGAACTTAGGTGCACTTTGCACCCACTTTTCAGGGTCTTGGGGTGGGCTATTTTTCTAACCCTCACTGTTTTCTTACAGTCCCAGCGACCCTCTACAAGCTCACATAGGTTTGGGGTCCATTCGTGGTTCGCATTCCACTTCTAGAATATATGGTTTGTGTTGCCCCTATACCTATGTGCTCTCATTACAATCTATTGCAGAGGTCTTCAAACTGGGGGGCGGGCCCCCCTAGGGGGGCCTGAAGTGATCCCAGGGGGGGCCCCAGACTCTGGCCAAAATACATATTATACAGATAACAGGCCTTTGTTTGAAGCAGAAGTATGTTATTGCAGTTTTAAAAAGGTAGCAGTACTTAACTGCAATGTTTAAATAGGTTTAGACATATTTAAACATTGCCATGTTTATAAAATAATTGTGAAAAATTCTGAGGGGGGCCCAATTATTTTTATTTCTCAACTGGGGGGGCGCGGCATTAAAAAGTTTGGAGACCTCTGATCTATTGTGACTGTACATTGCTTGCATTGCTTTCTATTTGCTATTACTGCATATTTTTGGTATTGTGTACATTTATCTTGTGTATATTTGCTATCCTCATACTGAGGGTACTCACTGAGATATTTTTGGCATATTGTCATAAAAATAAAGTACCTTTATTTTTAGTATATCTGTGTATTGTGTTTTCTTATGATATTGTGCATATGACACCAGTGGTATAGTAGGAGCTTCACACGTCTCCTAGTTCAGCCTAAGCTGCTCTGCTAAGCTACCTTTTCTATCAGCCTAAGCTGCTAGACACCTCTTCTACACTAATAAGGGATAACTGGACCTGGTGCAGAGTGTAAGTACCCCTTGGTACCACTACAGACCAGGCCAGCCTCCTACACTGGATCCATGAACAACAACCTAGTGACTGTCCGGAAGAATGCTGCTTTTCCCCCTGTATCTCCCAGACAGGCTGAGCCTTCGACAGCCGGAGATGTTGTGCCTGGGCAGGACTCTCGCCATGCCACACTCTCCCAGCAGTGGAAGAGCTGAAGACCATGGCTGAGAGTAGGAGAGACTCCACCAACAGTCAAGAAGTGCCGGTTGGGAGGTAAAGAGGAGGGTGGTACCATCTCCGGTCCAATCCGGGTCCCTCCCGGTGCTACGCAGACTTCGTACTTGATTGAAAGTTATCATTATTTGTTGCGGCTATGCTATTTATTGCACCTAATTCTATTCCTGTTATGGTTTTTGTTTTCTTAGTTGGGGAGGAATGTAGTGTTTGCTGGTGATTCGGCAAACCCATTAGATGGATCCCCTGCGGGGTTATATCGGGCACACCCCTCCTCTGCGAGAATCTATGGTCGTGCCCTCGTGACGTAGGGCCAAAGGGTTAACAAAGGAGTGGGTGGTGGCGCGACAGTTAGTTGGAGTGTGCTGCACGAGCTATGCCCAGTTACTAAACGTATGAACACAGTGCAGCTTGGGCCTAGCGTCTTATTCCACACAGCACCCACTCTACAGAGACATAAAAAATAAAGACCATTTTTGGCTTAAAAAAGCAGGAGTCTCCTGTCTGAATTGGACCTGTTGGCATGTATACATACAAACGGGAACTAAATCACTGACTTTTTTTTTAAGGACTTTGTAAAGTGCACTACTCACCTGTGAGGGTCTCAAGGCGCCGAGGAGGGGAGGAGGGAGAAGGGGGAGGTGCTGCTACTGCTCGAACAGCCAAGTCTTGAGAAGTTTCCTGTAGGTAAGGAGGTCTTTGGTCTGGAGCAGGTGGGTGGGAAGAGTGTTCCACATTTTGGCAGCGAGGTGCGAGAATGATCTACCCCCGGTTGTAGTTCTGCGGCCGTGTGGGACGGTTGCCAGGGTGAGGACGACGGAGCTGAGGTCAGGGTCGGGGTGTAGAAGGAGAGTCGTCTGTTGAGGTATTCTGGTCCGGTGTTGTGCAGTGCTTTGTGAGCGTGGGTGAAGACTTTGAAGGTGATTCTCTTGTTGACTGGGAGCCAGTGCAGGTTTTTCAGGTGGTCTGTGATGTGGCAGCAGTGGGGAATATCCACGATAAGGCGTGCAGAGGCGTTCTGGATGCGTTGCAGTCTCTTCTGGAGCATGGCCGTGGTTCCTGTGTAGAGGGCATTGCCGTAGACCAGCTTGCTGCTTACGAGGGCTTGGGTGACTGTTCTTCTGGTTTCGGTGGCTATCCATTTGTAGATCTTTCGGAGCATGTGGAGGGTGTTGAAGCAGGAGGAGGAGATAACGTTGACTTGCTGCGTCTTGGATAGTGAGGAGTCCAAGATAAATACTAGCTTGCATGCGTGGTCGGTGGGAGTCGAAGTAGTTCCGAGAGTGGCAGGCCACCAGGAGTCATCCCATGCGGAGGGGGTGGAGCCGAAGATGAAGACTTCCGTCTTGTCAGAATTGAGTTGAGGCAGCTGCTCTTCATCCATTCGGCGATGGCCTTCCTTCCTTTGTGGAGGTAGGTCTTGGCGGAGACCTTGGTGTGGGAGAGGATCAGCTGGGTGTCATCGGCGTATGAGATGATGTTGAGGTTGTAGGATTGGGCGATGTTAGCGAGCCGGGTCATGTAGACATTGAAGAGGGTCTGGCTGAGAGACGAACCCTGGGGTACGCCGCAGAAGATTTCGGTGGCCTTCGAGCGGAAGGGGTGGAGGCGGACTCTGGGTACTGCCGGTGAGAAAGGAGGTGACCCAATCCAGGGCTCTGTCGCAGATTCCAGCATTGCTGAGGCGTGAGCGTAGGGTGTGGTGGCAGACGGTGTCAAACGCAGCTGAGAGGTCCAGGAGGATGAGGGCCGTGGTTTCGCCGCTGTCCAATATGGTTCTGATGTCATCGGTGACAGCGATGAGGGCGGTTTCGGAGGATTACCAGAATGTCTATTATATTAACTTTTCACAAATCGTCAGTGGTTTCCTCAGCAAAGTTAAGGACATGAACATAGGGTCCGATAGGGACTGTTTCAATGTCCGTTCTAAAACACTGGCAGGCCCGGCCCAGCCCACTTAAAGCCCTGGCTGCTGTAAACATAATGACGTCAGTCCGGATTCCGTTCTGTCTGCTCGGGTAACTCAAGCGTGCGCTTCACTTTTTTGTTAAAGGAATGTCAAATTGCCCGAGATTAATGCCCGTGAAGTGATATATTGCTTTGAAATTAACACAATTTATAAAAACTGCAGAACGTTTTTCACGGATGAGAATTTGAGGATCGTACTTTTCTTTATTTAGCCGAAGTATACAAATGTTACAGAGTACTAGATTAGTGTTGTTGGTCTGTCGGTGCGTGCGTGCTGCTCCGCACCTTTTCCCCACGCAGGGCAGTCGGTGCAGTACAGCGCAGGAAGGCGGGCAGAGGAGTGACATCGGTCGCCCCGCCCAGCCGAAGAAGATTTTATATTGCAGCCGGAGGACGGCTGTGCTGCTGTTCTGCAGGTCGCTCTTTGTGTGTCGCGGGTCCCCTAAGCTTACCCAGAGAGGCAATGGCAGGAGGAGGTCCCCATGCGCAGACACCGAGCTCTCCCGCCGGCGGCAGGGGCGCTCTAGCCGAGGCGGTGGGCGGCGTGTGGTCGGCGCTGGTACTGGGGCTTCTCGCTGCTATCTTTGCTTGGCTTTGGTTCGGAGGCTCTGGGGATAATGAGGACAAGGGGGCGGCGGGTAGCCAGCCCGGAGCAAAACCTGTATCAAACACGAGAAAAGAAGTAGAAGGCGAGGAACAGGCTCCGGTCGGCTGCAACGTCCAATCTGAAGGGATAAGGGGGGACGTGGAGCCCGAGGAGTCTGCAAGCCGAGCAGCCAAATGCCCGTCACACTTCAACGCAGACACGGCAACAGGTAACACTCGGCGCTCGAGTTGACCCAGTGCATCTACGGAGAGACCCACACGGCTCACTCTGCCCCTCGCACCCGTTCTAGTGCTCTCCCCAGTACTTGCCACTGTTTGTTAACGCTTTAAGAAGGCAGTGCGTAGAGAGGCCTTGCATTTGAACCAGAGTAATCCCGGGTATCTCTAGTTGACAGCGATTTACTTACTGGTCGTTTGTGGCGTGTGGATTAGATTAATGTTTAAAATGTTTACACACGCACAGACCAGTAACTTCCAAAAGCGTGGCGGTCCCAGTTCGTTCGTTCTCCCCCCACCCAAACACCATTCATTTGTTTTAAATTTGTTTTATGTGACCCAGGGCCTTATATTTGACGAATAGGCAGGCCTTCTGGACGCGAGCCGTGTATATAGTAACGTTATATACTAACATATCAAGGTTTGCTGGTGAACTACTTTAACGAAAACTATCGATGGCTTTTTGGATATGACTTTTTTTTCCCTCGAGACTGCCAGGGTCGGGTTAATTAAACTACAGGGGCTGGAGTTTGGGGCGAGGATACAGCTGAGTTATTATAATAAAGTTCAATGCACCTCATCTCTGCAGCTGGTTTTCAACGTTTTTGGTTTAATAAATAACTTGTTTTTCTGTAACATTGCCTATAGCAATAGAGGTCCGTGGGAGGAAGGCAGCAGCCTGCTCGCCAGAAAATCGCTTAACCTAGTTTTATTTTTAGCAGTAAGACCTTGCCGAAAATCTGCGAGGCCATAAATTACAGTGTGTGAGCGTGGGGAGGGTTGCCCCTGTGAGCTATTGATTTAGTTGAGACACGATAACCTTTTTTTTTTTTTCCTGACATGCAACTGACCAGTCATCTCTATGACCTGCTGACATATGACGTTAAGCAGGAATGTTTGTTTTGGCCGCCCCTTCGGAATGGTCGGTTCTCTGCAGGTTCATGCACCATGTACTACTGCCCAGTGAGAGACGGCCACATCTTACTAAACGTATTGATTGATTCAAATTGAGAATCAAAAAGGGCGGCTGGTTAATGCTAAACCTGTTGTAAGTTAACCTTTGGCTAGTATTTGTTTACTCCGCCTTCGTTGTTGGTGTTTAACTTGTCAAGATGTTAGCATAAAGCCACTACAACCAGGGTGGAAAGTGGTCGTAACGTTGCTTGTACAAGTGACAAGTCAAGGAAGACAGTGAAGCAATGTTACCTGCTGTGGGAATAGGCAAC
Organism: Pleurodeles waltl; assembly: GCF_031143425.1. Taxonomy (NCBI): domain Eukaryota; kingdom Metazoa; phylum Chordata; class Amphibia; order Caudata; family Salamandridae; genus Pleurodeles; species Pleurodeles waltl. The sequence goes on from NC_090437.1 coordinate 138,762,669, forward strand.
CAACTAAAAATTCGTCCTCTGCAGAGTGGCACAGATGTGAGCGTTTAGAGGCACTGCTGGTTGTGCCACTCTTAAAACTGTAAAACTTTGCACTTGTATAGCGCACTACTCACCCGTTAGGGTCTCAAGGTGCTGTAAGCATAACGCTGTGGAACCCCTCCTGGCTCTTCCCTGTGAAGCACCCACTCCTGGACAGCCCGAGGGTGAAGCCAAGCATCCAAGCGCTGTGAGGGCCGTTGTGGAGATTAAGCAAGCTATTGCCCAGTTAAGTGGGACCCATTAACTAGATTAGACACCGAGGTGAGCATTATCTGGTCCAGAGGAATTGAGCCCAAGACCCGCCGAGGTGGGAATTGAACCCTGGTCCCGCACCAGATCTCTGCATCAGGGTCTGCCGCTCTAACCATTGTGCCACACTTCTCCACTCTTACCACCTGCATTGGATGGCAACAAGCTGTGTTTTGGTTCCAACAGATTAGTGATAGTACAGTGTTCCTTAGTCGCCCTGACTTTTCAGAGTTCAGATCGCTGCCTTTTTGAGAGAGCTTAGGAAGCACCACAACAGCACCTGCACGCTTTCCGTGTGTTATATGGGCAGTACTTTGCAGGAACCTAGGGAGCATTGAAAGCCCCCACTGAATCCTGCTGTTCTGCTAGCCTTCAAGTGCTCACTTTAACCCCTTGGGTGCCGCCAAGGATGTAACAGTTAGGTCCTAGGCCCGGCCTCCCTACCCCCCCCCCTCCTCCCAAGGCACAGATGGAAGGGAAATTTGCTTCCCCTTACACCCCCCGGTGACTTCTGATGATGCCAGCGTGTGATCGCGTGCTGACCTCATCAGAGGCCGCCTCCATCGTGTCAGAGGAAAGACTATTTCTTTGAGCATTCACGATCGGGCTGCAGGTATGCCTACTAGACACCAGGGATTTTTGTTCACTTTGAAAGTGACATGAGGGGAGGCAAGGGCTGCTCCCCAAGGGTGTGGCATTTTTTATCAGGCCTTTTCTGCCTCCCTTGGGGACAGATTGGCCTATTTAAAAGATGTGGGGAGCGACCCCTTAGGCAAAGGTCTCTCCCATCGGAGGAGAGGGGGGAGCAGTGAATTGCACCTGGGGGCAAACTTATTTTAGGCCATAGCCCACTTGGGGGCAGATCAGCCTATTTTAATTAGGCCAATCTTCCCCCAGGGGTGGGAGGGGGGAGGGCTGGAACCACTAGGCAACAGGGATTCATAAATTATTATTTTTTTTTTTATATACACATGGAGAGTGACCCCCTTAGGCAAGAGTCCGGAGGGGGGGGTTATTTTAGGCTATTTCTGCCCCACTTTGGGGCAGACGGCCTATTTTAATTAAGCCACTCTTCTCCCAAGAGGGGCAGAAACCGCTAGGCACCAGGGATTAAGGGAAAAAAATGTTTACAGATGACAAGCGACCCCTTAGGCAAGAGTTGCTTCATGGGGTGGGGGCCATTTCTGTGCCCCCCTCTCTTCCCCCCCCCTCCTTGGGGGCAAATTGGACTATTGCTATTAGGCTGATCTGCCCCCAGGTGGGTCGGAAACCGCTTAGGCACCAGGGATAGGTGTGTGTGTTTTGTTTGGGGGAGGCAGCCCCTTGGGCAAGGGTCGCTCCCCATGGAGACACATTACTGTTGAGGCAAGAGATAGAGATATATATATATATCTATATCTATATCTATATCTATATCTATCTATCTCTCTCTATCCAATATAAAAATAGTGGGGTATGGCTACCAACCAGTATAGGCATACTTATGCCCCAACTGAAGGGGGGGGGGGGGTAACAGTCTTTCACCTCTCCCCCACACACCAAAACATCTTATACCATGGCAAGCAAGAGGACAATTGATTATTTTGGGTTTTGATTTTACATTTGGGCCATGAGAGCTTGTGTAAGTCTCAATCGTCCCACGTGGAATGGGGAGGGCTGCACTTTTTGTATTTTGGGACACTGCCAGGTTAAAAAAAAAAAAAAAAAAAAATCTACAAGACCTAGACCCGTCCGAAAACTAAACATCTGGGTGAGTCTAGGGTGGTGTGCTTCACATGCACCCACACCATTTTCTTAACCACAAAGCCCTGCTAACCTCCAACTTTGCTTCAAATCACACATTTTCTCCACATTTTTGTGATGGAACTTTCCGGAATCTGCAGGAATCCACAAACATCCTTCCACTGAGCATTCTCATCTACACCGATATTTAAACCCCCCCCAACCCCCCCCCCCCCCAAAATATATATATATATATATATATTTTTTTTCAAACTGCCCTTTTGGACCTGCATTGGTCCCCCCTCAATTTCAACCTGTTTTTGGCTCTTCCCTGTCACAGGCACTTGGCCCACCCACACATGTGAGGTATCATTTTTATCGGGCGACTGAGGGTAACGTTGGGTGGAAGGAAATTTGTGCCGTTGCAGTGATCCCACACAGAAATGTGGGGAAAAATGATTTTTTTTTTAAAGCTAAATTTGAGGTTTGCTGAGGATTCTGGGTAGGAAAACACTGGGGGGGGGTCCACGCAAGTCATACCCCTCCCCAGGACTCCCTCGGGTGTCTAGTTTTCATAAATGTGGGGGTTTGGTATGTTTCCCTGGATGGCTGCTGAGCCTAGGACCAAAAACGCCAGTTGGCATATCCTAAATATCACAGGGGAAGAAAATTGGCCCAAACATGGTTGAGGCTAGCAGCAGGAGTAGCTAAAAGAAACCTAGCCAAGGCATGGGGAGCAAGTGACCCCCATCGGTTAGAGAATGGTAATATAACATAGATTGGTGTCACCTAGTCGAACAGGAGATCTATCAAGGCCGGGGCTGTACCAAGAAATACGATAAAATATGGTCCCACTAGCGTAGCTATGGAGGTATATTAACACATGTCATAATGTATTGCTGTGTAACTCATTGGAGCATAGACTGGGAACATTGGTTCTGAAAATACATGATCACCGAAAGGCTGAATGTTGAACATTAAATGAACTAACTTGCTGATGTCAGATTGCAATATTATACCCTTTCTCATCTAAAAGCAAAATGTAAACTATATAATGATGTCGACATAAGCTGTATTCCGAGCATTTGAGTACTTTATTAAAAAGTTAAACAAATTGTGGTGTGCATAGGATTCTGGATAACAGAACCAGGTGAGGGCTCCACAAGTCACCCGACCCTGGATTGCCCTAGGTTTCTAGTTTTAAAAAATGCACAGATTTGGTAGGTTTTCCTAAGCTAAAGACCAAAATCCACAGCTAGGCACTTTCCAAAAAACCTGTCAGATTTCAATGTAAAAATGTGATGTGTCAATGTTGCGTTTCCTGTCGCGGGCGTACAGCCTACCCACACAAGTAAGGTACAATTTTTATCGTGAGGCTTGGGGGAACACAGAATAGAAGAACAAGTGTTATTGTCCCTTATTTTTCTACTTTTCTTTTCCCTTCCAAATGTAAGACAGTGTGTGAAAAAGAAGTCTATTTGAGAAATGCCCTGTAATTCACATGTTAGTATGGGGACCATGGAATTCAGAGATGTACAAATAATCACTGCTTCTCAACCCCTTATCTTGTGCCCACTTTGGAAGTAAAGGTTTCCTGAATACCTATTTTTCACTCTTTATATTTCACCAAATGAATTGCTGTATACAATGAAAACCCATTGCAAGGTGCAGCTTCTTTATTGGCTCTGGGTACCTAGGGTTCTTGATGAACCTAGAAGCTCTATATATCCCCCCAACCAGAAGAGTCAAGCAGATGGAACAATATATTGCTTTCAAACATCTGCCATAGCTGGAAAAATGTATAGAAGAAAACGTGGACAGAAATGGCTCCCCCCCCCCTCAATTTCAATATTTTGTTTAATTTTAGCCATTACTTTCTGTAGGAAAACTGTGAAGGATCTACACAAATTACCCCTTGCTGAATTCAGAATGTTGTCTACTTTTCAGAAATGTTTAGCTGTCTGGGTTCCAGCATTGGTTTCATACCCATTTCTGTCACTAACTGGAAGGAGGCTGAAAGCACAAAGAATTGTAAAAATTGTGTTTTTCAGTAAAATGACAAAATTGTGTTGAAAAATTTGGTTTTCTGATTCAAGTCTGCCTGTTCCTGAAAGCTGGGAAGATGGTGGATTTAGCACCACGAACCCTTTGCTTTTTTCCAGTGAAAAAAGCACAGCTTTCCTATGCATCCATTCTTTTAACAAATTTTTTAGGTGTATTTTGGTTAATTTCTTGGTCTTCTACAGGGGAACCCACAAACTCTGGGTACCTATAGAATCCTAGGATGTTGGGGGGGAAAAAAAGGATGCACATTTGGCTTGGGTAGCTTACGTGGGGAAAAAAGTTATGAGAGCCTAATGGCAAACTGCCACAAATAGCCAAAAAAAAGGCCCGGCTCCTGAGGGGAAAAGGCCTGGCAGCGTAGGGATTAGACACTCATTAGTATTTCTAGTTGTCACACCTGGGAGATGGTGTTGTAGAACAAAGGCAGCACTACTGGACATCTGACTGCCACACTCAGTACCCTACTAGAACTACATAGTGTCATTACTCAAGTTGGCATAGACATAACCTGATATTAAACTTTTCTGTTTCTCAGACTTTGCACAGATGGCATTTTACAAGGCTGAATGTAGTAAAATGATCTTGATATTACAGCTGTAATAATAATGAGAAAAACTGAACCTTTGTTGATGATATGCTACTTTCAGCTCGAGGTGGGTGAGCAAACAAATTAACAGGCAGGGCCAAATGTATGACTTGCTTCATAGAGCTCATGCACAAGCTGAGCCTTGAAAACTTGTCATGGAAATCATACAACAAACTTCATTTAAAATGATAGCCTCTTAAACTCAAAAGTATATTGCTTTAAACATGTGGTAGCTTTGAGATTGATTACCTCGTATTACTGCACTAAGAAGTACTTACTAAAAGTGATAGTTTTTAAGCATGAAATAAAAACTGTTCCAGACCCCCACCCTTGCAACAGTGCCAATAGTAAACTAGGAGACACAGCAGTGGACATTTGAACCCTGTATGTGATTTACAGCTGGTATTCTGAACTTGCATATTTGAATGTGCTGTCATATAGAAGAGTGAAGAAAAAATAGCATTGATAAATTATTTGCCTAAATTGCACATTTTGGTTAAGTGGGAAAGCCACAATTAATCAAGTATTTCTGGTTTCACATTTTGTATAAATCCGCCACTAAGCCATCTGTTTGTTAATACTGTTTAACTAAAATGTTAATACTTTGCTTTTTCCTCTGTCAATAAAGGGTTGAGTGAGTGCAGCAGGTGGAAGCCACAGAAAGCTCAACCTCGATATGGGCTCGAGGTTCCAGTGGGACCTTGTGTTGAGGCAAAGCCAGGCCTGCCTAGACTCCTAGCTACAGATAAGGTAGAGCGAATCATAATGGAGTTAAACTCTGGTTCATCAGAAGAGTAAGATTCCTGCACCTACATCGTTCTAAATTATTTTTCAGGCATAGTCCCTAATATTTGAAGTTGTCAATGGTAAAACCTCTCTTGAAAAAGTTCAGTTTAGATCCTTCTGTAGCAAGAAGCTATCAACCCGTTTCACTCTACTATGTAGAGCTCCTCAGCATGGTTCTCTTCTCTAAACATTTGCATGTATCATCTGACTGTAAATGTCAAAGGCTTTGGTTTAGAAATGAATTCCTTTGCTGACGATACTCGGATTAGTCTGTGGGTCAATAAGTCTCTGCATAAAATAAAAGATGTCGTCAGCAATTGCTTGTCAGAGCGAAGGGTTCCAAACAGGAGTGTTTGGAAAAAAATAACACCTAAATTTACTCTTCATGGCGAGGACCTCTTGATTTGCTGTCTGTGATGTCGGAGAATCTAACAGTCAGGGATTCAAGATAAAGACCTTAGATTTGCATCTCACATAAATAAGACTATCCCTACCTCATTTTTGCAGTGAAGACTGTTGCACACAGTTTTTTCTTTTCACTCCAAGAAAATTGAGCTGTCTTGTCTAATGTAGTAATCAGCTCACAGCTGTATTGTGTGAATGCCTGTACCTGGGACTGTTTAAGTTTGCAATTCGTAGGGTCTAAAGCATACATGACATGGCAGATAGTGATTTTCAGTCTTTATAAATATGAAGACCGAGGCAAAAAAGATCCCTCCACTGGCTTCCGGTAAAGCAAAGAATTGGGTTCAGCACTTTTTTTTTTTTTTTTTGTACTAAACTAACTACTCCTTCTGCCAGAACCTTTTTCCTAGACATAAGACAAAGATCTAGCTGACCTGAAAAGCTACTACTACTGACACTGATTTGTAAAATCTAGAACAATGGCATTGCTTTCTCAGTTTTAACGATATGCAACACCTTTCTGGCGACCCTTCGACTAAATGTGAATCTGACTTCCATTTAAAAAAAAAAAGCTTTAAAGTTTCCTGTAACGTTAATTTAGATATTTCTTTGGTGGTTCCTACTTTTGGTTCTTAGGCCAAGTATCCTTTGGGATTATGTATTGCTTGTCATAAATGTTTCGTTTGGTCTTAAGTGTACGCAATATGGGTATGTCTGTGTTATCTGTACTTTAGCAATATAGATATATGTTCAGCTACGCTAACTATGGACAATTATATAGCACAGTGTTAATTGAATATTTCTGGAACTTAATAAGAGGTGTTTATGTATGGCAAAGTTTGGCAATCGTTTTATCAACTACGTTAGAAAAAGAGATTGAGTGTGCAGCATATACAAAAAAAACTATAGGTGCAGGGTATAAGCTGCTGTTTTCAGTGGGGGACTAACCCACTGACCTCTTTTACCTTAATTGGAACCTGTGTCCAACAAGTTGCACAAAAATATATTTTTGCAAATACATTAACTATTGAGTTATCTAAGATGTGAAACTTTGGCTTTAGGGTCACATATCGTTCTCTGCATCAAGGATTGAAAGCGGTGCTCTGTAGGATGTTCATTATTCCTGTTGCTCTTTGGTAACTAAACCAGTTAGAAGCTAACCAAATATTTCACACTTCTGCAAGTACAAGAACAGCCTGATCAATCTTGCCTGCATATACTTGTTTTCTGCTTAGACGTATTAACACCCTAATCTATTTTTAAAATATAGTCGGTCACAAATAAAGTATGCCGGAACAGCATTCTTATTGCTTTTCTCGTCAACATTTTTTAGTGAGTGCTTGCTAAATTATACTTGGAGTTGGTCAGAAAACAGGCTGAGTTTACTCTTCGTGTCTTCCGCCTTAATTAATCCCCTTGCACGCATCTCAGCTTGTGGGATCTTGGGGTAAATATTTCCACCAATGGCTGCTCCCCTTTATGCGCGTCTTGCGTTATGTCCCTCCATAGCATCTGTCATGAAAATGTCTCCAATCTTTAGCATTTCTTCTAGCTGAATACACTACTAGTTCCCCTGCTGTAACTCAGTCCTTCCCTGGCTGAGGAGACTAAATTTGATATGAAAGGCAGAAGAAGACACAAAGTCCTTTCAAGTTCATTGATGACCCACACCATGCTACCTGCAACTGGGTTGAGGAGGAGAGTACTCAAATTTTTCTTGATTTTGAACTTTACCCTTTGTCCCAATTATTTCTTCTCTGGCAAAGCCTGCATTTGTATTGTAGATTTACATTTTTTCAATTTTTTTCATCTTCTGTTGGGGAGTGAGGTGGTACGGGAGATGGTTTTGACACTGGACAGATAAGTGAGATTATGGTACACTCACCAACTTCCTATGTCAGTTATATAATATACTTATAATTTTAGGAGCTATGTTCTATCATTTGTAATTATATTTTAATTTTTCCCTCAAAAGCAGTCACTTCCTTTGACGTTGGACCTCCTTCAACACATGTTCTATGGCCTGGTCTTTTTGTTGCCTCCCAGTTCACAATTACTGCATTCCCCAAACCAGCAGCCTATTTCAAATTAATAGGCGTATAGAAGATGAAGAACTGATTCTAATCTATCAGTGTGATAGTTGTACTTTCTAGATGTAAAATAAAAATAGCACCTCATGCATTTCAGTGAAAATATATATATAATCTATCCATGCCATTGGGTTTTTCATTCCCCTTTTTCTTTAAAATATATATCGAGTTGGCTGTGGCTAAAGGGATGGAGTCTCTTTACAGAGCCACAGCCAACTCGATATATATTTTAAAGAACTAGTAACAATAGCTAATTTCAGGCAGTTGTCCTTTCAAACCAAACCCAACGAATAGTGTTAGCACATGAATCTTCAAAACCTCTTGATGCAGGAAATAGTTTTGCAATAAACGTATTTAAAAACCTCATTGTAAGATTTTGCCAGAAGGAAGGATGGTCAGGTTGTGCAAGAAAATGAAAGTAAGCTAAGCAGACCAGTTTTAGTTTTGAACGTTCTTTAAGCTGTTCTGAAGCTACTGCATGCCTAAAAAATCCTAATCAGTTTGAAAAGGGAGCACATGCCAAACATTGCTGTCGCCGGTGAGGTCGATCGTGTGTTAAGCAGTTTTGCTGGACTGCAGCTGTTGCCCTGTAACAGTAGCTCTTAGCTCAGTGCAGGACAGCTTGGTGACTTATGCCCTTTACAGTAAGCCGGCACAGCTGTATCCTTGAAGGACAAACTCAAAAATCACCTCTGGGCACCCTACTGTGTTTGCAGATGAAAAGATGCAAACACGCTGCCTTCTTGCATTTCATGCACCTGTTTGAGGTTTAGGTAACGTTTCTAAAGGTTTAAAGTATTTCAAAAACTGTGCAGTACTTTTCTTTTCATGGATATTAATATTCTTAAAATCTAATTGTACTAAGATGAGAGAGAGGTAACTGTCACCCGTCCAAATCTAAAAAAGCTGTATTAGACAAAGTTCAAAACCGAGGGGTTGGAGTAGTAGACCCACGGTGGGAACAGGGGAGGGGCAAAGTGAAACTTTGGAAGACATGTTATTTCCTTTTCCTTTGTCTGAAGGACGAAGCTCACCTAGAATAGTGTACAACTACAAATGAAAAGAAATGGTACTTGTAGAAACTTAGGATGGCCGGCTTCAGTGACAACTTGTCAGCTAACATCACTGTCCATTGCAGATTAGCTCAAAAATGAATGGTGGATGTCAGAATTTCAATTAAGCTTAGTAACCATTTTTTGTGCTACCTTGACTTGTGGAGAATGGTTTAATCTTGGCTGAGGAATGAAACATGGATTCTTACTACTGGTTTGCAAGAGATAATATGTTCAATTCTGTCATCACTTATTCTTTTTCGAGTTTGCAGCTAAAGTAGCTGGAGCATTCCAAGTAAAGTAGGAAGTTACTGGGCCTCAATTGTGTTGGTTGGGACTTTTTACCCCTGGTGCTATAACCATGCAGGCTCAGTCAACCGCACACCTACTGCACTTGGCTTGAGTAAGGGTGAACAGCTGAAGGTATCTCATGGAGGTAGTGTTGGGGTAAAGACTACTCAAGAAACAATCCTTACCCACAATAAGTGAGTATCTGCTGTATTGATTTTCTTTTTAAGAAAATAAGGGCCAGATGTAGCAAAGTAAGATTTTGTGAGTTGCAAATTGCGAGTCATACCGACTCGCAATTTGCAACTCGCAAAATTTTATGCAGAAAGGTGTCTCAGACACCTTCTGCGACTTGCTATGGTGTCGCAAAGACCCACCTCATGAATATTAATGAGGTGGGTCGCATTTTGCGACCCCATAGCGAGTCCATGCACTCACCGGGATGGTGGCCTGCCGGAGACAGCCGACCTCCATGTCTGTGACTGCTTTTTTTGATAAAGCAGTTGTTTTTTTTTTCTTTTTTTTCTTTTTGCAGCCCGTTTTCCTTAAAGGAAAACGAGTTGCAAAAAAGAAAAACTTCCGAAACCATTTGGTTTCGGTTTTTTCAGAGTAGGCAGTGGTCCATAGGGCCACTGCCTGCTCTGAAAAAACATTTTTTTTCGGCATTCACAAAGGGGAAAGGGTCCCATGGGGACCCCTTCCCTTTTGCGAATGAGTTACCACCCACTTCAAGTGGGTGGTAACTGCGAGTTGGTTTGCGACCGCATTCGCGGTCACAAAGCAGCTCAGCATGGCGATGCGGTAGCAAATAGGAAGGGAACACCGGTACCAACTCGCAATTTGGGGGTGTGCATCGCGTTAGGCTGTTTGCATGGCGCAAACTGCGTTTTTCGCATTTTGCGACATGCAAACAGCTACCTACATCTGGCCCTAAGTTGTTTGTGTCCCTCCCCCCTCATGGAACCCCATAGGTCCGCCGGTCTCCGGACTCCAACAGGCGGCTCCCATGAGATTTTGGGAGCCACATCTTTTCATTTACTTAGAAACGAGTTGTAATCAGGAAGTGCAGTGCCCTGATCTAGCGTGATTCCCCTTTTTGCATTATCACTATGGAAGGCAATGCCTTACAGTAAGAGCACGAGGCACAGAGGGGCAGGGTGGCCTTAGAGCGCCAGGAGAACTGCAATCATTGTTGTGGTGCACTGCAGTGGACCGGAGCCCCTGGGGACCTACAAGGCCTGAGGGCTGTACCTGGAGACCAATCGGTTCAGAGTGGCGAGGCGGCTTGATAGGCAGGTGAGCTAGATCAGACTGCAAGGCACGGCTGAGCAGCAGCGGCAAGCCCAGCATGGTGTGGCTACTTAAGAGAGGTGCAGCTGCTCGTGGGGAAAAGGGAGCTCTGTCTCCAGGGCCTGCTGAGAAGACTGGTGCCTGAGGCCACCTGGAAGCTGAAATTGGAGAGCTTTTCTGAGGGCTATTGGGCTTCTGTGAGATGGGCCACAGGTGAAGGTAGGTGCTGGTGTGAACTACAAGGGTGGAGGGATAGTCTCCACTGGTGGAGCCCTTCACTGGGAGTGCACTGTACTCTTGCTGACCCTTCATTTGGTGCCAGGTGGTACACCTATATTCAGGATTGCTGGATGGCAGGCTTGCCGCAGGACAGACGGTAGCCTGGGCATTGGGTATGCGTTTTTAGCTATTCCTTCTTGAAGTGAAATCTTGGCCTTTGCGCTGTCTGGCTCGGGTTGGACTATATCCTTCAAACTGCTGTGAGGCCAGGCAGAGATGGAAGTGACAAGCTCATAAGCACCAACAGATTCCCGCAGCGTGGGTATGTTTTTCCCTCTCAGCAGTGAAATCTTGGACTTTGTGCTGTTGGTCTGGAGTGTCTTCAAACGGCTGTGAGGCTGGCCTGGACCATCTCTCTGATTTGCTGCTCCAGTTAGTTTTTCTGAAATTCAGTGAAGTTGTCCTGCAGGTACTGTGTGCTACTTTTACCACGCTTGTTCCCCTGTAAAAAGTGTGCCTCTCAGATGATCTTTCGAAGACTGGTAAGTGGAAAGCTACACCAACTGCACCGTTGACAGTTTCTTTGCTTCGGGCGGTTCTCCTTATTGCTAAGGAGATCCTTCTGGCTGAAAGAAGACTTGATCTCACTGCTGATGATGTGGTTTCTTTGCTGCCAACAAATTCGCACCCCCACCTCTCTTATCCTCACTACCCCCTTTAGCATCCCCCAACACTGATAGTCCTGAGGACGTTCATATTATTCAATCAGCTGCTAGCCTCTCTAATGCAGATAATATATGGAAGTGGTGGGTAAAGGTCATAGGCCAAAGGGAGAAAGTATTCATTCTTGTGCAACATTGTCACATCCTCTTTCGATCTTGCCCTGTAGTTAAACGCAGGAAGAGGGTAGCTAAGACTAAGGTGGTTAACACCAACCCTCCCCTGTCTAACATTAACCTGCAACTAGTGGAATCCTGATAGAACTGTTTGGGACCCCATTAGTGATCATTTGAGTAAGCTACTTGAGGCCAAACTTCACCCCCTGCATGATCGATGAATGGTTTGCACAAAATTAGCAAGTGTGTTTAGCCTTGTTAATCCAACACCCTCAGGGTAGGGCATAGTCTGGGCACCAGCACACTTCTTCATGCAAGCTTGGAGCTCAGAGTTCGAGTGACGCACGCCGGGGAGAAATAAAGATATGGGTGTAGCTGAAAACCCTGATTTTCCCCCCTCCGGTCCACATTTGTAATGCCCGTCTCAATCATGTGAAAACAAAGGTCGGTTCCTCCCTCCTGAGGAGTTTGTCTATGGTGAATCCCCTCTAGATAATACATTTAACCCCTGCTTCCTGCCTCTGTGGCAATTTTAGTTCATGGTCCTAGTTTGCCACCTGGTAGCAGTGTCTACTTTTGAATTTAAAAAGAGTCATTGGTTATACAGGAATGTAGGTAGTGATTACAACTTTCATGAGGAAATAATTTTTATTAGGATAATTGAGAGAATAGGACAGTTACTCAATCACATGGTCAATATTCTATCATTAACATTTGAAGGCCCTCGGTACCAGGGGAAATCATTCAGCTAGCCAATAGTAGCACAGCCCAGTCAGGCAAGTAATTGTTGTGCCACTGGTCCATTTTTATAAACAATTAGCCCCTCAAATCAAGACAACAGGGGAAATCTCAACGCCCCCTGTCACTTGCGTGCATAGACCACTGCCTGTTGAGGAATAGGTTTAGGGTGCTCTCTGGGTTGGATGACATGATTGACTAGCAGACGGAGAGCGGGGCTCTGCCGTGGTTCTGGATAGTAGGTGTCCTGCATGTTTATCTATTTGTCTTCCTAGACCTGGTCCTGGCTCTCTGCTACAGCTGTAGTGGCCACCAAATGGTTTGACCAATGTGTGCGGAATTCTCTTCCTGTGCTTGATAGGACTGGTTCTAACCAAAGCTGCTTGCTCCAAGGGGCATTTATGCCCTTGCATCTAGTTCCCCCCTCCTCCATTCAGAGCCTTCTTGCTTAAGCTGTTGGTTCAGAAAGCACTCACAGGACCTATTCTAATTTGGTTACTTTGGACCAATCAGTTAATCCTTATTTCCATCACAGCATCTCGAGTCCATTTGGTCCACTGGGCACTGGTAATGGTGTGCTGGCCCCTGAAGTTGCTAGTAGTGTAACCATTGGTTTGGAAGGTAACTGTTAAGTACAGAGTTTTTCCAAAACTAATTTTCTAGCATCAACCACGTTGGTCTCTTGGAATGTGGCTGGCCTTAAGGCTAAGTTGGCACAACCCGGTTGTGAATTTATTACTCTTCCAAGAAACCTGGTTAGTGAAACCTATGTATAAAGTGGGATATTAATCTTACAACATCCAGGCTAAACCGAGCAAGTTTGAAGGCTCATGGGTGGCCTATTAGTTTGAGTGAAGCCGTCTTTAAATTGTAAAATTCGCCCATTAGTAGTCGCCTAGTGTGATAGCTTACTTATTGTATTAAGTAGGAGCTGGGTTACCACTGTGATTTTTAATACTTACGTGCATGATGGGTTTAAAGGTGGATGAGCCTCGGGGACCATTCAAATTCTCAAAGCCTATATGGAGAAGTTCTGGTCATGCTCTAATCTGATCCTTGCTAGGGACTTCAATACTACGTTTGAGCCCCTTGTTATTGATGATGTGGGTAATTCTTTCCACTACCATGAAGTAACAACCCCCAAAAAACAATAGATGGTTCAACAAGAAGTTTAGGTATTTAAGGTGCTCCCTGATTAAGGCTGTCAAAGCTAAAGATCTCTGGTTGATTAGAGCTATCAGAAAAGATTATAAGCGTAGCATGGTGAATGGCAAGAAAAAGTTGGATGTTAATAGATGGTGGGACTTAAGAGGGATGTTCTATTGAGGCATGCATATTAGCATGATCTAGTTGAAATTTAGGCAGATTGCGGGTCCTCTCTTCAAAGAAAAATGTGGTTCTTTCACTAAACCAATAGCACCCGCTCTACAGGTCTATGTGGCCAAGGCCTTGATGCTGCGCTATATGCACTGAGCTTTGGGGTTTCTGTGATGTCTGGGCCTTGAAGCGAACTGAGAGCAGATTTCTAAGATCACTAGCCTCACTTCCTCCTATTACCCTGTTGCATTCATTATTTCTGGACATGAGTATTAAAAAGGTAGCCCTAAAGGCTTCTCTACGCCCTTTACTTTTTTGGTGAAGTATATGGTCTACCCCTGAGTTGGCCCACTATGCTGCGGCCCTACAAGATATTATCAAGGTAGACCGCTTCAATAAAATGCCATGGTTGAGAACTATAAAAAAGTTGCTTTCTCTAGGCCTTGGCAATTGATGACCATGTCCTACTGTTGACCATATGCCAACAAGGGTGTATTGAAGAAAAAATATTGGGTGCTCTTAACAAGTAGGGAGGAGCAAAAAGCTGTGGGCACATTGACTGGGGATTTTTTACATTTTAAATCTGTGTATGGGCTATAGAAATACTGCAACTCTAACACAGTTCCATTAGACAGGTAACTTTATCATCAGGTCAGATCGGGGACACTAATTCCCCCCTACCCCCTGGATCTTTTATTGTAAAATGGTCTGGATTGGTGTCTGCAGTGTGCCCCTTTTGAAGTGATGAGAGAGTCTGTATGCATGGGGTGTTTGCATGTCCTGTATACGTCTAGTTTTGTTTGGTACGGCTGGCGTTAATTTACAGACCACTAGTCACTCAGTACCTTTTGAGGCTTCTGAGAACGGATCCTTGTACTCTGTATGCCTGGTGGGTAGCTACATTTCTGGGCTTGATGTAGCCTATCAATTGATCACAATTTTAGTAGCTCTTTATTTGTGGGATGTATTGGTGCTCAATTGTTTGCTAACTTGTTGTCTTTGCATGCTCCCTATTTTTTTAAATTTTTTTTTTTTTTTTTAAATGAGCTGCTTTTGTATATGTAGTGTTTTTATTACAATTTATGCTGCTATTTTGTGGCTTTTTTCTCAATGTAATGCGCTGGCTTTATTTTTTTTCTTTTCAGTTGTATATTTACTGGATTTTAGTGGAACTTTTATGACTTTGGCCTAAATAAAGTTATTTGTTTGACCAGATAAGTACTTTAATCATTCCAAAATGTAATATGGTATATAGAACAAAGTTAACAATACCCGGATGCACACTAGTGGGTCTGCAGGGCTCACTAGGCAAAGGAAGTCTTATAGTTAAACTCTGCTGCAAGCTAGCTATGATGACGTGGTGCGGCTTTCCTGTATTTTGTGACTCAAAGGTCAGTCCATAATCTTTTACTAAGCGTTTTTTTATGTTTGTGGCAATTAACTATAGAAGTCTTGCAAAAATATGCTTATTCAATTTAAAGGTCAGTGTTGCTATGAAATTGGTGGCCACCTGATGTGGCGCTCATTCAGGAGCTCATAGGTATGCAGCTTTATATTTTTCTTTCTTTATACATGGCCTGAGCAGGCACTCTTGTGGTCAGTTTAGTGTTTTTTGGTGTTTGTATATGGTATTCCTGTAGTGTGAGCCTAGGCAGAGAGCAGCAGAGTACTGTACAGGGTCAAAGAAAAGTATAAAGTCAGGAAGCGATTGGGGGAGGGGAGGGAGGTGGGGGGTAGGTGGTTTGTAAACTGTTAATGCATTGTGTTGTAGTGTTCTTTAGAGGCGTGCCTTCAACTCTTTCTTAAATAGCTTTCGGGATTTCCTGATGGGTACGAGAATCAATCAATCATATATTTTAGAGTGCACTACTCACCCATAAGGTCTCAAGGCGCTGATGGGTGTGTCCTCAGATCAGTTGAAGAGCCAGCACTTATCTTGGGGGATCCTTTCCCCCACTCTGTGGCGGTGGTGTGAGGTTCATGTGGTGCACCCAATACAGATCCTTTGTATGTCTCGGTCCGGCATATGGACTTTTGAACTCTTTGCAGGGAGGCAGGCAAATCCTGGATTCACACTGGTCATCTCCACACACACACACACACACACACACACACACTAGGGTACACAGTCCTAGCTTATTCTATCCTGTCTCGCGCCCAGTCGCTCCAATTTTCCCTGGATTCCTCTGTCGTTGAGGACTCCCTTTTGTATCTGCCTAGACCTGAATTTGCAAGTTCCTACCCAAAAACTTTGGCTGTTTAACATGGCACACTGTAGACTGCTACGGAAAAGAAGCTGCTTCCGTCCCACATGGCCACATTTCTGGCAGACAACAAGGGCTCTATGGCGTCTGCCGAAAATCTTTAGACCGCAGCTAAGGCCTTCTTACGTGGACCGTTGATACTGCAGTTCGGGATTTCCAAAACATTGCTGACACCTTTTGAAGCCTAAAATGCTGTGTTGTAGAAGTCTGAACATGACACATGTATCCCATTGGCTACAGCATACACATGCACGCATGGTGACCTTGTACCAGTCACCATATACACATTGCACACTCGATGTGGGCACAGGAATGTTAATACAGGTTCTGGACCTCCTAAGTGTGCCCAAGAGGGCCCGAAACCTCACTCTTGCATTCATCGGGTAGTACGGCAAGTCTAAACCCAATTGATTAAAAAATGGTATAATGCCACTAACAGTCACTGTACATGTTCCATAGACACAGGCTTCCGTGTTGTTAACTAGAGAATACTCTTTAGCTTTGTGTCTCATGGATAATTTCAGGCCTAGATCTAAGTGCACATCTAGCATTCCAGTGTGTGCGGGCCAAAAATAAATCAGTATACAAGAGTCTTTTGCAATACAGTGGCTCACCCACACACACACACTCCCATCCAGGACACACACCAACACGCAGCACCTACAACAATAGTCATGACGGTGCCCCTGACTAGTGGCCACTACCCCAGAATACACCCCATTACCCACAGGAAACAGACCTGATAAACTGTGTGGAGTACACACATGTGAGACCGTGCCGAGCCAATGCACTCACCAGTCAATGAGCCCACAAACCATCCAAGATTACAGAAAGTGGCCCCCCCATGGGCCTACAGGGACTGCCCAAACATGCCCGCACACCATCCCTGGGTCCGAGGGGGCAGGACTGCAGGAACACAACTGTCCGAGGGACTGTCACTATACAGCATGCATACCACAGCACCCAAACACATCCATCAAAGAGTATTACAACAGTGTTGGTACTCACCCCCTTGTGGCTGCTGTGCTGCCTTCAAGCGCCAAATCCAAGGGCACTGCCAGAATGCGGGCCTTTGGGTAGGGGAGGCCAGGGTCTGACGGACGCCCCTTCCTCGTTGGGAGGTCTTCCCCAGCTGGGCCTCTCTGGTCTACCTTGCCCAGCGCCTCAGGTCCTCCCACTGCTTCCTGCAGTGGGTGCTCTGCCGGTTGTAGACCCACCAGGGTCCGCAATTCCTTGGCAATGGCTTGCCAGAGTCCCCTCTTCGGATGGGCGCTGACCTGCATGGGGGGCACAGAGCTGAAAAACCAACGTCTGTATGTGTTCACCTAATACAGATGACCTGTTCCCTATGGAATGGACATTTTTGAAAGTCATGTTATCAACGCATACAGTACATGCCAGTCTACGGCTGGGCAGTCACAAATTGAACACATATGCATACAAGCATCTGCCACAATCACACACATCCAAGGATGACAGCTGCCAACTCACCTGCTCCTCTGGTCGCCCATACAACTTGGCATACAGGGGTAGGTCCCCTTTCACCAGCTTCTCCAGTTCCTCAGTGGTAAAGGCCTGGGCCCGTTCCCCCTGTGACTCGCTCCATCTCAGGGACCGGAGTCAGGACACAGCAGCACATGCTGTGGAGTAATGCCCTGCATGGGAATCAGGAGTCAAGTGGCAAGGATCTGACGACATGGCGTACGTTCCGCGGCATTGTGCACTGTCACTGCCAGCTGCGATCATGATAGGCCCAGATTCCCCATTGACAACCATGTAATCCAATGGTCGGGTGCACAGCGGTGAACCCCGCCTTCTGACAGGACTACCGCCAGCGGAATGATGTTACTTCCACTCCCTCAGACCTGGA
The DNA here is from genome assembly GCF_031143425.1 of Pleurodeles waltl. Lineage (NCBI taxonomy): Eukaryota > Metazoa > Chordata > Amphibia > Caudata > Salamandridae > Pleurodeles > Pleurodeles waltl. The sequence continues at coordinate 138,780,484 of NC_090437.1, forward strand.
TGGCAGGAGGCTGCCATCTTGCTACCACCACGTTATCATAGCATGGCCAGGGACTCCATTGGGGGCCTCCTAGTCTCCGACCTTAGTCACTTGCTGACATGAGTTTCTGTTCCTCACATGCACCCATCTTTGGAAATGTGTCCACACTGGTATGTCATTACAACAGAGTTGAATCTGCACCCATTTGCCTGATGGTGTACTTAATACTTAGCGTCTCTGTATGTGTAACCTACGTGTCGCACATTAATTGATACACATGATGTTACTGTATGTGTGCCCTTCATATGTGTTCTTTCCTCCCCAATGGGTACAGATCCATGTGGCGAGGGAGGGCCCCATCTGTGTACAGGCCTCTGGTTGATTTAGAAACAATGGATGAGCGTCACATCATTGTCACCTCTGACTCAGTTGTGCTACAATCCATGACCTCTGTTTTACTTGATCCTGTACTGAGACCGGCTAATCGGAATCAGCATACCATCCCCACTGAAGTGCAAGTACTATCGGTACTCCATTTGTTTTGCTACAGGCTCACTTCAGGTGACAGTGGGCATGGGTGCAGGGGTCTCACAGCCAATGTTTAGCCTCATCCTGTCAAAATTCCTGGATGAATTTGTCCAACACCTGCAGACATATGTCCAGTTCCTCCAAAGGGTCTAACTGCCTGCCATCAAGTCTGGATTTTATACCTTTGCTAATATCCCCCCCCCATGTGACAGGTGCCATTGATGGAACCCACATAGCTCTCATACCCCACAGAGTAAATGAACAAGTGTACAGGAATCGAAAGAACTTCCACTCCATGAATATACAAATGCTGACCAGTACATATCACATGTAAATGCCAGGTTCCCAGGCTCAGTCCATGATTCCTTTGTCCTGAGACACAGCAGTGTACCACACTTGATGGGACAACAACAAGGGGACAGAGGATGGCTCATAGGTGAGTGTGTATGACAATGGTTCTGTACATAGGTGACAGCCAGCCAAATATGTATGTGTAGTCAGTTCATTATGGTCCTGTTTACATCCACTATTGCAGGTGATTCTGGCTACCCCAACTTGCAGTGGCTCCTGACACCAGTGAGGAATCCCAGGACATAAGCTGAGAAGAATTTAGAGGCCCATGGACTTACTAGGAGGGTGAGTGAGCGCACTATAGGTCTTCTGAAGGCTAGGTTTTGTTGTCTCCATCCCTCTGGGGGATCCCTGTGCTATGTCCCTGACAAGGCGTGTAAGATTGTAGTGGCCTGCTCCATGCTGCACAACTTGGCTGTGAGGAAAGCTATCCCCCTTCTTGAAGAGGAGGGTGCTGTCCAACCAGCCCAGCAACCCCAGAGAGGGGATGAGCGTGATGGTGAGGAAGAAGAGAGGGAAGATCTTAACACCAGGACCCAGCTGATCCGCCTATACTTCCAGTGGCCCTTAGGTATTGTTCAGTGATGCTGTTGTCTTCACAGCATAGTTTGAGTCTGACTCATGTAATTGGTAATGTGGTGTCTATAGTAATTGGCACTGTTAACTGAGTAGTGAAGTAGCATTTGCCAGGGAACCCAATATTGTGTATATTGTGACTTACTTCAGACACTACAGTGTGTGGGATCCCCATCTGTAATAAAGGTATGATTATGAAATTGACTGGCTAATGCATGCACACTCACAATTTGAACTCATAATGATGAGGGACATACGATTTGAGTGCATATGTTTTTATTAAGTGACTCAAATTTGTTATATCATTGTACAATGATAGGGAGTGGGCTCATGGTGTATGTACTCCGCTGTGGGTGGCACTGGGTTTTGGTCCTTGTGTCCATTGGTAGTGGCAGGACTACAAGGTAGCATGGTGGCACACATCAGGGCAGAGTCACTTCTTAGTGGGGGCCTTAGCTGGTGTTCCAGTGCCATGTCTGGGTCTGAGGGCACGTTTGCGTGACTGGAGCTGGGCTGCAGGGCTAGCGGTGCTGGTCTCCTGTGTGTCCTCTGGCAGTGCCACCAGTCCAGTAGCTGCTGCCGATGTGGATGGCAGGACAGTGTCCTGGCTAGTTGTAAGAGCTTGCTGGTGGGTGAGGTCTCAGGCTGGCTAGGGTAGTGGTGCTGCAGCACCCTTGCAATGGTGGCTATGGTGGCATTGAGATTTTTCCATAGCACACCACCAAGAGGCCATGGAGCAATCTGTAGCCGTTGACTTTGCTCCAGGGTGGCCAGGATCTGGACCATTCTGTCCTGGGTATGGTGGTATGCTCCCAGGACCTCAGATATCACCTCCTGGGCTGCAGCATTTATCCTTTGGCTTACCCCCTGGGCCACTGATGCCCTCCCTTTGGCCCTTGCCCCCTGTGCCTGTGTCCCCTGCATAGGTCTGGCAGTCCCACTTGCACTGGGGCCTTTGTCAACCTGCCGGTTGGTGGGTGGACTCTGGCCTCTGTACATGTGGGCCGCCAGTCTGTGCACGGAAGACACTGGTGTGGGGTCGTTTGGTCAGAACAGATGTTGGTGGCAGGGCTGTCAGTGGTATCCTGGGTGGGGCTGCTGGAGGGTGACCGTACAGGACTGTGTGACAGGCCAGGGTATTCCTCACTTTCCATACATCCCTCTCCAGTCTCCTGAGTGGGGCTTCTGTCTGTGTGAGGTGCTTGCACTCCTTGGCCTTTCTGTCCAGGTGGCATGGGTGGTGGTGCCTGTGGGAGGAATGGACATGTAAGTATCATGTACTGTTTCAGAAATTGATGCACAGTTCTGCTCTATTTTGTGCTTTTGTTCCCCTGTCGTGGCATGCAGGGTCCTTTTGTGTACCTACCGTTGCATTTTGTGTGGGGGCGGGGGTGGAGGTGCATTGTGGGTGCTGTAGTGCCACTGTGATTCATTGCAGGGGTAGGTGAATGTGCACAGGGTGCAGGATGGGGGCCTGATTGTGGGCATGCAGGGTCACTGGATGTGGGTGTTGTGGCCTGGGTGGGGATGGGGTCCTGGTGGTAGTGAGAGGGGTGGGGTGCTGCGTGCATTATAGGTGGGGTGACTGTTAAGGTATTGTAGTTGACTTACCCAAGTCAGTCTTCCTGGGAGTCCAGTGAGGCCCTCCGGGTGCAGGATAGCCAGTACCTTCTCTGTCAGTGTAGTCTGGGGGGGTGGGGGTGTAGGTGGGGGACCGCCACCAGTCTTCTGTACTGTGATGTTGTGCCCGGATGCAATTGACCTCACCTTCTTGTGCAGGTCGTTCAATCTCTTCAGGATGTCCTCCCTTGTGCGTGGATGGCTTCCCACTGGTTGACCTTGTTGACAATCGTCTGCCATAGCTCCATCTTCCTTTCGATGGGTGTCTGCTGCACCTGTGCCCCGACTAGTTGTGGCTCGACCTAGAGTATTTCGTCCACCATGGTCCTTAGCTCCCGATCTGTGAAGCGTGAGTGCTTAGGGGATGCCATGGTGTGTTGTGGGTGGGGTGTTGTGGGTGTATTGGTGAGGGTGCTGTTGTGTGGTTAGGTGTGTGGTATATGAGGGTGTCTGGTGTTTGTGTGTGTTTTGGTGGTGTATTTGTGTGTGTGTGTGTGTGTGTGTGAATTTTGTTATGTTGTGTTAAGTGTATGCATGTTGTGTTGTCAGTCTCAGACGTGCTATTGGTGATGCAAAGGATTGTGAGGTGTGTATGTGAGTGTTATAGTGTTGTGGATGTGTCAGGTGTGTGGGTTTCAATGTGTGCGTTTGTTGTTGTTGGGTCCCCTTGCTGGCCGTGGTGGTCCAATGGTCGTTCAGCATCCACCATCATTGTTTGGTGGGTGGAGGATTTGTCTGCATGGTGGTGGCGGGATGGGACGTACTGCCTTTCTGCTGTCGTAGGCCCTGGCAGTGGGTGGAGGTTACAGGAATTTTTTAGGTTTGTGTTTTTGGTATCATAATTCAGTGGTGTCCAGTCTTCCGCCACTGGCGGTCTTCTGTTCACCATCACGTCAGCAGTGCTTGCCACCAAGTTCATAACGAGGGCCTAAGTCTCTGGACACTACATCTTTACTGTCCCACTTTAGGGCTGTACTATAGTACTGTATCTCACTTGCTCAAAGTTCAATCTTGACTATCTTGAACTTGAGTCAGATGCAGTCTCAATCACCTGTTCAAAATTACCCCCAGTCTATTTCTTGCAAATTAATTGGTTGAAGGCTATTGCAAATCCTTTCAGTTGCTGCCTTGCACCCCGAGCGGTGGCCTCATGTGCTCGTGAGAAGCTGCGGAGAACTGGCAGGTTGCTGTTGGGATTTGTCATTCAAAGGGTGGGCTGCTTTTGGTAGCTTGTCTGTCCAGATATCTTTTTGTAGCTGTCTGCTCCCGGTCCTGTGAAGTTGGTTTAACACCTGGCTGTGGCAGCTCAGATGGTCATTGACCCAGTAGAAGAGGTGCATTCCATAGCTTAGCAGTGAAGTTCTGAAGCGTTAGTCTCAGTGGTACTGTAGGTAGATTCAGTCCTGCTGTAGGTAGATTCAGTCCTAGGTGGGGCCCTCTGCAATTGGATGTTTATAGCCGTTGCCCAGCCACGCTATTCCGCAGATGCAGCCCTTACTGTGCCTTCATTTATTCAGCAGTAGTAGCCCTGCTTTGGACATTAAGCAATTCCGTAACGGCAGCCACGTGGTGGCATTCCAAAGTCACAGAATTGCAGACATATCTGCACCTTTGGCAAGCACACTGTCCAGTGCTTAATTTGTAAATATAAACGTGCTGGTGCCCAGAGCTGCTGCATTTAAATGTGTGAGCACCGAATACTGAGGCAGCATAATCCCGAAGCCATCTCCAGTCTCTTTAATCCATTTACAGCCCCTCCCTGCCCCTTGAGCTCACTATTGAGCGTTCTACTTTCTCCCTTTGTGACGCTTTTTTGTTTTTCTCTTTCTCAGTTTTTCCCATTGGTGTCTTTTGCTCGCAGCAAATGCTTGAGGCAGAATAATAAGCCCCAGCCCTCAAAAACAAGTGCCGGTGCTCAGCACCGAAAACAACAAGCACAAATTAAGCACTGACGATGTCCCGATTCCAACCAGGAACTGTTGTTGTGGGTCCATTTTAGTTCCCTGCCTGGGTACAGGAGATGGCTTAGCTTAGCTTTTACCTTGCAGACCTGTTGCCTTTTTTTACCCGATTCCACCCCCAACCTGTTTTTATGCTCTATTTTTTTTATTCCATTCAATTATTTATTTATTTTTAGCACTGCTTGCAGATGTGAGTTCTAGAGAAATGTTTTCATTGTCCTAATCGGTGTTACTCTGAGAAAGCATCATTATCAGTGATGTACATGGATAATATCATCGTGCTCCTTTTGTTTCTTGTTGACAGTTATCAGGATATGCCCCCTCCCCTTGGAGACTGGCTGTCAGGCAGACACTAGTCCTGCTTGACAGCATCTAAGTATTCTGCAAAGCACTCGCTATCTTCATAATTGAAATTTTGGAATTAAGGGGATGGTTTGATTACAGCTTCCATGCACTATTTCTACACTGGGGTTTTTCCACGTCCTCCAACTGTAGAACCAGTTTGATGTGATTCTTCTTTCAAGTGTCCAGTCCAGGCTGTTCTCCAGATACTGCCTTTTGTAGTGCAAAGTTCTATACAGCAGGTAGCATTGGGGTTGTCTCCATATTGACGGACCCACAGCAGATGCTCAAAAAGTGGGAATTGTCTGTGCCTGGCTGCCATTACCCCCAACTGAAGGAGTAATCAGTAAAAAACAAATGGTGGGCTTCACCTAGAGACTTCATCCCCTTTCATGGAGTGAGTGTCTACAATCCATATAGCATTACCCCGGGAGACAATTCAGCAGCTTCTTGCTAACCAAAAGGAATATTTAAAGGAGCTGTGGCTTCACTCTCCTCACTTCAGTGTCTGGGTCTCCTCCCTCCAGCTGCTGGAATGTATGTTGTTTACTTCCATGTTCTGGGAGCACAGTCCTAAACTGCCTTCTTATGCTTGGCCAGGGGTGACCGAGATGGATTGCTTTGGCCTCTATTCACATGCCAGGCATGTGCTACACTGGTTAGGCACATAGCCATGCTAAACACACACTTGGGATGTCGGTGTAAGGGTCTGAGCAAGAGCATAGAAGTGGAACTGTACACAGATGGACCAGTCTGCCTTACTTAGATTGACCCAGATAACCAGGTCTTTTGACCCCCATGTGGTGCCACCAGCATTCGATGCCCAAGTTCCTCCGTATTGACGATACTTCATTGTCAATAACGAAAGCACACGTTTTGCACCTCCTCCATTTCACAGGAAAGGACAGTGACCACTCGTAGTCTAGGACAGGTCTAGATTTCTGTGCACATAGCAGGTCAGCGTGAGGCTAAAACCAAAATAAAAAAGATACATGCAGTCAACCACAGGGGGCGCGCCATGCACATGACATTCCTATCCCAACAGTGGTAATCCTTTCTTTCGTAATCATTACTCTGCTGAGAAGGAAACTGCATCATTGAACTGTTTCCACATTTACTTGGTGCTAAAGAAGCTTAGATTTTCAGTTGCCATTTTATTAGCTTTCTTGTTCTCCTCCTGGCACGTAACCTTCTAAGACATTGCTCATTGCCTAATATATTGCATTCTGCTTGTGGCACCATTTTACTTGGAGGTAATATATCTGTTCTATAAATTAGTGATTTGAAGAAAGAATTAACATGCATAGCTGCTGTGTGCTACGTTGAATGCATCTTCAATGTGTGTCGAGACAGAGACACAGAGACAGACGCGCGCACTCGGAGAGAGACAGACTGAGACGCGGACAGACTGAGACGCGGACAGGGACACGCACACACGGAGTTCAAAACAAGAATGTATTTGTGGATTTTCTGTCCAGGGGCTGCTGAGCAAACAGGACAGGTGTATGAGACTAGCCACTGCTGGCCAGAAGGGTGTATTATGAAATGAATTGGATTATCTGGTTCAGAGTACATCAGCTATGCAGTGTCACAAGAGTTTAACCACCAGGCTGGTGCGTTTGACTGCCCTGGTCCCTGTGCATCTGCAGCCTACTTTCGTTTTTTTTTTTTATGTATTTTTTTTTTTGTTTTTTTAGAACTGGTGATACCCAGATACTTTTGAGGGGCAAGACAATCAGTCAGCGATGAAATAAGGCAGGTCTTTATGCTAAGGCAACCAACCCAGGCTGAATCAGAACAGGATAGGCGTGCCATGGCTCCTTTTCAAGGGTGGGGGATTTGTTGGGCTGTGCACTGTGCTTGGGTCTCTCCCTGGACTTCCCAAGTTGTCTGTATTTGGACTCTTATCTGTGGGAGGTCCAAGCAATTGTTGATGGGAGAGAAGCAGCAAAGTACATGATCCGATGTGGACTGGACAGAACTGACTTGTACCAAAGAGTTCTCGTGGATGATCAACTCTTTATTGGTTATGTTTGGTGCAAAGATAGGTCGGGAAGTGCGGAAAAGAGACCCATCTCCAGTTGGGACGTTCTCTGCATCAAAATGTGCTACGCCCTTGCTAAAAAGCAACCCCCGGAGGGTTTGTGCACGGTTCTACCAGAGCTACAGCTGCAACCACTGCGTTACAGCGCAGACCTCCAGTCCTGCACACCTGTTGGGTGGCAACATGGCCATCCTTACACATGTTCACCAACACTACTGCCTGGACAGTATTCTATCTTAAGGAAAGGAATCTACAACTAGAAGTCTCTATCAGATAAAGTAGTTACTTACCTTTGGCAACACCTTATTTGGTAGTGACAATGTAGATGCAGATTCCTGACTGACCCATCCTCCCTGCTCTGCGAACTGATTTCTAGGGACAAGGACTTCCCTTTCGGGGCCCTAGTTATGATCCACCAGTGGTTGGTGTCATTCATGGCTCCGTGCTTCTGGCGTGGAAAGTTTTGAAAAGAAACTGATGTCAGCGTGCCAGGGTGGTGCCTATATCGGACCAGCGACCCCCTATCCAGTACACACTATGCATATGACGGATGCAGAGTCGACTGACTCCACCTAAAGGCGTGCAGGGGTACTGCTTGAGAAAAATCTCGGCTGCAGACTGACGCCTCTGGAAATTCTACGGTAAGGAATCTGCAACTAGAATGCCTCTGCTAGATGAGGCATTACCGAAGGTAAGTTACTTTTGCTTCTCAACTTGAGTATAGGGAGGCATTACCATAAAACTTTGAAGGACACAGAGGACCAGAATTATTGGCTGCCCCTCACCCTTGACATGATCTGTGATGGGCTCTTGTAAAGTATATGGGAAGGAGGAGGAAAGAATGATTAACGGCTTGGACACCCTTGGTTTGCAATTGTGTGAAAGACATTAGAAATTTATATATTGCCCTTAACGTTCAGTTTTTAAATCGTTTGCACATAGACCATATACCAATACTTCTGCCCACTATCTCACATTGTGAGGCAGTACCATAACTGTAGCCAACATCCAGGTTGCTCAATGTAACATACAGAACTGTAGCAACTGTTCTACTTTAATAGTTTGAGGTCAGAAAGATGGATAATGCAGCGCGTGCCCCACCTGCGTCTTATTATTCTGTCTTTTTGGTGGCTCGCACAGTGTAAATGCCAGCATTCCTACAAATGTTTGCACAGTGTGTGCGTGCTTTGTTGGTTTCCTTCACGGTTCTGTTGTCCCAGGCAGGGAGCGCAAAGGTCAATAACTAAGGCATAGTAAATGAGACGATTGAGTTTCAAGCACATGTGCTGAAAACAGGCCAGCATGGAGACGTAAGTGGCAAGCCATAAGAGTCCAGTGAGGAGGGATAATGGAAAATCATTTCTATCTCGTGTTTTTGAGGTGCCCTCATCCAACAGTGAAAACCTATCACAGGTTAGTGAATGCCAGCGGTGAGGACAAATGGCTTTGTTACCTACAAAGCAGTTGAAATGGCCTGTAGAGAGAGGTGCAGGACTTGTCTTTGAAAGGCATTCTGCCCTTAAGTGGTATTCTGACACTTCTCTTGAATGAAGTTGTCTGATCTGCTTGTGGTGTGAGATGGGCCCAATTTGTAAGTGAACAACCAAGGTTAAGCAAAATGGTGACACATAATAGTAGAATACATCTCTCTTCATGTCATGTATGCCAACTTCCTTTACCTTTTGATGTGAAGGTTTAATTTGAGTTGAGCAGACAGAGTGGTCAGATTAGTTTTACGAAGTCTTGTTTAGTGCTCGAGACTTGATCCACATCTTTGTGGCTTTCCCTTTCATAGTCTATCTTTAACAAGTTTTTAGGTTTCCCTCAAAGAAGGCACAGCTTATTCCCAACTTTTTCCACAAATTGGACTCCTTTTTGCAGGTGTTTCGTCAGTCCTCATGGACATGGTTGGGTTCTGGGCCCTTTTTGTTCCGACCGGACCGATCAATCTTTCCAGCTTCTGTTTACCTGGAAGCCATGCTCTCCTTTACTCTCAAATCTGCCTTATGATCTCCTTTTATTTTCATACTTGAGCAGGTACTGGAGATGAAGTGAAACTGGCGGTCGTCTGCGCTATCTCCGTTTTTGAGGCTGCAGCAAATTAGTCTACCAATATTCATTTAGTGTCCCTTTGACTTATTTTCTTTTTTTCTTTTATTTCTTTTTTGTTTTTGGTTACTTCGGCCATGGTGGAACCTAGTGTACTGTGTATCATGTACATAGAACTTCTGTGACTGCCTGCAAATGACATTTTGTTTTTCGTCAGTAGTAGAAGAATTTAACTGTTACTCGATTATAACAAATCAAAATCAGAAGTCACTCGTACAACAAGGAAACAAAGTAAAAAAAAAACCATATAATTACCTTTGTTCACCGCAGATTTTTTAAAACATCAGACAGAAAAAACTTCCTGCTCGGACAACATCTGTAAAAATCTGCCTCTGTTAAAAAATAATAATAATAATAAATAAAATATATTTCTGAAAACTGGAATAAAAAAATAAAGACAATACCTACAAAAACCAAAACAATGAAGATTGTACGGACGTCTCATCCAGGGATGCGAGCCAAACGTTTCAGTGCAATATTGATCTAAAGGGTGGATGATGCTAACTTTGAATCTGCACATTACTGATCCCTCCCAAGGATTTCAGATGGACAGAAGATAGTATTCTGTGCCCTGGCAGGGTTGCAGAGTGACATTTTGGCTTAACATTAGACGTGTCAGTTCAGAGCTCTCTGTACATCTGTGCCCTAAGACAACGTTTTTTGGCAGTATCTTAGTTATAGCCTCAACGCTGTTCATTCTTTTGCACCCCCAGAATGTGTTAAGTTATTTATTTGCTCAGAGGGTGTTTACAAGCATTGATCTATGCTCCCACCTTTGGATGGCTCGCTTGGTTAGCTAGTTTCTCGTTAGCTCATAAAATTGTTTATTTCAAAGTCCTTTGGCTGTGTAGTCTGTAAAGTAAAAGCCAGGTGTCGATTTGTACACAGTTTACATTTCTGGCACAAGGCAATGTCGGAAAGCCACGCTAATTATTAAATGGCAATTGCCACGCAACCCCTACACAGGGGTGTGGAATTTATTAAAATATCTACTTGTCCAGTGGACAGGTTGCTTCTCAAATCTACTTGTCCTGTAAAAAGATCTACTTGTCCCTTTGGTGCCATGTAGTGTGGCGACAAATTATGGCAGCAATCTCATTATGTAAGTGCTCTGATAATAGCCTCTCTGATTATGCCAGGGCTACTACCATAGTAGGGCTTGAATACTTGCAGTTTCAATCCCTACTGTAGCAATTTCCTTATTTTGCCACCTTTCTGAGGATCTGCATACTGGGGCTGGAGGAAGCAGTAAGCAATAGTTCCAGGGCTGGAACGCCTTTGAGTCTGCAAACCTACTAACCTGCATGTTTTAAAGATTTTTACCAGCTTCTCTCTAATATTTTCCCATAATAAGAAAGGTTGGACATTTACTCCGGACAATGGCAGAATTAGAACTTCTTCCAGGGTTGGGAAGAAAGTGGCTGGAGGGAAAATTAACTTGCAAATGCTCAATAGATTTTTACATGAGCAAATCTACACATCGTATTTACCCATGCTAAAATACAGTTCACAAATATTTTATAGGGGTAGGACATATACCATGGGTGCACTTTTGTGACTTTCTTTAAGAATTTGGGGCCACATGTAGGTAGGTTCAGATTTGCGACCTGCAAATTGCGAGTCGCATAGCCGAATGTAGGATGGTGTCCCTGACACCATCTGTGATTCGCAAGGGCTTCGCAAATGCCCACCTCATGAATAATCATGAGGTGGGTCGCAATTTGCAACCCCCTCGCGAATGGCGGCCCTCACAGGGATGGTGGCCTGCTGGAGACAGCAGACCACCATGTCTGAGACTGCTTTTCAATAAAGCAGTTTTTTTTTTTTTTGTAATGCAGCCCGTTTTCCTTAAAGGAAAACGAGATGTATAACAAAAACAAAAAATGAAACGTTTTCGTTTCAGAGCAGGCAGTGGTCCGCAGGACCACTGCCTGCTCTGAAAAAATGTTTACAGTGACATTCACAATGGGGAAGGGGTCCCATGGGGATCCCTTCCCTTTTGCGAAAGTGTTAGCACCCATTTGAAATGGGTGCAAACTGCGATTGGTTTGCGCCTGCGTTCGCGGTCACAAAACAATCCAACATTGCACTGCGAGTCGCAATTAGGAAGGGAACACCCCTTACTAATTGCGAGTCGCAAACCCGTTTTGCGTTCGGTAACCAGGTTACTGAATCGCAAAACTGGGTTTGTGCATCGCAATGTGCTTTTTGCATGTCGCAAACAGCGAAAGTTGCTGTTTGCGACATGCAAAAAGCTACCTACATGTGGGTCTTGGTCCCTAATTAGATCTGGTGTTAAAGACATTTTGTTTTTATTAAACTTCTATTTCTCTCTCTTTCGGCCGGCTTTACTGTGAGTGATCGCATTCTGCTCTTCCACAAGGAGCATATTACCACACAAAGTAGTTTTGTTCAGTGTCAGGAACTACAGTGGCAATCAGTCACGTAACGAAACTGGAGGGTGCACCTTTGTAAAGAACATGGAGGAGCCCCTTCTCCAGACTCACTCAGGGCAGGTGCTGTGCTGAAGGGGCCCCCTGGAGGGGGGCTGCGGGGCCTTTGCTATGCCGTTGGTGGCAACGTGTGCTTTTAGAGTTCAAAAACTTTTTTGGGAGGGGGTTTGCCAGTTTTTGTTACAATGTTGAGGGCCTGGTATCTCCCACAACAATAAAGTGTTACAAAAGCCATGTCAAAACAAGACACGCATTGATGAAACTAAAAGACTTATAAAAATATGTCAGATCAGTTGGCTTTGTCAGTGTTTGTTTATTTTCATGCTTCCCATAATCGTGTTGAAAATGGTTACACTGATTTTCCATTAGAAATATTTTTGGGAAATACTAGCATGCATCAACACATTTTACTAAATGACACTTAATTTGCATATAATCAGAGAGCATTCTGGGAGCATTATACTTAGCCTCATAGCCTAAACTTTTCAAACATGTGTATACACGTTTTTTTTTTTTTTGTACTGGAACCAACGTCAGTAGTGAAGTGTGACCTTAAAACATTTATTTACAGCACTCACCCTAATAATGAAGGCTTTCAAATAATGAACCAGAAATACAAGTCCGAACAGCTTTATCTTTTGGAAACACATTACCTCAACTGCAGAGAGTTCCACTCTTTGTAAACAGGCAGCCAAAAGGTTTGTGCTGCAGGGGTTTGGGCCTACTTGTCCCAAGGACAAAGTAAACATAAAAACTTGTTGCCCTTGACCCCAAACAAGATGTCCCGGGCGTCGGGCGATAGGAATTCCACATCCCTGCCCTACAGCTGTAATGAATAGCTAAATAAAACAAGTTTATTCAAAAACAAAATATACACAAAGACAAAAGGTATGCACAGAAATACGCTTCTTATCCTGTAAAACTATAGTCAAATGTATTAAAATTACATTATTGTGAACACTGATACTGGCACGTATTGATCTGTCTTTCTCTTTACAGTCCTCTTGTAAGGGAATCTTTCTTAGCTATAATCCTCAGACATTTAATGTACTAGCTCCTAAAAATATGTGCACAAATTGAAAGGTGTGCCTGATGCCTTTAAATTCGGAGAACATTCTTCAGCCCTTCAATAGTACAGTAAATGCCTTTGTGAACAAGCATGGGCAAAGTCAGTGGGTTTGACCTTGGCTTCAGATTCTTAGGATTTGCCAAAGCTTGGGTCCTTTGTAAGACTTCAATGTGACATAACCATTCTATGATGCCTGACATGTCTAGAAGCAAGGCGCTAGCCATCTTGAAAAGGTAAAGAATGATAAAAGTATGGCAAAACCATTCCAAAATGGTGACATCCCTAAGGACGCACTGATGGACATCTGAGTGAGCTTTTATTACATTTAGAAAAAATCATTAAACAGTGGATACCTGTGCATTCATATTCATGGGCAGCCACCGTAAATGCGGTTTGTCAATCAGTCTCACCATGCCTACTTAGCATTTTATCTTTCTGAGGTGAAGACATTGTGTGGGATATTTAATAAATATCAGTTATTAAGCACCAAGGTGCCCCTTCACAAGGAGTGCAGTGTAGCCTTGCCATTAGATTAGTTTTTTTTTTTTTTTTATGTTTGAAAAATACCTCTAGAAAGTCCAAAAGGACTGAATGTAATGTGAGAAAACACATAAATAGCTTTGTGCTTGGCCGTGTTGCGTGCTTTATCCTCCGAAAAAGCCAGACCTGCTGGTTTTGCTGGGCGTTCTTCAAAACCATAAAAAGACAGTGGGGAAACTGCATAGCACTGAATAGCAGAAATGCATTGTTCGACAACTCAGTCGTACTCCTATTATTCACCTCAGAAAAATTACCTTTGTACGTTTACCTGTAGGAGCTGGAACATATGACTGAAGTCAAACATGGATCCCTGAAGCCAAAAGATTAGTCCACAGAGCCACAAGATTGTTTAGCACACTTTACCCTGCGAACTTAGTTAATGGTTTAATGAAATTACTGAAGAAACACCTATAAGCTAAGAGAAAACAAGAAAATAAAATGCAAAAGCATATTTAAGTTGAGTTAAAATGAACCTCCATTCGATTAGTCAATCGCTTAAGTAGGAATGGTGGCAGTAAAGGAAAACAAGCATTTGCAATGCAGTGGGTCTCGCATTTGCTAGAGTTATTAGTGTTGTAAAGTCCCAATTGGACTTTTATTGCTACATAAATTGAAAATGAAAAGTATTAGTTTTACGTAAGTGAGCTCATTTTAAAGCGCCATGCCATGAGTCTGAAGGAGCACACAAAAGGAAACAGAAGTTCACTCGAGGTCAAACATGTCTGCAGTTATGCAATTTTCCATGTAACAGGGTCCGTGTCATGCAAGCCGCTCAACTACTGCCCAGCGAGATCGTGCTGTGCAGGAAATTAAATGAAAAAGTAGTCCAGAAGCCACGTGGAAAACAGAGCCTTGTATGTTTTTGGTAGTTGGCTGGTGCGCTGTGAGGGCTAAACACCTGAAAAGGCATGACTTATGCATGCCTTTCACAAATGAAATCAAGCGATTTTTAAAAGACAAGCCCACAAACCAACAAAACTGATGGGCATGGTTAAAAGCCCGCAGAGATTACAGCAGGCTACAGTGCTTGTGCGCTCAACACTATAAAAGATGCATGCAGACAAGTAAATAGAAGTGCATTCCAAAGACGTATTTCAGCAGATACTGAAATAGAAATGGCTTTTATTACTAGGTTTACTTATAGTTTTGGGAAATTGCATTAACTGCTGAGAGAAACGCATGCTGTAACTATTTTGCTGCCATTCACCTTGTTACTGTCACTTTGAACTTCCGATAACGATTTTTAATAGGACTTTGTTAAGCCTCATTTTATTGGACCAGGATATTATGTTTGATTTTTGACAAATTGCAAAGTAGTGACACCTCTCTCAGAAGCCAGAATATGCTTTGTACATAACCTTTTTTTTTTTCCTTCTTATTTTAAAAAAGGTGACTTCTATAAATTGGGAGAGGGGAGACACAAACAGTGTTTAATTCCCTGCCATTGTATTAGGGTCAAGACTCATTTGCTTATGTTTGGGTACAAACTGGGGTGGCATGGGGAGCAAAATAATTGATGGACTAAACCCAGATCTGTGACTGGGGGTGAATGTTTGGTTCTGCATTCCGTTCATCATTTGTATTTGTAATGCTTGGAGGCATTAAATATTAACAAAGTAAGAACTATTGGAGCCTTTTCAGTGTTGCTTTCCAAAAATTGTATTCATTAGTATTGGCTTTGAAGTACTTGCCTGTAAATTGAAACAGTGGCAGGTCGGCAACAGGAAAATA
Source organism: Pleurodeles waltl (assembly GCF_031143425.1). Classification (NCBI taxonomy): domain Eukaryota; kingdom Metazoa; phylum Chordata; class Amphibia; order Caudata; family Salamandridae; genus Pleurodeles; species Pleurodeles waltl. The sequence goes on from NC_090437.1 coordinate 138,795,787, forward strand.
GAGTCCAGAGGTGTGTGCTGTTACTGTAAGTATAGGTAACAGAAGTGATGCAGTTTCACAAAGGTTTGATTTAGTGTTTGCATTTGCATTCTTCATGAAGTAGCTGTACAGTTTCCTTTTTCATGAATTTCATTTACATTCGCTTTTACTTTGGCTTTATAAATGGATAAATCAATCAAAATAAACTCAGGCTTGTAAAATCGGTTATAAATGTTAAATTGGGAGAAACTCATCTTACTGTTTGCAGTTATATTCCTTTATTTCATCCAGTGGTGAGGAAGCATTGCCTGGACTAGAAGTGACATTTCATGTCAATCTATCAGTGGCTGCTATTAAGACATTAGCCGGGCCTCCAAAACAGGTTGTTTATGACATGCACAGTCAATGTGAAATCCCTCATTGAAGATGTGAGTTGATCTTGTGGTTTGTGTTGTGGCAGGCAGAAACCGTGTTATTGACAATACAACAGTCCATCAATGAAAGGGGCCTGACTATATCTGTCTCTTTCTCCCCTGCTCACCCCCTTGGTAGCTTGGCACAAACAGTCAGGCTTATCTCCGAGGCAATGTGTAAAGTATTTATACCAAAACAGTCATACAGTGAAAACACTACAAAACGGACACCACACCAGTTTAGAAAAATAGCCAATATTGATGTAAATCACACAAGACTAAAACTACAAAAATCCATCATACACTAGTAAAGCTATGAATTTTTAAAGAGTCTTACTCCATAGAAAACAATGGATGCGTTGAAGTTACACAAAGTACCTGGTTTGCATCAAAATTAAAGCTGCACAGGTGAGCGCACGTTGGAAAAGTCACCGATGTGTTGATTCTTACTCGCAAGTGAGGATGTGCGTTGCTTCTTCTCTGGTCAGGTAGGTGATGTGTTGTTGCTCTCTCTCGCAAGAGTGATGCGTTGATTTCCAGATGGACACCTTGGATCTGGGCAGGATTAAATCTATTGACGCCCAGCGATGATGCTTGCAAAATCCGGCCGCACAGTGATGATGAACCGCAGTGCATGGGGCTTGCATCATTTTCAGCAGCCACAAGTGGGTGATGCGTAGATTTCTCAGTTGTGATGCAGGTTGTACTTGGTTTTACAGCCAATTTTTCCCCACACCGCACCTGTGTGTGGATTTCAGTCCTGTTCCACCAGCTTCACCTTTCAAGGGCCCAGGGACTGGATAGGGCATCACTTGGCAGGGCAGGGTTCTCCGCAGAGAGTCATGGTGCTGGCAGGGGAAGTCTTTGATGGCCCTGAGACTTAAAAACAGGAGGCAAGCTCAGTCCAAGCCCTTGGAGACACTTCACAAGTAGGGATATATCACAAAGTCTAGTCTTTGTTCTCTTTCAGGCAGAAGCAGCAACTGCAGGCCAACCCAGCAAAGCATAGTCACAGGCAAAGGGGCATTACTCCTCCAGATGTTCAGTCTCTTCTCCTTGGCAGAGGTTCCTCTTGAGTCGATAAGTAATCTGAGAATCCGGGGTTTTGGGTCTGTTACTTATACCCCTTTCTGCCTTTAAAGTAGGCAAACTTCAGAGAAAAGTATGTTGTTCAGAAGACCCTGTCTGGCTCCAGACACAGCGCAGGGAGTGGGAGACTGCATTGTGTGAGGGCAGGCACAGCCTATTCAGGTTTAAGTGTCAGCTCCTCCCTCCCATCAGGATATTCAGGCTACACCCCAGCTCCCTTTGTGTCACTCTTTAGTGGTGATATAAGAACAGCCCTACTGTCTGTCTGACCCAGACAGGAAATAGACATGCAGGCAGAGTCACAGAATGGTTTAAGCACGAAAATGCCCACTTTCTCAAAGTGGTATTTTCAAACTGACAATTTAAAACCCAACTTTACCAAAAGATGTATTTTTAAATTGTGAGTTCAGAGATGCCAGAATCCAAATCTCAATCTGCCCCAAAGGGAAACTGCACTAAAAGGTTATTTAATGGCAGTCCTAATGTTAACCTATGCGAGAGATGGGCCTTGCAACAGTGAACACCGAATTTGGCAGTATTTTGCTGTCAGGACATGGCAAAAGCATCACTAAATGTCCTACCTTTAACATACACTGCACCCTGCCCATGAGTCTACCTAGGGCCTACTTTAGGGGTGACGTACATGTAGTAAAAGGGAAGGTTTGGGCCTGGCAAGTGGGTACCTTGTCGGGTCAAATTGGCAGTTTAAAACTGCACACAGACACTGCAGTGGAAAGTTTGAGCCATGTTTACAGGGCTCCTCATGTGGGTGGCACAATCAGTGCTGTAGGCTCACTAGTAACATTTGATTTACAGTCCCTGGGCAACTCTAGTGCACTTTACTAGGGTTTACTAATAAATCAAATGTGCCAATCATGGAAAAGTCAATTGCACATGGTTTACACAGAGAGCAGTTGCACTTTAGCACTAGTCAGCGGTGGTAAAGTGCCCAGAGTACCAACACCAGCAGAAACAAAGTCCAGCACAGTCAAGACAGGAAGCAAAGGCACAAAGATAGATTTAAAAACCTGACTTTACGGGTACAGAGGTTGGCTTTTTTGGTAAATTTGTGTGATGTTACATGAATTCGTTATAGTGCAAATGACTCCTGAGTTCCAAGGGAGTATCTCTGAAACGCATTGCCCTAGGCAAGACAGCCAATCAAACTAGCCAGGCCTTTAAAAGCTTTTTTTTTTTAAAGCTGTTGAAATCTGAGCAGGAGCGAATGTGAAGAGGAAGTTTGTTCCAGTAGTAACTACCTTCCTCTGTATTTCGCAGTACGAATTCAGCAGGGACACAACAGTTGATCCTTTGATCTAAGATTTCTACAAGGATAGTATCATAATGGTTCTCTTGTAGGTAGGCGGGTCCATCACCAGACAAAGCATTATGAACAAGACAAAGAAGCTTGAATAGGGACTTTACTCAATGGAAGCCAATGAAGAGCTTTCATTGTGAGAGCCGATGAAGAACCAGGAGTGAGCTTACAGACCGGAACGTAACTATTTTGAACAACTTGCATTTTTAGAGAAACTATTCATTGACCGCTACTAGTAAGGCGTGTCCGTAGTCCAGATGTCTCACTATAAGAACTTGTATGAGAATTCCCCCAGATTTGAGCAGGAGTCCCTAGAACGCTTATCTGAGCATGTGCATTGTACCAAAACATGCACCACATACTGATATAATCTGTTTGCTCATAGAAAGATTGTCATCCACCAAGATGCTGAGACTTTTAACTGCCCTCTTGGGATGAGGGGCAGGGCTTCACTCAGGAGGCCACAAGTTGTCCAACTAATAGACCTGAGCCCTGCCAAACCGAATTTGTATCCTGTCTCCATCGAGCTGTAAACAGTTTGCATTAGAAACTGGAAGACTTCAGTCAATAAACCTACTTTTGGCATTTTCTGTATTGTGTCCAAAGGAAGACTACTTGAGTGTCAACTGCATAGGAAATTATTTAAAAGCTGCAAGATTTGACTTTATGAGCAGGGGGTGCCACATAGATTTTTAAAAGAATAGGGCTCAAAGATGAGCCCTGAGGGGACCCCACTTGTCCAAGATCATGATCAGAAATTTGAACGAGTGAAGTGAAACCATCTGGGTTCTTTTATCCAGGAAATCTTTAAGCTAGTTCAGGGCTTTCCCATGGATGCCTATCTCATAGTCTGGACCAGAAGGGATTGAGGGATCATCAAATGCAGCTCAAGTCATTGTAAAACTAGCATTGCCAACAGGCTGGCATCTAGAGATAATCTGATGGAATAAAGAACAACCGCCAGTTCAGTTTCCGTACTGTGAAAGGCCCTAAAATCTGATTGTGTGACAATCAGTAGGAGGTGATTGTCCAGGTCAGAGGAGAGCTTATTCACAAGTCCCTCCAAAATCTTAACTAGGAAAGGAAAGAGCGAAATAGGTCTAATTGACAAGCTCATTAGGGTCCGTATTAGGTTTTTTCAAGGTAGAAGAAAGAAATAGAGACTTATTCCGTTTTGCATTCCAATCGCATTGTTGCTGAATTTTAAAGAGAAATTAGACGAGGATGTAATGGAAGGCAAAATTAAGTTTGACAGGTTGTAGCGATGTACAGGCAGGGGTCAGAAGGGGAAGCTGGTTTAACTTTAATCAGCTTATCATACGCTTGCTTGAACGAATGACTCAACCCCCCCAGCGGATCTGGGGGGTTTTGCGGGGGAATTATATGTGAGTGGAGTAACACAGTGATGTAGAGTTAGGAAAATTTTGATAAATCTTCTTAATTTTCTCCTCAAAGTAATCTGCAAGTAAGTCACTCGATGACTGAAGCAAGCGCCACACCCTTCATAAGTCTGCCTTTTCTCACATTTTTTTAATTTTTTTAAAGTAACTATTTCTAGATTAAGCAGTATCTTTGAACCTGAGTTTGTTAGCACTGTTTACTAAAACAATGTATCATGTGGGAGGGAATAAATGGCTATTTATGTGAAGTTTCCACTGTTGTCACAGATTTCAATACGTAGTGCTCTCATGTTAGTACCCTGTATAGACAATAAAACTCACCAGTACATCCTATTTATCATTCATTAAGAATAATTGACATGAATCTGCATTGTTTAACAGTCTGAATCAGTTATAACACTTCAGCACTTACGTAAATAATTTCAGTCACAGATTTATACTGCAAGTAATTTATAGCACATGTTCGGCCATTAAGTTATAATGCTGCCTAGATCATTAAGTTAAATTGCAAAAAATTTGAAGACACTATCATAAAAAATGAGAACATAGTCACACAAGTGAGAGAATGGTTGAACACTGAGCACACATATAGGTTATTTCAGTTGATTTTCTAAAGACCATTGCCGTCTGTTTGCCAGACGTAAAAGGAGCACCACTTTATTAACTGATGCGCAAATATTGGAACGTTGAACACCTTTGAGAGCAGTGTATAGATCTTCTGGTCCAACATTCTAGTGTTTGATTTCTTTGTTTCACTCCATTTAATTTAAAACATTATACTTTGTAAATGGAATGTTATAACAGAATTATAGCACTTCTGCCTCATGCTATATCACTTGTTTAGGGCCTTCTATTGTAATAGCCCCCTGCCTGCAGCTTGGCCTTGTAGCTCCTGAAGAGAGCCCTTAACTCCCACTACTACCTTATACATCGGGTCATAATGCTAATCTAACATGTTTTATCACTGCATTAAACATTTAAGTTGGCACTGTTACAGGTTAGCTTATTAGTTGCACTATAAAGCATGGAGACTGATTACCTTTTGTAGGAAAGCACCATCTTCCTTGGCATGTTACCCTCATTTTTACCTGTATGTGTTTGCCTGTCTCACTGGGATCCTGCTGGTCAGGACCCCAGTGCTCATAATTTATGGCCTGATGTGTATGCCTGTGTAGTGCCTAACTGTCTCGGAGGCCCCTGTTAACCAGAAACTCAGTGCTTATGCTCTTTTGATTTTAAATTTGTCACTGTAGGCTAATGACTTCATTTACCAATTTCAATTGGCATACTGGACCCCCCTTATAAGTCCCTAGTATATGCTACCTAGGGCATTTGGGTTCCAGGAGATCCCTATGGGCTGCAGATTTTTTTTTGCCACCAATAGGAGCTGAGACAAACCCTTACACAGGCCTGCCATTGCAGCCTGCGTGAAATAACACACACATTATTTCACAGACTTTTTCTCTGCATTCAAGTAACTTATAAGTCACCTATATGTCTAAGCTTCTCTTGCTGAAGGTTAGGTACAAAGTTACTAAGTGTGAGGGAACCCTTGCGCTAGCAAAGATGCCCCAACATAGTTCAGGGCCATTTCCCCAGACTTTGAGTTCGGGGACACCATTACACGCGTGCACTACATATAGGTCAATACCTATATGTAGCTTCACAATGGTAACTCCGAATATGGCCATGTAACATGTCTTAAATCATGGAATTGTCCCCCCACTCCAAATCTGGTATTGGGGAGCCAATTCCATGCATCCTAGAGGCTCCAGCATGGACCCCCAGTACTGCCAAACCAGCTCTCTCAGACTTGCACTGCAGCTACAACTGCTGCCACCTCAGACAGGGTTCTGCCCTCCTGGGGTCTGGGCAGCCCCTGTGAAACCAATTTTCCTCTTCCAACAGTGGCCTTTGTAAGCGCTCTCTGAATGCTTGATTTTAACTTGCGTCCGTGTTGCTCTGCTTGAGTGCACGACAAAGATTGCACTGAGAAACCCCTTTAAGAGGCAGAATAAACGCTTCAGGCGGCTGCTTCCTATTTAGGGGTCTTGACAGGGCTTTCTGGATGTTGGAAACGTAACTGAACCAACCCTTTATATGCGGCCTCATCTGCAGTGGCCAAGAAAATAAAGGCCTTCACTTGTGTTTTTTTGACATGTTTGTTTTTTGCGAAAGCCATGCAACAAAACTGCTGTGCCTCACTTGGAGGAGCAGTGAGCAAAGCTTGTAAGGCATACATCGGGATATTTACTTGCTTCTAAATGGTTTATTTGTTTTATAAGCTATTGAGTAATAGTGGTTTGAAATATGTATTGTTTTTAAAGCAAATACTGCTGCAGGAGGCGCGACGTTTCCTCGTAAGCTGGAGGCAGCCTTGTTCCTCTGTGATCGGAAGTGAAAACGGAGTAAACATGAAACTTTCACCAGATTTAGCACCTTCAGGGCCTGCGGTGTTTGTGGCCAACAAGTTACTCTCTGCCTCTATTTGAGTAACAATTAATTAGGAACAAATATATCCGGGTGTGTTGCATCACGCATGGCAGCCATGTATTGTCATTTGTAAATCCAGAAAACCATTGCATATCGAAGAACAGTCTGGCACAGCATTTGCCAGCAAATGCAAACGTTGATAATGTACTTCTAGGTTAGCAAAAGAGCTCTGTGGATTAGTGTGCTTGCTGCTGATCTGTGTGTGCAACAGGTGAAAGCTTTGAATTCTAGCAGCTTTTCATGCGTGTGATGTTCTTTAAAATGAGTACTGTTTGGTTACACTAATAATTTTAGTGGTGTGAAACAAGCTGAGCATTAAAGTCTACTAGTCTGTGGCTCTGTTACCAAGCCAGTCAATACTTTTACTGTGCATTCTGGTACTTGTTGTTCTGGATTATAATTGAATAACCAAGTTTTAAGTTTTGTGTTTTTACTCAAATATGGAATACCTATTTCCCAACGCCTGGGAGATAGTGTTTGGGGCCAGGGGCAACAAGTTTTCATGTTTATTTTGTCCTTGGGACAAGTAGGCCCAACCCTGTAGCACAAACCCTTTGGCTATCAGTTTACAGAGAAGTAAACTGTCTGCAGTTAAGGTAATGTGTCCATATGTTAATGCTGATTGAACTTGTTTTTATGGTTCGTTAATGAAAACTCTTCATTAGGGTGAATGCTGTAAATAACTGTTTCAAGGTCACACTGAACCCACTGATGGTGGGTCCAGTGGGGATAAAAAGCGTGCACATGTTTGAAAAGTTGAACAGTGAGCCTAATGCCCTTAGAATGCTCTCTGATTAGATGCAAATGTTTGTAGAAGCTTGTAAGCAAGGGATGAATCTTTGCTTTCAAAATTGTTCAGAAAAAAATGCAAGTAGGTAAAAAGTGTTTCACTACTATGAAACTTTAGGTGCTGTTTCTTTGAAGCTTCATTTAGTTAAACGTTGATGCTTGTTAGTATTTCCAAAAAATACTCCTTTTGAGCCTGTCAATGTGTCTTGTTTTGACATGGCTTTTGTAGCACTTTATTGTTGTGGGAGCTGCCAAGCCCTCACCATTGTTCCATTTCCCCACCCCCTCGCCCCCTGCCTCCAACCTCGAGGGGTCCTCTCACCACAGCACCTGCCCTTAGTGAGTCGGGGGAAGCCTCTTTATTCTTTGAGGGGGAACCCCTCCAGTTTAATTATGACACTGATTGCTACAGTAGTTCCCGGCACTGAACAAAACTATTTTTTTTTAGCTAGTATGCTCCTAGTGAAAGAGCAGAATATGATCACTCATAGTAAAGCCTACCGATAGAGTGAGCAATGGAAGTTTAATAAAAACAATGTCTTAGTTACCACCAGACCTAATTAGGGACCCAATTCTTGAAGAAAGTCATAAGTGCACCCATGGTATGTCTTTAAATTAGTGGCTTTCATGAATCCACAAGAACTTACAGAAGTAGACCAGGAAACCTTACTTCTATAAAATATTTGTGAACTGTATTTTAGCACAAGTAAATATGCATGTTTAGATTTGCTCATGTGAAAATCTATTGAGCATTTACAAGTTCACTTTCCCTCCAACCACTTTTTTTCCCGACATTGGAAGAACTTCTTCTGCCATTATCAGGAGTACATTTTCAACCTTTCTCATTATTGGTGAAGAGCTAGCTGGTAAAAATCCTTAAAACATGGAAGTTAGGTTTACAGACTCAAAGGCATTCCGGCCCTGGACCTATTGCTTACTGCTTCCTCCTGCCCCAGTATTTAGATCTGCGGAAAGATGGCAAAATAAGGTAACTGCCATAGTAGGGATTGAAATTGCAAGTTTTCAAGCCCAATTTAAAAGAAGCCCTGGCATAATCAGAGAGGGTATTATCGGAGCTCTTCTATGAGATTGTTATAAATTGCTATAATTTGTTGCCAAATTCCGTGGCACCAAAAAGACAAGTTGATTTTTTTTTTTTTTTTTTTTTTTTTTTTTTTTTTTTTTGGTAAGACACAAGTAGATTTCGGAAGCAACCTGCCCCATGGACAAGTAGCAATTTTATTAAATTGCACACCCCTGCTTCTAAGTTTGAGAGTTGTCCACCAGACTGTGAGCGCAGAGCTCGCAAGTTTCCAAAGTGTGAGAAGCCCATCCATGCCAGGTTTTTAGTTTGCCTTATGGCACCTGTAGTGTTGTGTTTTTTTTTTTTTTTGTTTGTTTTTTTTGGTCTATTTTAAAATCAGCACTAAAAGTCCCAAAAGGCAAAGAAATAACTTGATCCAGATAAGGTACTCATGCATAGACCTTGGAAACATGAGCATATCATAGCGCCATTTAAAAACAAGAATTTAATACTAAAAAACATTTTGCAACTTTTAAACATGTGGTGAATGGTTTCTTCTGGGCACTTTCCAGATCCAAGATGTGCAGTGTTTGAAAGAGCCCTGGTCTCCCTTTCTCTTCATTGCGGTTTAACAAGTGTAAGTCACAGGTCATTTGTGTACCAGGTTTGGTGTTGGGATTCCTATCTGCCTTGTTGTAAACAGTCTAAGAACTTACACCCCAATCTTAGTGTTTTACTGAAGGCCATCATACCCTGTTTCTCCAACTGTTTTTGTTGTAAGCATTCATCCACTATGAAGTGCTTGTCCATCTGCTCTAGTTAAACCTAATGGCTATGCTGAGGCCAGAGTGTTGTATTTTATTCACTACCCTTTGTCAGCATTCTGGGGCATGATGCACGTACAGCTACCAATCCTAAAGATATGTATGCCCCTTGCTCTGTTTGTTTCAATTTGCATGCCATTGATATTTCATACTTCCATCAAAAGACTTTTCCCCATCACACTGCATTAGGTTAGTAACATTAGTCTGCTCCTTGAGAAAATTAATCTGTAAAAGGTGACTGATCCATGTTTACATTTCGGCGCACTGATACATTATTTACATGAAAATTCCAGAGTTAAAATAAATTGTTGATCATGTTGTTTTTTATTTATACCATTTACCTGATGAACATGATTAAGTGTTTCTTTCTTCTTTTGCCCACTAGAAACAATTTTGGAGCCTGAAGAAAGTTTTTCATCAAATCAAGATTTCCCCCCAAAATTGGATACACCTCGAAGCGAACAGTGTGATAAAAATCAGAAAGACCATGGCGATCAGCGAGCACCGCAAAGTGGTCCAGCACCCGAATCAGTGTATCATTCGGACTCTAGGGAACTTCTAGAAGTAGCTACATCTGCGGCAGAAGTGGTGCAGCACAGTGTTCACAAGAGTATGCTGAATATTCTCCAGAGTGTTGAAGAGGCTCGATCCAGTGTGCAAAACATAAACACTTCAAAAAAATCACAGTTCACTGATAGTCATTCCAGTGTGCTGGAGGATATGTCCTGTGCAGTCAGCACTGTTGCAGCTGCACAGTGTAGCATGCAGGAAAATAGGTTGAATGCTGTAAAGGTTGAATCTGCACAAATCAGAATGCAAGAGGGTATTATGAATGCTACACAGGCTGTTTGTGAAGCACGGATCTGTGTCCAGGATAATGCACTGCATGCTACTTCCTCTGCTGAAGCAGTACAGTCCAGTGACCTGGAGGAGGATTCTTTTAGTGATGACACTACTGCTGAATCGGCAGTAGAGCCTGCTGTGCAAGAGGAGACTGAGGCTGCAGCTTTGCAAACTGCTGATGAGGTGTCTAGTGGTATCCCTGCTGTCGAAACCCCACTCTCCAGCACCCAGGACAGTGCATTGACGGATATTCTCAATGATGAAGAGCATGCGGTTGTGCCAAATGTGATCGCCATTCCTGAGGAGAAAGAGTTGGGTGGGCATGAGACTGTCTTCAATGCACCCACGAATGATGAAGAGCATTCACACAGTCTTCAGGAGAGTGGTGAAGCAGCAAAGTTTAGTGGCCAGGAGGTTTTGGTTGACTCAAGAGGTCCAGAGAAAGCTGTATTAAGTGTGCAGCACGATTTGTTGAGTTTTATGCCGACTGCTCCAGCAGTACATGTTAGTCAAGTTGAGGTTGATCTGATCCACACTGAACCAGCAGAATACAGTCTCCAGGATGCAGTACCAGATATTGCCATCACATCAGAAGTTGTGGAGTTCAGTATGCGAGAAACTTCCCAAGACCTTGATTCCACAAAGAACGTACCTGGTATTTTGCCTACCTTTAAAGAACCACAACACATTGAGCTAGACAGAGCTGCGCAGTACAGTGCATTGGTTGAAGAATGGTCTGTTCAGCACCAAGATAAGAAGCCTAAAACTGAGGCACTTGATGGACAAGACCTCCTGTTGCAAACTGTGTGTAAGAAGTTGGCTGATTATGGCACTCAGGAGGAGCTACTTCCTGGAGCAAGTGAAGATGTAAGAGCACAAACAAATAGTAATTCAATCAGTTCATTAGCAGATGAAGAATGTATTTCGTTTAACAATGCTTCTCACTTGAGCAGTGACAACTGCAAGCAGTTTCATATTGCTGAGCCACAGCTACAAAACCAGGAGGGTGATTCTAAAATGAGAAAAATTGCAGCTGTAACTCCCATGCTGCAAAATGTTAGTGTCAAATTCAGAGTGCATTACATTACTCATTCGGACTCTCAACTGATCGCAGTCACTGGAAATCATGAATCACTTGGGGAGTGGGATGTCTTTGTTCCGCTCAAGCCGGACAAGGATGGCTTCTGGTCTGATTCTGTTCTTCTGCCAGTGGACTCTAGCGTGGAGTGGAAATTTGTGATGGTGGAGAACGGGAAGATCAAGCGATGGGAAGAATGTAACAATAGATCTTTGAAGACTGGGCATGATGATGCAGAGGCCCATCAATGGTGGGGATATCATTGAATGAGCTACTGCGTAATAAAGAAAGCAGAGTAGTGGTGAGGAGAGCAGATACCTTAAGCATAGGCAGATAATCACTTATTAGAAACTGTACTATTTCTCATACCGTATATCAGCCTGTTACAATTGTGACATTGCCAGTGTCTTTTTTTTTTTTTTTTTTTTCATTGTTAAAGGGTAGTTACTAATCACGATAAATGGGCAGTAGACCAGAAGTGATACGGTTATATGTTGATGTAGAACACTAATGACAAAGGAGCAGTTTATAGGCAATGGTACATCTTGAAGGTAACAGTTGAAAGAATGCACTTGCTGTGTAAGCAGGAAAGGGTATGTGCGTATTGTAAACTTTATTACTGCTTTCTGGTTTCCTGAGGAAAGATCGTAGATGGAGCTAGATATCACAGCTAAGGATGTGCATATGAATATTTTTACTGTTTGAGTGTTCAGTAAATTTATCATGTAATAAATGGATTGGATCATGTGGTTTGAAAAGGTTGTCAGAGGGCAATATGTGCCGCTTTTTGTTTGTGCCCCTGGCTTTCTTTGGGCTCTCTTCCCCAAGGACTCGGATTCTGTGTCCCTACACGACTTACCTCTCAGTGGGCCCCCAATGCGGAGACGTCCAGGTGTTTGGTGGTGGCATGGGAGCACTGCTGTTCACTGTTTTCCAAGAGCACTGGAACGTGCTTCTGTTTAAAGAAATAGGATGAACCCATGGCTAAACAGAGTTTAGCATTTGGATAATCACTCATACTACTTTGTGCTGATAGTAGCGATTTATTATTATTTTTTAAAATATACATATCTTGTTTTGATGTCATTTGCGAGGCAATAAGAACCTACTATGACAAGTGTTTGGTAGCATAACTGGCCCTTGCTGTGGTATTTTATTGTGATTGACTTGATGGAAATATTGGTCCTCACAGCTTTATCTGATTTAACTGAGTCGAGAACCTTGCTCCCAGCTGCATCTTTCGTTTGCTTCGATGTATGTGGAGTCTATAATGCATGGAATTATATATAAAAGAGATTCACTTGGCGTGTGGAGATACTCCTATCCTGATGGATATGCAGGATTGATATTGGTGGAGGAAGATGTCAAACCAAATACTGCAGGCTACAAACGGGCCAAGTGATTGGTATTACAGCAGCGTTGTTCCATGAATGGCCCCTGCTGCCATGCCCTCCATGAGTTTAATTGGCAAGTAATATATTTTTTATCTATAAATAACCTCAAGAGGAAGCCAAGGGCACTGTGAAATGTAGCAATCCGCCTAACTTGCTTTTTTTTTTTTTTAAGTGTTAATGGTCTTTGTGGGAAAATTATCCCTTCTGATTGACTGACCCAACCCGCTTTCATACGGTTTATAGATCAGTAGTTTTAAAGCACCTTGGAAATTGCCTGTTGAGATCAGTCAACACCTGGCATACTTCATTTATTTTAGGTTGTTGTGTGTGTTTTGCTATAGAGGTTCTGTCATTCTACTCCAAATCAGTACTTCTGCCTTCGGAAGAGTTTTACATAAATATTTTCTTTCTGCTTCAGTATAGTTACTACACTGCTTTTGTAAAGTGGTATTATCCTCCCTCTGAAATATGTCACTGTCATACTTTACTAGCAGATTCATCGTGTGTGGTCCAGTGTATTCAGGATATTGGAATCGAAATTACTTTCCCTTTCTGTTACTCAATATTGCTTCTGTTTTGAAAGTACGTGTCCAGAAGTGAATAGTTTACCTCCAGATTTTATAAAAGTAGAACGTGACAAGTGCCTTTCTGGAAAATACTGCACTGTTTACATGCACTTAAACATGAGTATTTTGGAACTTGCATGCCGTTGTGTATAGTATGAAAGTTGATAAGACGACATGAAGCAACTTGAATATTGGGTTTGCCTTCAATTTATAACTGGTTAGTGAAGTCCTGGACAGGTCTTCAGTTAAAGATGCCCTTTATGTCAGAAACTGAATGTGTTCTAGTTAATGATTTGTGACTAGGAGAGCTTTGCAAAATCCAGCGTGAAGCAGTCACTTCCAGATGAGGAGAGGATCCAGCGTCTTTAAAATTAACTTTGGCTGCAGAAGCTTAAATGTTAACACTGAGCTGTTGATATGAAGACAGCCCCCAAAGTAGAAATATTTAAGATGTTTTTGTTTTCCCACTTCAGTCCCCTTTTCATAGGCTGACTCGTTTTCAGTCGTCCTTTTCTGCCGAATAAATCTATAACATGTCAAAAAATGTGAAACATTTTATTTGTGATCATAGCACGAGCAGTATTTTACTTTGAACATTGGCACTAACTTGACAATGAGCACAAGAGCACCTTATAAAGAGAGCTTGTACTGTGGCTCCTTGAGCACAATACTTGATTAATGATGATAAAAACCGTAATTAAGACCAATCCTTGAGTGTACATGAATTTCAGGTCTTACTCGGGACCTGCATATCTCGCTTGCAGGTTATGTAGGACTACCTAGCTTAATGGCATCTGTGCTAAGAAACATTCAGTGTGTAGATTTTAATTCTGAAGTGTTTAAGCAGTAGGTCTCTAGCGGGGCACCTCTTTATAGCCGTGCTAGGATCACTCACACAATTGTTCCTGAATTAAAGTGGCACTATTTTGCCACAATAAAACTGTTGCTGCGCCAATGAATGGGAATATTTGAGTACGCAGAATGTTTGGTGACTTCAGGTTTAGCATAAATAACTGCTTCAATGATATTCACGTTTAGCCAAACACGATTGCTTGTGTTAATAGAAAATCATTTGCATGTAGCTAGCAGCGGTGATGGAAATATGCACCATGTCTGGTTATTACTTTTATTACATCGATTGCACTGAAAGAATCGGCACCTTTTTTAATCACAAAATTCAGATGAAACTAGTTTATCTTTTCAGTAGGTTTTATATAAATGTGCTGTCTTTTGATTTAAGGAGTATCTACTGTTTTACATTTTGGGCGTTAAATGCTGAATGTTGTGAACTGTAAAGCTAACTAATGGGTATGGTTGGTTGTATGGCTCTATAAATAAAGCTACTTTCAAGCTTAAACGTTGTTCAAGTGATTTGCTTTTGTATTTACCCCAAAGGGATTGTGTCGGAGAAGATAGTCGTCTCCATTACGTGACTCATTTGTTTTTTTTTTGGCAGTCCTGGAATGAAATACACTTATTTCTTACGAGAATGTCAAAAGTTGTTGATGAGCAGTTTTCTTTACTGACAAAGCCATCACGCCTTCCCTATATAATTGAAGCAGTCTAAAGGGTACACTTATGAAAGAAAGCAAAGCTTAATGCAGCACAGCTTTCAGAATATAGCTGTAGTTGACAAGCCAGTTATTCCTATTGCACTGTATATGCTTGTGTGTTCAAGTAGCCTAAAAGACAGCTGGTTCTTCCTCCAACTATTCATGTGGTAGCACAGAACAAAAAAATTTAGGTTGAAGTTTGGTTTCTCTGTTTCCTATGGAATGAGCTTTGATGCGGCCCCTTTTCGGAAGTTCGGAAGGGAAAAAACATGTCTTGGCCCCATTCCTGACAGTCCTCTACTTTTGAAGGTCTACCTCTTAACATTCATACTGGCAACCTCTGGAAATTTAGTTGGACAAACTCAAATACCTTTCCTTTATCTAGACTGACACAAGAAGGCTCTTACTTATCAAGCAAAACAGTTATTTAGTTGGTAGGTTTAAGGCTGAATGTGTACCCAAGGTTGCAAGTACACAATAAGCTGCTATGTTAAGCAAGCATCTGCTTAATTGGTCTTAACATTTGTACCATGACCAACATTTTTTTTTGTTTTAAACAGAAGTGCGAAAAATTAGTAGGATCTTCCTCCTGCTATCCACACATGCAGTTTTGTTTTCTGTGCACAACAGCATTTGTGGAATCAAAACATTCAATGAATGTATGGAAAATATGTTCAGATTATTTTTCCGTTATAGTTCTTTAAATACTTCAAAAATAATAGAAAATAGCAAATCCTTTTGATAAATGGCCTGTGGAATAAGCTCAAACATTCATATTCAGAGTAATCCGATGTTGAGCAATAAAGCTCCTGCAACTCACTGTCTCTTAGTACAGTCTTGGAATTGAAGGCTCTAGTATTCCTAATTAATTCTTATGATATGCATGTGGCAACGCTTGTTTTAAACTGCCCGAATTTTTAGATCTTATTGTGCCTTCTTAAATGTTCTCTGCTCATCTCACGTTTACCTCTAATGAGCCTCAGAAGAAACTGCCCCACAATTTTCATGTTCAGCTGTCAGAAACTGAACTTCACCATACAATGAAAAATACTTTTATTGCACTGCAATTAGCCATGGTTCCCAACAATCTTCCTCTTTTCTTGCAATTAACTTTTTAATTTGTTTTGGATACTGAGGCTGCTTCATATTAGCTACTTTATATTCTTATATATTGGGTGAAAAATCACACCTGTGAGCCAGCCTTTCCATGTGGTCATGGTGGCAAAGGATTAATGGAAACAGTCCTTTGGGAATATGGAGGTGATAATTTTGGTGGCAGTTTACCTCTGCAGGTGGGCAACTTGTGGTCTAACTGGCGAGCAATAATTGGATGTGTTGGCGCTTGTGACCTTATCGTTTGTTATAACTAATAAGGGAACGCACCCTTGGGCAGATGCACCTTTTGACTTGTTTAAGATGATCGCACCATCAACTCTGTACATCAAATGACTATCACCAAATAAACAATTCAATAGTCAGTAACTTTATGCACCGTGACCCATTTGGCCACGAATAACCACACCTTTTTAGTATCAGTTAAAAAGTTTAGTTCCCAATATTAACAATGCTAAGATCACGTAAGTTAGTTTCTAAACCACATGATGAAGATACAGAAACAACAGGTTGACCGAAACACCTAAAGAAACTTAATTTTATCAATGCTTTAATCACCAACCTTTTGATAGCGACAGTACAAATGATTACCAAGAGTAGTTGCGCAGTGTGAATAACATACATTTGATTAGCAATTAAATGTTGTCCGTTTGTTGTCTAAGACAGATGAATATTGAAAAACACCTCACTACAGATTAGCATTAGCATGTTGGGCTTCACACAAGTTTTGTAATACAAATTTGGAAAACATTTAGCTAAATTTCTATCAAAAGCAGCAGTTGCTACCTAGAAAACAGCAGTACATCATCTACACAAAAATATACCTGTCCTTGGGGATCAGCAAGCAGAGCATCTTCATCAGGGGGACATCAGCATCTGGACATGAGGGGATTTGGGAAATGAGGATGGTTCAGAATTCGGGGCTCTAAGTCCTCCGAGCAATCAGATTAATTTCTAAAGCAGGCAGGAAAGCACTTTAGTCTCTAAGCATCAGTCGCTAAAGTAAGCACCAACATCATTGCATGGAGCATAAGAAATTAAACTCAAAATAATAAAGTACCAGAACATCAGTAGAGAGGCTGGCAAGTGTCAAATTGACGGAATGAATCTTTTAATAATGTCTGAGCATGAATAAATGATTGGTTCTTCTCAGTTTGCGTGCATTCAGTCGATACAATAAGAATCAATTGTTGAACTAAACTCTTACATCAAGTATCAGTAAGCTCATTTTTGGTCCATGAGAACATCATTTTCCCCATACGCTTCAGGTCAACAGTTACAATGATGTAGAAACATTTCAGGTTACACACATTTCCTTGAAAGAAGTAACATTTTGTTAATGCAAGCTTGGACAAGTTTAAGATTCAAACAATGAAGTTAAACAGTGGACATGAGATCATTCTACTAATGACGCATTTTGCAGTATTTGGCAGACATTCAGTTTTAGTTGCGGCCTTGCTAACTTGAAGGCCTTTTAGTTGGTACAAGTGAAATTCATAACGTTAAAGTGTGAGAGTAGTGCATTTTCAGAAATATAGAAGCTCTTAATACATGATAATACATTATTAATGAATAAGTTTGTATATGACGGTGGCCCGTTCAAGTAGGTACATTTCATGTTGCACGCTAATTTTATATATTAATCTGTCATACTAAATCAATACAATGATACATGAAATAATTATTAATGTTAACTTCAGTGCTCACAGATGCACCTGTTTTTTCAGACGAGACCACATGATAAGCTGGATGATCAAAATATTTAAAATATATTATGTCTTAGTGTGATGATGGGACAATTAATGTTGCAAATATTGAAGCCAGTGGATAATCGTATGGTGCTTATTTAACATCAAAATTCATCAGTTGCCTCCCTTCCATTTTTGGATGAATATATTAAGTCCAAGATGAAGAATTATTTTAATAAGTCAAGAACAACAAAAATGAGGGTGAAATACCCCAAGCCTGTGATGTCGGGTAACACTGCTCTTTTGAATCCTAAGTTTGTTACCCTTCTTAAATGGTGGGGTGAGGGGCGAGAAAAAAGACAGAGCATGGATTTCATACCAGGAACAGCTACAGGGTGTCTTGGGCCCTCCTGGCAAGATGTTATGTTTAACAGAGCAAACAAAATTTTGTTGTGAGGCTCTGGATTCAGATGTGATTTCTGGCTGGACTTGAAGAACAATTTTCTTTCTAAGAAATACTAATGCAAGATTATCCTCTGAGAGACCTAAGAACTTGTTATGCTGCTTCTCCAGATTGCAGGATGCTGCGAGTTCTGGTTTGGCAAGTAACAACCAGATTATTTTCCTCTTTGGAGAAAGAAATTGGATGGTATGCTCAGACATTAGCACCTTTTGGAGAAAGCCTATTCTTGCAAGACATTTTGGGTACCTCTCTCCCAGGACCGGCAGATTTGGGCTGGTCTTTAGCCAGATAAGTAGCCTTCTTCAGACCGTAGCCCTTCAGGCAACAGAGTTCAGTACTCTAGGACCATGTTCTTCCTACAAAGAAAGGGAGGGCTCTTTACGTCAGCAGAAGCCAAGCATGGGGAGGGTGAAATCAAGGTAGGCATGCCTTACTCACACCATGTAAAAGTGGAAGGCAAATTGCTCAAATTGAACCACTGTTAAAATATGAAGTTTACAGAACTGGTAAACGAGAATCCTCTTCAGAGAAGAAACCGATCACTGCAGCTTCACCTTCAGCTTGGATTTGTTTTAATTCCACCATTTAGCCTTTGAGATCCAAGACGTACAGATGAGACATTTTTGCCCTAGCTTTGTTTGCTACTTGAGGAGAACAACTGTAACTGCCTTTCTAGGTTGTTGCTCTGGTGGTGCTGGAGTAGCTCTGGACCCAAGAATATGACCCTACCCTGCTCCCAGTCACTCCAGGTCTTGGTGGAAAAATAACATGCAGTCGGATTTCTGATGCGGTCTTATTCTTTGAGCTTTTGGGGGAGGGCATATAGTCCATCTTCCAGATCTCGGTCACTACATGGCACTGAGACAAGTACAATGCAACTCTGAGAACCTGTACTTGACAAGTCTAAACGGTGCTAAGTATGGTCTTTGAGCTCACTCATATGAGACCCTTGCACTACTGCGCAATTGTGTGTGGGTGACAGACCTACTCCTCTCCTATACCTGACATGTGCCTTTCAGCCCCCAGTTTTAAAGTAGATTCAAACACTGAGAAACCTCACTCAAAGCCAGCAATCTCACTTCCTAGACAACCAACGTTGAGCACAATATTGGAGTCCTTTCTTCATCAAAGAGGGCATTCTAGAGCACTCTGGTGTTATGAAGGCAGCTTCCTTGAAGGGACACAGGCTCATCTCCCCATGCGAAGCAAGAAGTAAAAAGGTCCTGGTTCTAACATTCATAATGCACAAATGTGGGGTTTTCACTTATACCAGCTACCACCAGTGCAATTATTGCACCACATGCTTACACCTATGGCATGGCAAGTATTGATCATTGTCTGGTTAGTTAAGTCAAGCTAGATGCTTTTTCGTTTAGATATTGAATCTATAAATTGTTTATGTTGACTTCCTTCGGTTCCATCCTCCCAGCAGTCTGCACTTCTCATTGGGATAAAAACGTGTTTTGTTTTTTAAAAAGAAAAGTCACTGGCTTCCTGCTACTGTACCAGAAGTCATCACTCCACCTACTTGCTTCTTGTTAAGCAGTGGGAGTTACAGATTCCAAGTGGTCGGTGGTATGCATTTTAATATGTTTCAAAAGTTGTAATTCTGCCTCCCCTAAGATGCGTCTTGTGTCAAACAGCTGACGTTTGTGAGGCAGAAAATTAGGTTTTTATTGGCTTTAAGCATTTGACGCGTTACCCTGAAGGAAATAAGTTTCTGGGTAGAGATTTCTACACAACCTACTTGATTGATGCCTGCCTAACCTATCATCTTTTTTTAATTGAAGTTCTACAAAACCAGTCAAATACATAGTTGTTAAACAGACCTATAAGACTTAGGCAAGTACAGACCTGAATGAAACCGAATTGCATCAGGCCAAAAATTGCTAACTGGCAATATACATTTCTACATTGGGGTAAGAACTCCTAGTAAACGCCTGATGGCATAAACGCTATAGGAGGTGTTTGGAGCAGATGAGGATTAAAACCATAAAATTCTCAGTGACTATCAAGATCCAGTACCCAGCAAAGCTTGTGAATAGCTGTTGAGGGATTAAACTAGAAAGCTGTAAGCTCTAGTAGGACCCTGATGGTTGGCATCACATGTAGCCCCTCAAGTCTGACTCTTGTGCATAGTGGTGGGGGCATGTCTGACATGGGGTGCCAAGTTGGGAAGGGAACAGAGGGCCAATGTTGGTAATGTAATAGCAGGTTCAGTTTTGGATGCCTTACGTGTTGTGTTGCAACTGAGTGTATTATATTAAGATACAAATTGACCTTGCAGAGAAGATAAGTTGACTTCCATTCAGTGGTGACACTTAATCCTGAGGCCCAGTATTGTGCCAAGGAGTCTAGATTGTGGTGGTGTAGGCTTGTGTACAGAACTTGAATACATTGGAGAGTCAAGAGATGGCCCTCCTTTGTTTTGTTTAGAAACAGCTGAAGAACCTGGGTGTCAGCCTAAAGCCTGGCTAGATACCATAGACTAGTGGTTCCCAACCTGTTGACTTCTGTGGACCCCCAGTTTATCATTACCGGAACCTGGGCACCCCCACTCAATCCTCATTCGAATCTGGAGACCCCTCACTGAGTCCTTACTGGAACCCAGGGATGCCCGCCTAAACATTGCTGATGATTTGAATCGCAAAATACACAAAAACTACAGAAATGAGCATTCCATAAAACACTTACACAAATGATAACACATGTATTCAATTTGAAAACCAACCCAAATACAAAAATGTAATTAACCGCTACAGTGCCTTGGACAAGGTGATCTTGTCCAAGGCACCGGTTCCTGGGTGCCTTGGACGAGATAACCTCGTCCTGGTATAAACCCCCCATTTTTATCGGGAGACTAGTGGGAACATAGAATAGCAAAACAAGTGTTATTGCCCCTTGTCTTTCTCTACATTTTTTCCTTCCAAATATAAGAGTGTGTGTAAAAAAGATGTCTATTTGAGAAATGCCCTGTAATTCACATGCTAGTATGGTCACCCCGGAATTCAGAGATGTGCAAATAACCACTGCTCCTCAACACCTTATCTTGTGCCCATTTTGGAAATACAAAGGTTTTCTTGGTAGCTATTTTTCACTCTATATATTTCAGTAAATGAATTGCTGTATACCCGGTATAGAATGAAAACCCACTGCAGGGTGCAGCTCATTTATTGGCTCTGGGTACCTAGGGTTCTTGATGAACCTACAAGCCCTATATATCCCCGCAACCAGAAGAGTCCAGCAGACGTAACGGTATATTGCTTTCAAAAATCTGACATTGCAGGTAAAAGTTAGAGTAAAACATAGAGAAAAATTTCCTTTTTTTTTTTTTTCACCTCAATTTCAATATTTTTTTTCCAGTTATTTTCTGTAGGAAACCCTTGTAGGATCTACACAAATTACCCCTTGCTGAATTCAGAATTTTGTCTACTTTTCAGAAATGTTTAGGTGTCTGGGATCCAGCATTGGTTTCACGCCCATTTCTGTCACTGACTGGAAGGAGGCTGAAAGCACAAAAAAATCATTAAAATGGGGTATGTCGAAGTAAAATACAAAATTTGTGTTGAAAAATTGGGGTTTCTGATTCAAGTCTGCCTGTTACTGAAAACTGGGAAGCTGGTGATTTTAGCACCTCAAGCCCTTTGTTGATGCAATTTTTCAGGGAAAAAAACCACAAGCCTTCTTCTGCAGCCACTTTCCCAATTTTTTGGAAAAAAAATAAATTTTCACTGTATTTTGGCTAATTTCTTGGCCTCCTTCAGGGGAACCCACGAAGTCTGGGTACCTCTAGAATCCCTAGGATGTTGGGGGGGGGGGAAAAAAGGACGCAAATTTGGCTTGGCTAGCTTATGTGGACAAAAAGTTATGAGGGCCTAAGCGCAAACTGCCCCAAATAGCCAAAAAAAGGCCTGGCACAGGAGGGGGAAAAGGCCTGGCAGCGAAGGGGTCAAGAGGGTTGGAGCTTTTCTAAATTTGATTGAAGCCAAACATTGCCCATACTATACTCTCTTTGATGCTCCTGCACTCCTCCCACTAATCCCCCACCCCCCAGTGCTGTACAAAACCCCCCTAGTCTGCTCCCCGAGGATGCAGGTACTTACCTGCCAGCAGACCGGAACCAGAGGACCACTGTTCTCCATAGGTGCCTATGTATTTTGGGCCCTCCTTTGACCTCTGCACCTGACTGGCCCTGTGTTGCTGGTGCGGTGACTTTGGGGTTGCCTTGAACCCCCAACGGTGGGCTGCCTATGCCCAGGAGACTAAGGCCCTGATCCGCCCGCCAAGCGGGAACCGCCAGAAGACCGTACCGCGGTCAAAAGACCGCAGCGGTCATTCTGGGTTTCCCACTGGGCTGGCGGGCGACCGCCAAAAGGCCGCCCGCCAGCCCAGCGGGAAACACCATTCCCACGAGGAAGCCGGCTCAGAATGGAGCCGGCGGAGTGGGAAGGTGCGACGGGTGCAGTAGCACCCGTCGCGAATTTCAGTGTCTGCAAAGCAGACACTGAAATTCTTTGTGGGGCCCTCTTATGGGGACCCCTGCAGTGCCCATTCCATTGGCATGGGCACTGCAGGGGCCCCACGACAACCCATACCGCCATCCTGTTCCGGGCGGGTGAACCGCCAGGAACAGGATGGCGGTATGGGCTGTCAGAATCCCCATGGGCAGCGGAAAGTCGGCGGTACACCGCCGGCTTTCCGCTTCTGGCCGCGACTGTACTGCCGCGGTCAGAATGCCCGGCGGAGCACCGCCAGCCCGCCGCCAGGGTCAGAATGACCCCCTAAGTGCTTTACTTACCTGAGAAACTTAACCAGACTTACCTCCCCCAGGAACTTATGATTTTTGCACTGTGCCCACTTTTAAAATAGCTTATTGCCATTTTATCCTAAACTGTGTGTACTACTCTTTTAAATCAAAGTTCCCTACTTACCTGTGTGAAGTATCTTGCATTTTATGTACTTACCTCCAATGTTGAAACTTGTGGTTCTAAAATAAATTAAGAAAATCTATTTTTCTATATAAAAACTATTGGCCTGGAGTAAGTCTTTGAGTGTGTGTTCCTCATTTATTGCCTGTGTGTGTACAACAAATACTTAACACTACCCTCGGATAAGCCTACTGCTCGACCACACTACCACAGAATAGAGCATTAGAATTATCTAATTTTGTCACTATCAACCTCTAAGGGGAACCCTTGGACTCTGTGCACACTATCTCTCACTTTGCGATAGTATATACAGAGCCAACTTCCTCAAATTCAAACCATAGAAAATGCTTAGGCAGAGCTCCTCTGCTTCCAGTATTGATTTGCCTGCATACTTAGTAAGGATTCACTGATTGTCCCACAGTTCTAGTAATGATCAAATGGAGGTCCACATACGTGAAAAGCATACAGTAGAAACACTGCCATATGTTTTTCAGTTGTGGCCCTAAGGCAGGTGCTTTAGTATTTACTAGCCTACTTTGTAGGCTACACAATCTGATAGATTAGAAGTTGATTTTTTGAAGTACCCATGAATTTTCCTGTTCACCAGTTCATGAGCAATAGTTATAGTTTTGGAAACTCATTTAAACTGGAAGCAAAAACTGCTTTTAGAAAGGAGGGAAATAGTAGCAGGTTTGCATTAACTACTGCCCTTGCTGTCAAATATTGTTCATTTTATAGCTTGCTCATGTTAATCTTGGGGTGCTTCCAGCAACGAGTTTCCCTAAACTTGTTCAGCCTGTTTAGTGCCAGTGGTTATTATAGCGATTTGATCTCCTGTTGGTGCGATGTTGGGCTTCATAACACTTTAAAGCAGCAGATAATGTTGCTTATGTAATCCTTCATGGAGATATCAATCCAGTATAATCCAAATGTATTATGTTTGCGTCAGTCCCCATAATCAGAATCTACCTTCAATTCAGATTGACCTTGCATATGTCCATCCACACCTTAGCATGTAGTTCTTCTACCGAGCTCAGTGCATGTTATTTTTTCCAAAAAATAGTCTTTATATTCTAAACTTTGAGTTAGTATGTGGCTCCTGGTACCTTGGTACTGAACCGTTAGTATGCTTTGCTGCCTCAATACCTGTAACATGGTCTCGGGTTCAGGAAAAATCTAAAGTTTTATCAGTTCAGTTAGCTGATAGTTTCTTTGCGTGCGCCAGTTTCCTGCTTCCCACTGCATAATATATCACCGGTGGCACTATAAAGGACCATTACAATGAGCCAAAAGAACTTCCACCTACACAACAGATTGTGACGAGGTCAAACAAACTTGATTTGATGTCACGTTGTTCAGTACACTGTGCTGGGGAAGCTACCTCCATTAAAGATGCTTCTCTTTAATTGCAGAGCTCTTACCATTTTTGTCAGATCAGGCAAATACAGTAGTGGAGTATTCGCTTTTGAGAAGCTGGTGCTATCTGGGAAGCTATAACTTTCCTGGGAGGCAAAATAGCTACCCCCATTGCACACTGTTTGTCTGTTCATTAGAAACCAGATATGAAGAGGACAGTCGTGAGAAAGAAAACATGCTGAGATGAGATTAAAAGGGATTACCTCATTTGCCGTAATGCATCTCTTTTACAGTCTGAAGTAAAAAAAAAAAAAAAAAAAAAAAAAAAACTAAGAGTTCGATGGCATCTGTCGCTGTAGATACGCATGTTTTGCATAGCTCGCCATCTGGTGTTGGGTCGGAGTGTTACAAGTTGTTTTTCTTCGAAGAAGTCTTTCGAGTCACGGGACCGAGTGACTCCTCCTTTTGTCTCCATTGCGCATGGGCGTCGACTCCATCTTCGATTGTTTTTTTTTCCGCCATCGGGTTCGGACGTGTTCCTGTCGCTCCGAGTTTCGGAACGGAAAAACAGCTAAATTTCGGAAGATTTTCGTCGGTATTGTTGCGTTCGGGATCGGCGTAGTGAGAATCAACACCGCATCGAAGATCGAAGAGCTCCGGAGCCCTTCGGGGTAGTTTTCGATCCCCGTCGGGGCCTGCTCGGCCCGACCGCGTGTAGAAGAACGCCGATGGAACGGACCCCGTTCCGTTTCTGTCCCAAATGCCACAAAAAATACCCCTATTCAGACCAACACTTGGTCTGTAACCTGTGCCTATCACCTGAGCACAGTGAAGACACTTGCGAGGCCTGTCGTGCGTTCCGGTCCTGAAAAACACTCCGAGACCGTCGAGCAAGAAGACTTCAAATGGCGTCCACGCCGACAGCGCACCGAGAGTTCGAGGTACAGGAAGAGGAAGAAACCTTTTCGATACACGAATCGGACTCCGAGGAATTCGACGATCCACGAACCGTGAGTAAGACGTCGAAAAGCACTCATAAGAAGATTGTCAAGGCCCAGGGGACGCCACTGCCACCAGGCCATGGCTCCACCCATAAATTCGGTGACCGACCGTCGGCACCGAAAAAGGCCCAATCAGTGCCGAGACCGTCCGACTCCGGTCGAGACACTGGCACGCAGCCTTCTCGGGACCGAGAAAGTGCTGGAGACATACATCGACACCGAGATAGCGGTGTAGACACGGCTCGACGCCGAGACAGCGGCACCGATGAAGATCGACGCCGAGATGTTTCGACTCCGAAAAAGAAAAAAGCCACCTCTGAGCCGAAAAAAAATGCAGACAGGGTTTCGGTGCCGAAACAACCTGCAACCGACCCAGTTTCAGGCTCTTATACCGAAGAGCAATCAATGACCTCCCAAATGCGAAAGCATAGGTTTGAGGAAGACCCGCAATCCACCGATGTAGACCATACGCAGAAACTTATTTTTATACAGCAGGGGACAGGAAAGATAAGCACCCTTCCCCCTATTAGGAGAAAGAGAAGACTGGAATTTCAAACTGACCAAACACCACAAACAAAAATGGTGAAAAGGGTTACTCCGCCACCCTCTCCTCCACCTATAATTCACGTCTTGCCAGCACAAACACCATCACATTCCCCGGCTCACACCACCATGAGCCAAGATGACCAGGATCAGGACGCATGGGACTTATACGACGCCCCTGTGTCAGATAACAGTCCGGAGGCATACCCTACAAAGCCATCACCACCAGAAGACAGTACTGCATATTCTCAGGTGGTGGCTAGAGCAGCACAATTCCACAATGTAAGCCCCCACTCAGAACAAGTCGAGGATGACTTTCTATTCAACACCCTCTCTGCCACCCACAGCTCCTACCAAAGCCTGCCTATGCTCCCTGGTATGCTTCGGCACGCAAAAGACATCTTTAAGGAGCCGGTCAAAAGTAGGGCAATCACACCAAGGGTGGAAAAAAGTATAAAGTGCCTCCTACAGACCCTATTTTCATAACTTCGCAGCTGCCACCAGATTCTGTCGTTGTAGGAGCAGCTAGGAAAAGGGCCAACTCCCACACATCTGGGGACGCACCACCCCCAGATAAGGAAAGCCGCAAGTTCGATGCAGCTGGAAAGAGAGTCGCAGCACAAGCTGCAAACCAGTGGCGCATCGCTAACTCACAGGCACTTCTTGCGCGCTATGACAGAGCCCATTGGGATGAGATGCAACATCTCATTGAACATCTACCCAAAGACCTACAAAAGAGGGCAAAGCAAGTGGTTGAAGAAGGACAGAACATTTCAAACAACCAGATACGCTCCTCCATGGACGCAGCAGACACAGCTGCAAGAACAATAAATACATCTGTGACCATCAGAAGGCATGCATGGCTACGAACGTCTGGGTTTAAACCAGAGATTCAGCAGGCAGTTCTCAATATGTCATTCAACGAAAAAGAACTGTTCGGTCCAGAAGTGGACATGGCGATTGAAAAACTTAAAAAGGACACGGACACTGCTAAAGCCATGGGCGCACTCTACTCCCCGCAGAGCAGAGGAAATTACAGCACCTTCCGCAAAACACCCTTTAGAGGGGGGTTTCGGGGTCAGGCCACACAAGCCAGCACCTCAAAGGCAACACCATCCAGTTACCAGGGACAGTACAGGGGAGGCTTTCGGGGCCAATATAGAGGAGGGCAATTCCCTAGGAATAGGGGAAAATTTCAAAGCCCCAAAACCCCTACAACTAAGCAGTGACTCACATGTCACTCACCCCCTCCACACAACACCAGTGGGGGGAAGAATAAGTCATTATTACAAAGCATGGGAGGAAATCACTACAGACACTTGGGTTCTAGCAATTATCCAAAATGGTTATTGCATAGAATTTCTACAATTCCCTCCAAACATACCACCAAGAGCACAAAATTTATCAAAACATCATTCCGAGCTCCTGGAGATAGAAGTTCAAGCACTATTGCAAAAGAACGCAATCGAGTTAGTACCAAACACACAAACACAGGAGTTTATTCACTGTACTTCTTAATACCAAAGAAGGACAAAACGCTAAGACCAATCCTAGACCTAAGAATACTAAACACATACATCAAATCAGACCACTTTCACATGGTCACACTACAAGAAGTGTTACCATTGCTGAAACTACACGACTACATGACAACATTAGACCTCAAAGACGCGTTTTTCCATATACCAATACATCCATCGCACAGGAAATACCTAAGGTTTGTATTCAACGGAATACACTACCAATTCAAGGTACTGCCTTTCGGTTTAACAACCGCACCAAGAGTCTTTACCAAATGTCTAGCAGTAGTCGCTGCACACATCAGAAGGCAGCAAATACATGTATTCCCGTATCTAGACGACTGGCTAATCAAGACCCATTCGTTAATAACGTGCTCACACTACACAAATCAAATCATACAAACCCTCTACAAACTAGGGTTCACAGTCAACTTCGCAAAATCCAACATTCTGCCGCGCAAGGTACAACAATACCTAGGAGCCATAATAAACACAACAATAGGAGTAGCCACTCCAAGTCCACAAAGAATTAAAAATTTCAACAACATCATACAACGCATGTATCCAACACAAAAGATACAAGCAAAGATGATATTACAACTCCTAGGCATGATGTCTTCATGCATAGCCATTGTCCCAAACGCAAGACTGCACATGAGGCCCTTACAACAGTGCCTAGCATCACAGTGGTCACAAGCACAGGGTCACCTTACAGATCTGGTGTTAATAGACCGCCAAACTTACCTCTCGCTTCTATGGTGGAACGATATAAATTTAAACAAAGGGCGGCCTTTCCAAGACCCGGTGCCACAATACGTAATAACAACAGATGCTTCCATGACAGGGTGGGGAGCACACCTCGATCAACACAGCATACAAGGACAATGGAACGTACATCAAACAAAACTGCATATAAACCACCTAGAACTACTAGCAGTTTTTCAAGCACTAAAGGCTTTTCAACCAATAATAGTTCACAAATACATTCTCGTCAAAACAGACAACATGACAACAATGTATTATCTAAACAAACAAGGGGGGACGCACTCAACGCAATTGAGCCTGCTGGCACAAAAGATATGGCGTTGGGCAATTCACAACCAAATTCGCCTAATAGCACAATTTATCACAGGAATTCAGAATCAACTCGCAGACAATCTCTCTCGATCACCAACAGGTCCACGAATGGGAAATTCACCCCCAAATTCTGAACACTTACTTCACGCTCTGGGTAACACCTCAAATAGACTTGTTTGCGACAAAAGAGAACGCAAAATGCCAAAACTTCGCATCCAGATACCCACACAGGCAGTCCCACGGCAATGCCCTATGGATCAACTGGTCAGGGATATTTGCCTACGCTTTTCTTCCTCTCCCTCTCCTTCCTTATCTGGTAAACAAACTCAGTCAAAACAAACTCAAACTCATATTAATAGCACCAACTTGGGCAAGGCAACCCTGGTACACAACGCTGCTAGACCTATCAGTAGTACCCCACATCAAACTGCCCAACAGGCCGGATCTGTTAACACAACCAAACGATCAGACACCCAGATCCAGCATCGCTGAATCTAGCAATCTGGCTCCTGAAATCCTAGAATTCGGACACTTACAACTTACCCAAGAATGTATGGAAGTCATAAAGCAAGCCAGAAGGCCATCCACCAGGCACTGCTATGCCAGTAAATGGAAGAGGTTTGTTTGCTACTGCCATATTAATCAAATCCAACCAATACACGCAACCCCAAAACATGTAGTGGGTTACTTGCTTCACTTACAAAAATCTAACCTAGCTTTCTCTTCCATTAAAATACACCTTGCAGCAATATCTGCATACCTGCAGCCTACCTATTCAACTTCCCTATATAGGATACCAGTCATTAAAGCATTCATGGAGGGCCTTAAAAGAATTATTCCACCAAGAACACCACCTGTTCCTTCATGGAACCTAAATGTTGTCTTAACTAGACTTATGGGTCCACCTTTTGAACCCATGCACTCCTGCGAAATACAGTTCCTAACATGGAAGGTTGCATTTCTCATCGCCATTACCTCTCTAAGAAGAGTAAGCGAGATTCAGGCGTTTACAATACAAGAACCTTTTATACAACTACACAAAAATAAGGTCGTCCTAAGGACTAATCCTAAATTTCTACCAAAAGTAATTTCACCGTTCCATCTAAATCAAACAGTGGAACTTCCAGTGTTCTTCCCACAGCCAGATTCCGTAGCTGAGAGGGCACTACATACTTTAGATGTCAAAAGAGCATTAATGTATTACATTGACAGAACAAAGAGCATCAGGAAAACTAAACAGCTATTTATTGCATTCCAAAAACCTCATGCAGGAAACCCAATATCAAAACAAGGTATAGCCAGATGGATAGTTAAATGCATCCAAATCTGCTACCTTAAAGCTAAACGACAACTGCCCATTACACCAAGGGCACACTCAACCAGAAAGAAAGGTGCTACCATGGCCTTTCTAGGAAACATCCCAATGCAAGAAATATGTAAGGCAGCCACATGGTCTACGCCTCACACATTCACCAAGCACTACTGTGTAGACGTGTTATCCGCACAACAAGCCACAGTAGGTCAAGCCGTATTAAGAACATTGTTTCAGACTACTCCCACTCCTACAGGCTGAGCCACCGCTTTGGGGAGATAACTGCTTACTAGTCTATGCAAAACATGCATATCTACAGCGACAGATGCCATCGAACTGAAAATGTCACTTACCCAGTGTACATCTGTTCGTGGCATCAGTCGCTGTAGATTCGCATGTGCCCACCCGCCTCCCCGGGAGCCTGTAGCAGTTCGGAAGGTACCTTCAACTATTTGTATATATATTATTTTAACCTTAAATAGGTACATACTTAGTCACTCCATTGCATGGGCACTATTACTACAATACAACTCCTACCTCACCCTCTGCGGGGAAAAACAATCGAAGATGGAGTCGACGCCCATGCGCAATGGAGACAAAAGGAGGAGTCACTCGGTCCCGTGACTCGAAAGACTTCTTCGAAGAAAAACAACTTGTAACACTCCGACCCAACACCAGATGGCGAGCTATGCAAAACATGCGAATCTACAGCGACTGATGCCACGAACAGATGTACACTGGGTAAGTGACATTTTCATTACCTGACCAAGAACATTACAAACGTGTAAGTGAATGGTTCCAATTAGGACTCCCTTAACCAGATTCTGCTTTGATAAAGGCCGGCAAGTCAGTGGTATAATGCAATGTCTAGTACCGTGATGTTCATTTGTTGGATAACCTCCTTGACAAAAAGATATTTTTATTGTTCTGATTGTCAACACAGCTGTACCTCATGAATGTCACTGGTCCAGTTTGAGCCAATTACGATGGGATGCTGCCAGGATAGTAGTTGGCCTGTGCTTGGTAGCTGGCTTGGTCATGACATTCAGAATAGTATTTGGGCAATGTACCTTGCTGCTTTCAAACTTCTGTGACCACTGAGTATTATCTGGAGAAAAAAAAGTCGTATGAAGACCTACTGGATGTGCTGCGTGCCTGTATAGTCCTGGAACTTGGAGAAAACCCATTTCAGTCAGTAATTGCAACAATGAATAACGTATCTGGGAAGAGGACTGTTTGAAGTGATCAGAGCCTATTCCTTAGCCAGGTATATAATCCTTTTCAGAGCATTTCTCGGGAAGCCCACTGAATTGCAAAGAAACTTTAGAGTTGATAACAGAGAGTTTATTCTCCATGACAACGTTGCATAGGTTTGACACTAGTGCAGTCCTGGGAAAACGAGTCTTCAAAGAATGTATCAAACCAAGTGTTGATTGAGAGAGGGTATTTCTTTAAAATCTCCATCTTTTTATTTTGTTTAGTCATCTTAATTCCTGTCGGATTATTTTGTTTGCTGTGTTATCACTCTTATTGTGCAGTTAGTTTCTTTTTGAGGTTTTGGCTCCAAATGCGTGCTCCAATGTGCTCTTCTGTTATCAGTGCAGTTTGGGCAAGAGGCCACAGAACAGACCACTGGCAACAGCATATTGTGAAAAAGGTCGCTTTAATGAAGCAGGTGCACATTACAGGTTATAACCATCTAGGCAGCAAAGTTTCTGAGCCAACTATGAACAGCTTACTATTCGTTGTTCTTCCTTACTCACACCCCAAGCACTCCAACTCGGGTGTCCGTCACTGACATCTGCAAAGCTCAGCTTACCCCCTCTCCTCCCCATCTCCCAACTGTTTTGCCTCTCCCAGCTGTCAGTATAACAGTTAAACCATGCAAACCTCCTGGTACTCTGCTGCACTTGCTCCATCAGCGATAACCCTCTTACCTAACATCCTATTATGCTCATGACCCATACAGGGCACCTCGCATAAAAGAAAAATCCCCCTCCCCGACTGCCTACCCCCACTGGCCCACATTCCCAGTCCCATTTACTGGGCATCAACGTGACCGAACCCCAAGACCTCTGCCAATGTTTCCTATGACTGCAATAGGTTCAAATCCATTGCCATGGTATACTACTGTACCCTGTTTTTTAGGTCCTCATGCCTCACTCATTCTTAGGTATCAGCTCAGTCCACAAAGTAAAAGGGCGCACCCAATGCTTTTAGATCTCCTCCAGGTCATTCTTTGTTAGCTTTTTATTAGTGCCAAACCTTTGCACTTTACCAGGTCATTCTCTCCCCCACCCCAAATGAATTGCAAGGATAGCTGGGCATCCCTCAGAGTTCAGCATTTTGTTCAAGGTCGACAGCAGTTCCTTCCATAACCTACCTTCTTTAGCAAACCACCACTCTCGAAATCTGGTCTCATCAAAACCCAGCTGTTTTCTGTGTCTTGTTAAGGGGGCTCACAAATGGGTGGAAATAAAGTGACATATAATCCATATCGACAAGTTCTCCATGCTTGGGCCTGTAACAGAAGGTAGAAAGAACCAGCAACAAGATTATGTTGACCAACCAACCAAACACTTTGATGTCCACCACCCCAGCCGCTTGAAGTCAGCCCCAGTCCAATCCTGTGCATGTTCCTCCATATCTGTGCCGTTTCTGAAAGTGTGTTCCATATTACGGTCTTTTTAAACACAGCTGCTCCAGAGCCTTATGCAGTACAGTCAGTAGCTTGAAAATAGTTACCCTATGCACTCCTCTGCTCTCCTGGAATCCTTCTCACCACTCTACAGAGCATAAATCCTGAAACACTATGCTCCTCCCACTGCCCTACCATGCTGCAGGTCATTCCTCCCTCAACCAGTATATTCCAAATCCACTGTCTCCCACTGCATCTGAAAAGATCTGTATATTCCTTTCTGTCTTGTCCCCAGGCCCCAGAGAGATCTCTTTGAACATTTCCAGAAAGGTGTGCCACATGAGCAAGTCCTCCTTCACCCCTGCTGTCAATAGTACCCAATGGTGTGGAAGTGACCGCCCTGACAGAGCCAGACCTAACTGCCTACAGAAAAGCCTCCCTGCCTTGGTCACGCAGCAAGCAAAATTCAAATGACCCAGAAAAACATGTACATCTAGCAACCGTACCTTTCTTTTAGTAAACATATTGTCTATTAACTGAATCATCCCTTCCATTTTCTCAGCCGGTAATTTTGTATCCATGCACTCCCAATCAATTTCAGTACCCAAGAATGACAAAGCAATTTGTGGTCCAACTGCCTTGCTGTCCAACGGAGTCTCCTGTATCTGCCGTGAGCACTGTAAAACGTATCCGGATCTGCTTAGTCTGTAGAGCAAGCATGGCAGCATCCACTAGGCACTGCAAAAAACTACTGAGCCTCTCTAACAGGATGCAGAAAATGGAGCAGCCCACTGGCCAAGTGTTGTCCACATACCAATGACCTCCGAACTGAATGTCCAAAAGCCTAGTCCAGCGTATGCATCAGCAACAATCCAAAAGCTGAACTAATGTTGCTTTTTGCTGTTTGTGCCACCATGTCTACTTGCCGCACTGTCCATGGCCACGTCCACTGGCTAGTATGTCACTGACAACAGTTCTTCAGGTGTAGTCATTAACCCACTGCCCTTCTGGGCCTGACAAATGCAGTGTCAACCAAAACTATCCTTCTTTTTTTACTTAGAAACCAACCATCTGTCCTTCACAGATGTCTCAACAAATTTTGTTGCACTACTTTTGAGTTCTTCACAGATTCGGATTCTCTGTCCATCTACTACCCCTCGGATCAGCATTACCTAAACGAAACACAAACTGAAAATCCTCTAGTAAGTCGTGTACATCATTCTGTTGGTCATACCATTGCATCCAGAGCGTCCGTATGATCTCTTTCCTGTAATTCTGGGAGCACCCCCTCAAATCCCCCTCCTTGCTGTTGCGAATTTCCACCCTGGAAACCCTCAGTTTCGCACTAAGTGGGTGCCTCCCAGCACATCGTGAGTGCTTGTCTGTACTTACAAAACTCCCTGTTGGTGAAAAAACCTGTTCAATGCCGAACAGGCTCCCCAAGAGTTCCTGTGCCCCCCTCCATAGTTTCCACCCCAAAAACTGATGGTGTGGGCCTGCTCAGTGCCATGGTATGGAGCCATACATCATTATCCAGAACCCCACCCGTATTTACTTTCTGCATCCTCAGTAGTTGATCCCCAAA
Source organism: Pleurodeles waltl (assembly GCF_031143425.1). Classification (NCBI taxonomy): domain Eukaryota; kingdom Metazoa; phylum Chordata; class Amphibia; order Caudata; family Salamandridae; genus Pleurodeles; species Pleurodeles waltl. Next base: position 138,829,774 of record NC_090437.1, read on the forward strand.
TTCCTTGTCATCTCACCTAGGCATAACCCCAAAAATGTGTCTTGTGGATGACGTCCACGTACTTGAAATGGGTAACAGCATTCAGGGTACCTTCCACAGAATATCCTGGTATAGATCGGGTAAGCGGGCATCCACTTTTCAATAGTTACCCGCACCTGCTCATAGTCCCCTTCCTTGGAGCCTTCTTTCACTCTAATCTCCCTTGGCAAAGGTTAAAGTCCTCTATGTATACCCCTTTTCAAATTCTTTCCTTTAGCTTTAGTTCTTTCTTGTTGTCCCCTGTGTCCTAGCCATCCTGCAGCTTTTTCCCTGCCCTTTTTCTTATCTTCATCATTCTCCCCCTACTTTGGAGTTCCCTGTGTTTGTGTCGCTGTCCATCTGCGCTACCCCTTTGCTCTCACCTGACTTTCCTTGGTCTGACAGCTTGTCTGTCCCTGCTCCCCTGTCTGTAACCTATCTCCTTTGTCTCAAATGCACCGCTCATCCCTGCACCATCACCTCTACAAGCGCCCCAAGCTCCTGTGGACACTATGCAATGCTCTTGCTCGTTCCTGCCTTACCTGGTTTTAGGGTCTGTGCCCACACAAACGGGTCATGGTTAGTTACCAAGCTTTTTGCACATCTGGCCTCGCCAGCAAGCTCTTCGTGTTTGGAGAGACAGACGTCATTTTTGTACTCATAATCCCTGATCGCATCCTGACCAATATCCTTGCATTTCCCCCCCCCCCCCCCCCCATATCATGACCCCCTTCCATGTCATCGTCATCAAAATCCAACACCAGCCCCTAGCCTTCTGCCATGGCCTGTAAGTCGGTTGGTCTTGCCACTTAACCATCAGCATCTACGTTGTCCCACCAATCACCAACAGTATGCTATCTGGGATAATTCTTGGAGGCCACACCAGAGCTTTTCTCTGCTGATCAGACTTACCCCAGACGTGCTGCCATTGGCTAGCTGGCTGCACTGGACCATTGTTTTCCCTTTTCCTTCGGGGTGCAAGAGCCACACGGAACTCTCTCAAGCCTTCTGTGGGGGGGTATTGAGCTTGAAGAAAAGCCCAGTGTGAAGGCCACACCTGCTCTCCCTGCCCCAGTGTCCTGTTCCTCTGGTACCCGAAGCCAGCTATTGCCTCTCATCTCACCTCATCGGTGACATCTGTCACCCTCCTCTTACCCCCCTCCACCTGCCATGCACCCCCACACCAAGACTCTCAAACCCCAAACCACTTTCCCTGACCCCAACAGCCTGACTAGATACCTGTGGACCTAGCTGCTTCCTACTATAAAACCCAAGGGGTTTTGCTTTCTTATAGGTAGAGTTCTCTTCAGCCAGTAGCTCCTCCTCTTTACAGGCCTCCAAACCCCTCTCCTCACAGTTGCTCCATTCCACCACGGCAGGTACCAGTGCGGAAGCAGGCCCAGTCACTGTTTCCACAGCACGTGAAGTTGGAATGGTGCCCCTTCCCTTGCTGATGTTCTTTCAGTAGATGCCGGCCTACCTGGCTTCACTAAAGCAGCAGGTAAGCTGCCCAGTGCGGGCCCTCCTGACTCCTTCAGCCTTCAATTTTTTTTATGCGTTGTGAAAAACATGCAGACACCACTGCCGCCACGCCATCAGAGGGCCTGAGCTGGCCTACTGCTGTGGTCTTCCCATGTAACCTCCCCTCATGCATCCCTTAAAAGCCTAAAAGCTTCTTGAAATTTATTTTTCATCCACACTCTGAACGCATCCATGCAAAAACTTATCCTGAGCTTTAACCCTTCCCTGCCTACTGTGACCACCATGTTGCTTTTCTTAAAATATTGGCTGGTTACGTATGATGTGCCCTTAAAATTACACCTAGCCCCACCGCTGCCCACCAAATGCCCAATCCCTTCTGCAGTTCATCTGACTCACCACCTGCACAACTCAGCCAGAGGTCACACCTCCCAGAGGTCGGTTAACCCCCTAGCCTCTATTATTTGACTGTTTTAGATGTGGCCTACAGACAACTTTAGTTCTCAGCCAAATGCCTTGAACAATAAACAAAATACTGGAGGTTCTTTGTATCTGTGCTCTTTAATTGTTGTTCTATTGAAGTGGCAATCACACCCTGGATCAGCCTGCAGTTAGCTTACAGAGAGTGCCTTTTTAAGAATAAGACTGTATACTTACTGCATGGTTTTCCACAGTAAACCCACTCTGCCTGATATGCAGTTTTTTCATATGTGTTTTTACTGCATGTGATAGTTAACCTGTTATTTCTGGATTTAGAATTACTGTGTGTAATTCCTGGTGAATTAAGGCATGGTGCAATAACCCTTCCCAGTAATTAAGAGCTATAGAGGAAACAAGGACATAAGGTCCTTCCTCCTGTTCGGAGGTGGTAACCACTGGAAAACATGGATGTAACATCTCTCCAACAGATCAATCCATGTACCATTTCTAAATCTGTTCCAATACTTTAAGGATGTCTATAGTTTTTGCCAACAGTAATAAACAAAATACTATATCACAGCGAAAGAGTGGCAAAATTCGAAGCCGTATGTCTGCTCTATTAGGGGCAAAAACAACAAATGTGTAAAACTACTACTAGATTGGACAGGCAGGTTGACATCCGTATCAGTCAAAATCCCACAAGCCTGAAATTAATGCACAGATATAAATTTTCTCTGGGCAACTGCTCCAAAGACAGGCAGAGTTATTGTGGGTAGAGGCACTAACACGTTTCAATTGCTCACTGATGACACTACTTTGCTGGAGGACTAATGGAATCAGCAAATAAGTAAAAGCAAACTAGTGCACAGTAATGAGTCCGCGCAGCGCACATATAGATGCTCTAACTTTGCTTCTGAACCCAACCACCTATTTTTCACTCCTACTCTACTGCTAATAACTAAACCCAAACTAAGATTCCATCCAAAATTCCATAACAGAACAATGTCTAAGAACCTGCTGCCCTAAATGATATCTCATCCGCTCTCCAACTATCTACAACCCTAAAATCTCAATTCTGCCCCCACTCGTCCTCAGTCTAAACTATACTTACTCCACATCTACTACTACTACATCTAGTTACTACTCTCACCACCTTAACCAAACTATACAGATATGTACACAACTCTTTCCTTTAAATCACTATCCTTGGCAAATGTTTTGTATGCCCCATTGAGGTGTGCAAAACTGACTGATCTTATCAGAAACCTGCTTGGAGGATGGAGATGAGTGAATGCCAGGGACCAGCCTTATGAGATTAGCACCGGCCTAAAATTGCACCGTTGAGCACATGTATGTGCCTCTAGTGCTGCTAGCGTAACTATCTGTTCCTGTGCAACTTGGCTGATGAATGGTTGGTCTGAATGTCCCATGCAGTTTAGGGTCCTCCCAACAGCTCACACGTATGCCATCTGCACTAAGCACTGAAGTTGTGCTAACCTTCACATCTCTGGTGGCTGGGAGATGATTGAGGTATTCTAACCTAATTTCAGATCCACAATTGAACCCTGTGATGTCAGGTCCTTAATTTTGCATATAGTGTTACTTTTGGATTTGAAGTTAGAATGGACCATAAATAGCTAAGGTATTATGAAGATATATACACTGCAAAAAACAACGGACACAACTAAGTTATGGTTCTGGCTCAAATGTGCAGAACCTTGTGTATTTCCACATTTTGGTACGCAGGCACAGAATGCACACTAACTTATGACACCTGCAAGTTGTAACTTGTTTGACTGCTGTATTTTTGCAAATGTGTGTTTTGTGCCTGGTATGTGTAGCAACACAGAGGGTGTTGGTGGGGAGGAGACACAATCTGAAAGAGGATGGCACAGGTGAGGGGGAAGCAAAAGGAGAAGTAATGTGCAAGAGGATGGCACAGGTGGGGGAGAAGCAACATGGAGGATGAAGGTAGGGAGGAGAAGCAATGGGTGAGAGCATGAAGTAATGAGGGGTGAAGCCCATAGCAAGCAAGCAATGGTGAGCCCAAAAAGACAAAAATCCAATCAGTAGATGTGCAGTTTTTAAGCACATTGGCGAACAAGCAATGGTGGGGCAGTATGGGGGTTTGGAAGAGAAGCAGCAGGCAAGACGAGGGCACGGGTGGAGCAAGTAGCACCTGGTGTGGTCAGGAGGAGAAACTATAGGCGATAGAGCAATATTGACTGCATGGAGGAAACATACGAGGAGAGATCAACAAAGAACGCAGAGGTGGGAAGAGAAGTGCACTAGAGAGACCGCTGGAAAATGCATGCACTTTTGTGACAAAAGGAAGAAAAAAAATAGGCCCCTGGTGGAAATTGGTTTACTGGTTGAGGGGGTGAAAGCCTACTCAAGCAACGCTCACAATCCGTCAGGGTGAGACACAAGCAAACCCCGATAATATGTGCTCAACCCTCCGGTAGCTTGGCACAAAAGCAGTCTGGCTTAAATTATAGGCAATGTTTACCATATTTATGCAGCACTTTAACCCCTTCTGTGCCTTGGACGAGATGATCTCGTCCAAGGCTACAGTTCCCCTGTGCCTTGGACGAGATCATCTCGTCCTAGGCACAGGGGAACTTGGGGGCGCGCTAGCGCGCCCCCCGTGCACCCCCCTTCCCCCCCCCAAGTCGGGATGGAAGGGGAAGACCTTCCCCCCCCCCCCCTGTGACGTCAGCGCGCGCTGATTTGTCACAGGGGCCTCCCTAGTCGCGCTGGAAGCTCTGCTTCCAGCGCGATTGAAAAAGAAATGCAAAAGCATTTCTTTTTCAATCACTTGGGAGGCCCGGAGGGGCTTCAAAGGGAAGGAAAAGTATTTCCTTCCCTTTGAAGTCCCTCCGAGGGTTTCAAAAGACGGATTGCTTGCAATCCGGCTTTTGAAACCCCACTAGACACCAGGGATTTTTTTTTTTTATTGAAACACACAAAAGGGAGCGACCCCTTGGGCAAGGGTCGCTCCCAGGGGGGGCATTTTTTTTAGAAGGCCTTTTCTGCCCCCCCTGGGGGCAGAAACCTCTAGGCACCAGGGACCATTTTTTTTTTTTTTTTTTTTATGTTTCATTTCTTTTTTTTTTTGGTGGGGAGCGACCCCTTAGGCAAGGGTCGCTCCCCTTGGGGGAAAATTATATTTTGGCCATTTCTGCCCCCCTTGGGGGCAGATTGGCCTATTTTGATGAGGCCAATCTGCCCCCAAGGGGGGTAGAAACCACTAGACACCAGGGAATTTTTTCTTTGCGTGAATTTCACGCAAAGGGAGCGACCCCTTAGGCAAGGGTCGCTCCCTGGGGGGGAGGGCAATTTATTTTAGGCCATTTCTGCCCCCCCTGGGGGCAGATCGGCCTATTATTAGGCCGATCTGCCCCCGGGGGGGGGCAGAACCCTCAGGGCACCAGGGCAAATTTTTTTGTTGTGTTTTTTTTTTTGTTTGTTTGTTTTTTTCGAGATGGGGAGCGACCCATCAGGCAAGGGTCGCTCCCCTGGGGGGCAAATTGTATTTAGGCCATTTCTGCCCCCCTTGGGGGCAGATTGGCCGATTTTAGGTCAATCTGCCCCCAAGGGGGCAGAAACCACTAGGCACCGGGGATTTGTTTTTTGGCGCCAATGTCACGCAGGGGGAGCAACCCCGTAGGCAAGGGTCGCTCCCGGGGGGGGGGTGGGGGCCGGGGGGGGGACACATTTATTTTAGGCCATTTCTGCCCCCAGGGGGGGGCAGAACCCTCAGGGCAAATTTTTTAGTTGTGTTTTTTTTTTTTATTTTTTTTTTAGATGGGGAGCGACCCATCAGGCAAGGGTCGCTCCCCTGGGGGGCAAATTGTATTGAGGCCATTTCTGCCCCCCTTGGGTGCAGATTGGCAGATTTTAGGTCAATCTGCCCCCAAGGGGGCAGAAACCACTAGGCACCGGGGATTTGTTTTTTGGCGCCAATGTCGCGCAGGGGGAGCGACCCCGTAGGCAAGGGTCGCTCCCGGGAGGGGGTGGGGGCTGGGGGGGGAGGAATTTATTTTAGGCCATTTCTGCCCCCCTTGGGGGCAGATCAGCCTATTATTAGGCCGAACTGCCCCCGGGGGGGGGGCAGAACCCTCAGGGCACCAGGGCAAATTTTTTTGTTGTGCTTTTTTTTTTTTTTTTTTTTTTTTCGAGATGGGGAGTGACCCATCAGGCAAGGGTCGCTCCCCTGGGGGGCAAATTGTATTTAGGCCATTTCTGCCCCCCTGGGGGCAGATTGGCCGATTTTAGGTCAATCTGCCCCCAAGGGGGCAGAAACCTCTAGGCACCTGGGATTTGTTTTTTGGCGCCAATGTCACGCAGGGGGAGCGACCCCGTAGGCAAGGGTCGCTCCCGGGAGGGGTGGGGGCTGGCAAATTTATTTTAGGGCATTTCTGCCCCCCCCCCTCCCGGGGCCGGCTGAGCTAGAGGCCAAACTCCACAGGTAGGCATTTTGCAAAAAACACCTCTGTTTTCTGTGAAAAAATATGTTCTGTCCACGTTGTGTTTTGGGCCATTTCCTTTCGTGGGCGCTAGGCCTACCCACAGAAGTGAGGTACCATTTTTATTGAGAGACTTAGGGGAACGCTGGGTGGAAGGAAATGTGTGGCTCCTCTCAGATTCCAGAACTTTCTGCCACAGAAATGTGAGGAACATGTGTTTTTTTAGCCACATTTTGAGGTTTGCAAAGGATTCTGGGTAACAGAACCTGGTCCGAGCCCCGCAAGTCACCCCATCTTGGATTCCCCTAGGTCTCTAGTTTTCAGAAATGCACAGGTTTGGTAGGTTTCCCTAGGTGCCGGGTGAGCTACAGGCCAAAATCCACAGGTAGGCACTGTTTTCTTTCAAAAAATGGGATGTGTCCACGTTGCGTTTTGGGGTGTTTCCTGTCGCCGGCGCTAGGCCTACCCATGCAAGTGAGGTATCATTTTTATCGGGAGACTTGGGGGAACGCTGGGTGGAAGGAAATTTGTAGCTCCTCTCAGATTCCAGAACTTTCTGCCACAGAAATGTGAGGAACATGTGTTTTTTTTAGCCAAATTTTGAGGTTTGCAAAGGATTCTGGGTAACAGAACCTGGTCCGAGCCCCGCAAGTCACCCCTCCTTGGATTCCCCTAGGTCTCTAGTTTTCAGAAATGCACAGGTTTGGTAGGTTTCCCTAGGTGCCGGCTGAGCTAGAGGCCAAAATCTACAGGTAGGCACTTCGCAAAAAACACCTCTTTTTTTTTCCAAAATTTAGGATGTGTCCACGTTGCGCTTTGGGGTGTTTCCTGTCGCCGGCGCTAGCCCTACCCACGCAAGTGAGGTATCATTTTTATCGGGAGACTTGGGGGAACGCTGGGTGGAAGGAAATTTGTAGCTCCTCTCAGATTCCAGAACTTTCTGCCACAGAAATGTGAGGAACATGTGTTTTTTTTAGCCAAATTTTGAGGTTTGCAAAGGATTCTGGGTAACAGAACCTGGTCCGAGCCCCGCAAGTCACCCCTCCTTGGATTCCCCTAGGTCTCTAGTTTTCAGAAATGCACAGGTTTGGTAGGTTTCCCTAGGTGCCGGCTGAGCTAGAGGCCAAAATCTACAGGTAGGCACTTCGCAAAAAACACCTTTGTTTTCTCCCAAAATTTAGGATGTGTCCACGTTGCGCTTTGGGGTGTTTCCTGTCGCCGGCGCTAGGCCTACCCACGCAAGTGAGGTATCATTTTTATCGGGAGACTTGGGGGAACGCTGGGTGGAAGGAAATTTGTAGCTCCTCTCAGATTCCAGAACTTTCTGCCACAGAAATGTGAGGAACATGTGTTTTTTTTAGCCAAATTTTGAGGTTTGCAAAGGATTCTGGGTAACAGAACCTGGTCCGAGCCCCGCAAGTCACCCCTCCTTGGATTCCCCTAGGTCTCTAGTTTTCAGAAATGCACAGGTGTGGTAGGTTTCCCTAGGTGCCGGCTGAGCTAGAGGCCAAAATCTACAGGTAGGCACTTCGCAAAAAACACCTCTGTTTTCTCCCAAAATTTTGGATGTGTCCACGTTGCGCTTTGGGGCGTTTCCTGTTGCGGGCGCTAGGCCTAACCACACAAGTGAGGTATCATTTTTATCGGGAGACTTGGGGGAACATAGATTAGCAAAACAAGTGCTATTGCCCGTTGTCTTTCTCTACATTTTTTCCTTCCAAATATAGGAGAGTGTGTAAAAAAGACATCTATTTGAGAAATTCCCTATAATTCACATGCTTGTATGGTCACCCCGGAATTCAGAGATGTGCAAATAACCACTGCTCCTCAGCACCTTATCTTGTGCCATTTTTGGAAATGCAAAGGTTTTCTTGATAGCAATTTTTTACTCTTTATATTTCAGCAAATGAATTGCTGTATACCCGGTATAGAATGAAAACGCACTGCAGGGTGCAGCTCATTTATTGGCTCTGGGTTCCTCGGGTTCTTGATGAACCTACAAGCCCTATATATCCCCGCAACCAGAGGAGTCCAGCAGACGTAACAGTATATTGCTTTCCATAATCTGACATTGCAGGGAAAAGTTACAGAGTAAAACGTAGAGAAAAATTGATGTTTTTTTCACCTCAATTTCAATATTTTTCTTTTTCAGCTGTTATTTTCTGTAGGAAACCCTTGTAGGATCTACACAAATGACCCCTTGCTGAATTCAGAATTTTGTCTACTTTTCAGAAATGGTTAGGTTTCTGGGATCCAGCATTGGTTTCATGCCCATTCCTGTCACTGACTGGAAGGAGGCTGAAAGCACAAAAAATTGCAAAAATGGGGTATGCCCCAGTAAAATGCCAAAATTGTGTTGAAAAATTGGGTTTTCTGATTCAAGTCTGCCTGTTCCTGAAAGCTAGGAAGCTGCTGAGTTTAGCACTGCAAACCCTTTGTTGATGCCATTTTTAGGGGGAAATCCACAAGCCTTCTTCTGCAGCCACTTTTTCCAATTTTTTTGAAAAAAAGAAATTTTCACTGTATTTTGGCCAATTTCTTGGCCTCCTTCAAGGGAACCCAAAAAGTCTGGGTACCGCTAGAATCCCTAGGATGTTGGAAAAAAAGGACGCAAATTTGGCTTGGTTAGCTTATGTGGACAAAAAGTTATGAGGGCCTAAGCTCGAACTGCCCCAAATAGGCAAAAAAAGGCCTGGCACAGGAGGGGGAAAAGGCCTGGCAGCGAAGGGGTTAAACGACCAAGGAAACCAGAGGTGGGCTTGGAGGATAAGAACCCTATGAAACCCCCAGCGACAGGCACAATAATCACCCCAGCCACAAAACTACCTAAGAATTCAGTCAGGAAGAAACCTATAAACAATGTAGGAGATACGACTAGATCACTTCTTATAAACCTTAATAAGCTAGTAAACACTTTGAAATCATCCATAGAACTTACCCTTGACTCCATGCTGGAGCGATTAAAGGGAATGGAGAATAAACTCGAGGCAGGACTAGGACTAATAGAGGCCATACAACAAACAGATACACATTACGTACTAAAGGATCCAAATACTCCATTTCCGATACCAGCTCAGGGAAACAATACCCAATCTCTCCCGCAAAACAGGGCAAAAGATACACACCCGAACGCAGACCCCCTGAGAAAGACATCAACGCAGGCACAAGCATCCAATTCGCACCCAACTCTTAGGCCTGTATTCCCTACTGCCACAGCTCAACTTCCCTTGCCTGATCAAGTAGTTCCAAAACCAAGACTAACTAAGAGAACAGACAATAGCACATTGAGGACAATGAACTCCTAAGCTCATGTAAACCCAGGGAGGAATATACAAAGTAGATTTGAATCCCCAAATACACGTTATCGCCCAAGTGATCTATTACACCTCCCTCCGGAGGCTACTCCATACGTAGTAATTCTGGCCAACGTCCCATCTCTAAATGACCAACAGACAGAATCATGGATAGCTCTGAGAAATAAGGCCCTCAATTGGATAGGTGTCCGTTTGGGCTTAGGGATGGAGGGGCCCCTCTTTGAAAACATAAAAATGGTCAGGAGAATCAAGTGGATAGGTAGCAGCAGGAAAGTGCTGGAAGGCGATTGTGTGGTACTTTCATTCAGGTCACCAAATTTAGTGGACGAAATCATCCACAACCTAGGAGACAAACAGATTACTTCACAAGGTATCTCACTACTACCCTTAGGTTTCTTTTACCAAAGCCCAGAGGGACATAACCCCATAGGCCCACAACCAGCAAGGGTACGCTCTAATACACCAGATTTTCCAACAGGGCGCAACAGATTTCATACCCTCTCGGCCCTAGAAGATACTGATTGACTTAATAAGAATCAGACAGCTCCAGAAGAACAATCCCAGATAGAACACAAATCAGGGCGGGCCTCAAACGAAGGACAAAAATCACATATAACAGATTCCATAGTAAACAGCCCCCATATTTACCCAACCCAAAACAGTGCCCACAGAATTTCACCCCAGTCATTAGATGACATCACATCTGTCGGTACACCAGCGGACCAGCTAGGTATCTCTAAACAGAAAGCAGAGATTGCTATTCTATTCTGGAACATTGCAGGTCTAAATAATAAATTAGCCAATGAGGCTTGGGTGAACTTTATAGAAAAATATTCATGCATATGTCTCCAAGAGACGTGGACGACGAGCCCCCTTCACATTAACGGTTATAAAACATTTCACTCACCAGCTGCCCCGTCTAGTCACGGAAGATCAAAAGGGGGTCTATGCACATACATCTCTAACAACCTACGACTACAAAACTTAGAGACGAAATTCACGAGTCTATACTATCAAATGATAGAGGGCAACTTGGATCATAAGACTCACCTAGTCCTCATTAACTTTTATAATAATGCAATCCCAGGAGAGCTTGGCAACATTCTAACGGAGATGGGTAATGACCTTAAAAAAATAACAAGCACCAATAACAGCCGGGAGATCTTCATGATCTGGGGAGGTGACTTCAACGTCCACCCCTGTAAAGAAACTTCTGACAAGGTTTGTGGCTGGGATTCTGAGGGCGTTGGCTTAAGTCTCCATTTTGCACATAACACCCAAGGAGACGCATTAAACTTACTCGCACAAACCCATAATTTATCCTTTGCAAATGAATTACACACTGCTGAATCAAAGTTTAATCCAACATACAATGGAAGGGGTGCAAATACTGTGATTGATTATGTCTTAATGTCAACCCATTTCTCACACTACCTCAAGAAATATACCCTGCATGACATCGCAATTAGCGATCACTACCCCCAGAGCCTCAACCTCCTAGTAACCCCCCATAACACCTGATAGAGATGACAGGCCCACCCCGTTAGATGATACTGAGTCAACGCCACATAACAAATACATCCTGAAATGGTCACAGATCGACCCCGACTTCCTCCTCAAACAGCTACTAATTAACTGCAAGTACGCTTTCGCAGACTGTTTAAGTGAGAACATAGACCCAGGGCGACGTTTGAACGCCTTTATATTGATCATGCAATCTATAAAGAAAGCCCTAACCACCAGAAGGGGTAACCAGGGGAAAAAAGGGCCACCGGTTGGTTTGATTATAATTGCTCACGAGCACATAAGAAACTGAAAAAAGCTCTAAAAGCCCCAAAAAGATCTTCATCCGAGATACGTAAGTGTAGACAAGAATACAAAGCAGCAATGAAGGGAAGGAAAATGTCCCTAAAAAGAACCTTGTGGGAAACTCTTCATACAGCTAGCCGCACAAAAGATAATATTCTTTTTTGGAAAACCATTAATGCACCTATGCTTGGGGATAGAGACCCCACCCAGAATGGAAATAGCGATATCCGAAGAAGATTGGATAGCACACTTCTCCAAAATATATGCGCGAGTCAGCGTAGAGAACCCTACACTGTCCGCACATGATCAAGTCCTACAGGAAGGCACACGCCCGTTAATAACCCCACAATTTAGCCTTGAGGAGGTAGAGGAAGCCATATCTCTAAGCAAATCAGGAAAAGCTCCGGGCCCCGATGGCGTCCCAATAGATATATACAAGGCCAATATCCACCTATGGGGCCCTGTACTAACGCAGTCACTAAGGGACATTTGCACCCAAGGTCCCCTACCATCTTGGCGAGATTCTAATATAATTCCTATATATAAAAAAGGTGACCGTCTCAACCCAGCCTGTTATAGACCCATCTCGCTGCTGGATTCAACAGCTAAACTAGCAGGGAGAATTATCTTGAATAGATTGCAAACATGGGCAGAAGAAAAAAGAGTCTTATCCCCTGTCCAATATGGATTTCGGAAAGGCATTGGGACAGTGGAACAAAGCCTGAATCTAAGCATCATTATAGGAAAATATACAAGGATCAAAGAAGGTAATCTGTACCTGGCTTTTATTGACCTATCATCAGCATTTGACTGTGTACTACACGACAAGTTATGGGACATTTTAACCAGCTTGGGGGTAGAACCAGCTATAATCCAGTTTATACGAGACATGTATTCAGGGTGCAGTGCAAGAGTGAGGTATGGCCTAAAGGGGGAGAGTACTCGCCCTTTTGGCATATTTAGAGGTGTGCGCCAGGGCTGTGTTCTCGCCCCATTCCTATTCTCGATGTATATAAACAACCTAGAAAACGTACTGGCTACTAACTGCAACGATCTACCCCAAATAGGCAATCGCGCTGTCCCGGTTCTACTCTATGCAGACGATGCAGTTCTAATGGCCAGGACCCCGCTAGCCCTACAAAAATTATTAACTACTTGTATCACATTCATGTCACAACTGGGTCTCACTGTCAATCACTCAAAAACATTCATTATGAATTGTGGTGGGAAACGCGGAAAATCCTACAACATTACAACTGCGGAGGGGAGAGTAGAAACTGCGCGTTCCTTTTCCTATCTGGGCATAATGTTTGACAATCAGGGCTCTTGGGCCAATTGTAGGAAGTCCAAAAAAGCCCAGCTTATAAAAACAACGATGGCCATAAGGTTTTTTTCTAAAAGAATAGGGGGGATTACTCCGCCAAACATGATAAAAATTTACAAAGCAAAGTGCATCCCAGCAGTCACGTACGGGTCCGGCATCTGGGGACATACTGATTGTAACCTAGTACAGACGGTTGAAAACGACTTTTTAAGATATTTACTGATGGTCCCAAAAGGTACATCATCTTACATAATTCATTCAGAACTGGGATCCCCTTTTATTACCGATTTGATAAAGATTCAACCCTTACTGTTATGGCACAAAATCTGGACCTCGGAACATACTGAACTAAATAAGGCCATCTTGACCGACTGTATGGAATCTACATACGCAACAAGGGTGCCTTGGCTAAAATACATTATAACTTTTTTTTTAAACATGGGCAATAAAGCTTTTTACACAAATCCAGCTCTTCTGGAAACAATCTCTAGGAAGGACCTGAGCGCTTTGGCATTAAAATATTTAGAAGACTTACGATGGGAGGCTGAATCAAAAAAGCCCACTGTCATTCATAATCAAATAATCCTGTCAACGGAGGCTATCCAGCCTTACCTGATGAACGTGATAAACCCCCGCCATCGTTTTGTGCTCACCAGACTGAGGCTGGATACATTCCATCGACTAGTAACCTTCCCAACCATGAATGATTAGAGCACCACCTTGAAGGCCTGCCCCTGTGACGCAAAGTCACTACAAACCACAATCCATGTGGTTTTATTTTGCAAACTGTATGCCAAGCAAAGAAAGCGCCTAGTAGCCCCTCTCTTAAGGATAATCAACCTCCCTCAGTGTCGTACTGCGTACGCAAGCCTCCAGGTTCTATCATCCATAGAGATGTGTGGAACCTTGGCCAATTTTTTATGCTCCGTACTAAGCACAAGAAAGCACATGGGGGTAGCAATATAACCTGAACTATTTTAGACCTTTTATTATTGTAAACCATTAAGATTTTAGCCTATTTATTGTATTTATTTATTGTATATTGTATATTAAAATGTAAATTATTGTTACTTTTATGACTTGTTGAAAGTCGAATAAAGTCTTTGTACTACTACTACTAATAAAGTGAAAACACATTAAAAAATCCAACACTAATTGAGAAAAATAGAGCAAAATGTAAAATTATCTAAGACGAAAACAAAAAAAATCCAAACAATCAATTTGTAGGACTTTCAAGAAAGTTAAGCCTTGAAAAGCACAAAGTGCCACTTGTGGTAATCTGGTCGTGTGAGACTGGATGAAAGTCACATGTTCAGGGTGACCGCAATGGAGTATGAGCTGGACTTTTGAAGTTAACTCTCAACTAACTAACCAGGTCCTTGTACTCGGTCCCAAAGTGTTCTATTTGCGTTGTAGGTGGTGCTGCGAGGGGCATAGTGTCGCAGATGGTCATTGGTGAAACTCACTGAGCAGGCTGGGCATCTTGGATGGTTGTCACTGTACCCCGAAAATTCTGTCTTGTTTTGCGCCCTGTTACTGGAGCTTCACATTGATGGTCCCTATGAGCCGTTGATGCTGTTGTGCAGTGCAGAGCTCACATTGCCGGGCATTTCTGACGGTCACTATGGTCCAAAGAGCCTTGTTCACCAGAGCTTTGCATTGGTGGGTGACAAGATTTTGGTATGCATGGGCCAATTTGTGAAGAACCCATAACTTTAGGATTTCACAAGCATCCAGGACCTGAGGGGCATAAAATGGGGGCTTGGAACTCACCAGCAAAGGTCAGCAGGGCTCAGGCAGGTCAGCTGGGTAGTTGCATTGAGCCTCTGGAGTAGCTTAAAACAGGAGATCAGTCAGCGAACACTTAGTCACTTCAGCTTGGGTGAATGGTGCAGGTTCAGTCTTCCCTCTTAGCAAGTAGGGCAGCAAAGTAGCAGGGCAGCAGAGTGGCAGTCCTGTCATCAAAGCAGCACAGCAGTGGTCTTCTGTAGTATCCACAGGTCCAGGGGTGTACAGAAGAGTTGAGTCTGAGGGTCCAACATGTATATCTGGAGCCCGCTTTGAAATAAGGGTGGCCTGTCATCCACTCTTGCATCCAATTTGATAGTGAACATGTCCCAGAAATGGGGGAAGTTTCTAGAAGATTTCATTCGAAGTCCTTGAGGTTTCCTTCCTCCCCTGCCCTGTAACAAGTCCTTTGTGTGATGGTAAGGCACAGCCTATTCAGTTGCAAGTGGGGCTGTACCTAGCTCCCCTCACCTCCACCCATCCTGCCAATTGATGGACCATCCAGCAGCCTAATCCCTCTAATGGGTGTCTGAGAAAATAAACAATTCAGCTGCATCCAGTCATGTGGCCTAGGAACAGCTTGCAGGCCCCAAGTATTTATGGCAGTAAAATGGCAACTTTCTAAGGGCTGCATTTCAAAATTGTAACTTAAAATCAAACTACTGTTAAAGAGGATTTTAATTACAATTTCTCAGACACCAAACGTCCTATTTTCACCTATTCCCAATCAAAAGTTAGCACTTAGTAAATGATTGAGGCAACTCAGTGTTATCTTGTGGGAGACGTAAGCCTTTCAGTAGTGAAAGACGTTGCACCCTGTCTCATTGGCTATTCAGGGCCTAGTTTAGGGGTGACGTATATGTATTAAAAAGGAAGGTTTGGGACTGGCAAGAAGTTTATTTTGTTAGGATGAAATGTCCTAGGCCTGTCATTGCAGTCTGAGTGCAGTTTTTAAGGTTACTTAAGTTGGCGCAATCAGTGCAGCAGGCCCACTAGTACCATTTGTCAGGTCCTGGGTACATGTATTACCACCTTACTAAGGACTTACAATTAAATGTGCCAATCGGGCGTAAGCTAATTTCATCATGTGTAAAGGAGAGAGCCCATGCACTTTGGCACTGGTTAGCAGTGGTAAAGTGCCCAGAGTCCTAAAAGTCAACAAACTAGTTCAGAAAACAGAAGGATGAGTGCAAAATGTTTGGGGATGACCCTGCAATAAGTGCTGAGCTCCCAACGCTGAGCAGTGGAAGGACACAAAGAGCCAGGGATGCAGGTGAGGGACAGGCCCAAAATGAACAAGGCAATCCACTGGGTAATAAGCAAGCAAATGAGTGAAAGGAATGACAGCCATTGGAAAACAATTGGAGATCTTTGTAAGCCCACAATTTGTCTTGCAACATACAGCACGTTTTGTTTAGTAGGCTCTACCTAAAAAGACCAATAACTGGAAGTGTGCCATTGTTCAAAAGTTGCCCCTTACACACATGAATGATGCAGAGGAATGACACCCTCAAATAGATGCTTTTTGGGCATGGACTATCCCTTACTGCAGCATAGCTACAGCATAGTACAAGGTTGTGCAGAGTCGTGGCATCACTGAACAATTTAATTGTGCTGTGTTGACTATCAAAGAAGCAATCGTGCCTACCATACAGGGTCTGCATACATTGAAATAGTATGCATATTTTTGGCTTTGACAAAGTGTAGGATAGTTGTTGCTATGCACGTAGTTCATGTGTGAATAAATACCCTACTTATTTCCTCTCACTTTCCCACCTCATAGGGGTTAACCATTGTTTCCACTAGGAGATCAGTAGGTAATATGTTGCTAGAGCTAGTCCTCCGCTGTCGAGTAGTGTCATTATTAAATAAGTGATTTCTGTACCAGCATCTGATACCATTGTGCAGGCATTCATCAGAGACTTCTGTGAGTTAGAGTTCAACCCTGCATTTGGCATAGTTTTCCAGTTCTCAAGTGGCAGATCACAAAGGTGCAGTTTTCAGTATTTTTTATTTTATTTTTTTTGTTAAGAAAAAGAACTTCACTTTTTCCTCATCTGCAATGCCTCCTAATTCTGTAATCTTGAAATAAATCAAGTGAAATTTATCAAATAGTTGTGTAGTGCTACTGATAAGAGACCTGATCGTGAAATGTTATGCGGCAGAATAGCATTAGCTTAGAGGATATAGATTTACTGACCGCTGTACATAGCACAGTGCTTTGAAAGTACCACAATGTGCACACATTGTGAAGTTGGCAAGTATGGAAGTCCATGTACATCATACCGATTATATTGCTCTACCCTATAGGAATTCAGTTCATATGCATACATTTGGGTATATGTGCAGGCCAGGCACATGCAACCTTGTTTATCTTTTTCATCATTGTCCTAAGCAATGACACTAAGAAGGTTTTGTTGTGCCTTTGTATTTGAAATTTGTTTTTGTTTTTTAAATAGTTTGCTGTTAACTTGTTGCGTTACATAACAGATCGTCTCAGTAATAGCCAGCAGTATGACAGGTGGTGGTCAAATCCTAGGGTCCCTTCATGGGGATTGCATATTCGTAACTACCAGTCATTATCCTGGTTCAGCAAATGCAGTGTCCACAGAGTCAAACATCATTAGAATAATAACTTGGTTAATTAAAAGATACACTAGTGGGAGGGGAGGTCCCGCCCCCCCATTTCAAATGGTGTAGCGCCCCATGTGCCAGTCTCACAGAAGGAACCGACCTAGTTATATAAACACCTGCAGCTCATGTTGTTAAATAAAGGATTTGCCACTTCTTGTCTGGTCCTTCTCCTGCCTGTGTGGCTGCTGACTTAAGGCACATCCCTGAACTCTGCATTCGAGTTGGTCTGTCATCCATTCTTGCTTCTAATTTGATAGTGAACATGTCTCGGGCAGTTATCCATTCCCATTGCTTGCCTGCAGTCTTCTTACATTATGAATGGCAGTTTGTTCAGCCGCAGCCCATTTTTTCAGGTTGCTGGCTCATTGTCACCGATGGGACCACCATGGTGCCTTCTAGAACATCACGAAAAACCAATTAAACATACATTTTACACAGGGAGCACTTGCACTTTAACACTGGCCAGCAGTGGTAAATTGCCCAGAGAAGCAAAAAAAAAAAAAAACCAGCACACAGTCAAAACATGGGAAGCAGAGGCAAAAAGAGAAGGGAGACCACACCAAAGATGCCATATCTAACAGCATTAGTGTGTCTTACATACAGGGACAGATCAAAGTCAAAATCATACCTCTTAAGTACCTGTGAAGTGACAACAAGCCATATGCTTTTGTTTCCCCTCCGTTGCATATGTGGGTAGGTGTGAGACTCCAGATAGCTCTAGCGAGATAAAAAAGGAGCTCTAATGGCCACTTAGCTTAGGCCTTTGTTCTGGCCTCTGATTGAATTTAATACAAAAAGCCCCCACACTGTCACCTGCATGTTGCTGCTCAAAAGAAAAGCATACAGCATACAACATGCAGGTGCTGCTGAATGCGTTGCGGTGTTTAAACACTACACCTTGACGAGTTCAGCATATTACAGTGCAGCACAACTACTTGGCCGTGTACAGCATTGTTTTGCTTTTACTTCAGACTGAGAGGAAACACAAATACAACGAATTCCAACAATGCAGAGCTCTTAGTCTGAGTAATGAATTTATTAACCCCTTGGGTGCCGCGGACGTAACGGTTACGTCTTTGGGAGCACCGCTCGGGTGCCGAGTATGTAACCGTTACATCCTGCACCCAGCCCTCAGGGGAAGCGCTAGCACTCCCCCCAAGGGCCTCCCAACCCCTCTCCTGGGCAGGGATGTAAGGGGAATCTCTTCCCCTTCCAGTTACCCCCCCCACACACCCGCTCTGTGTGATGTCTGACATCAGCGTGCAATTGGGCGATTACGTCATCAGAGGTCGCCCCCATCACACTGGAAGCTCATCTTCCAGCGCGATCAGAGGAGAAATGTTTACATTTCTCTTCAGATCTGGTGGGGGCAGGCAGAGAGACATGAAAGGAAAGGCCTTTCCTTTCATATCTTTTTGAGCATTCCTGCAGCCCAATCGCATAGCGATCATCCTAAAAGAATGCCCACTAAACACCAGGGAGTTTGTTGTATTTGTCATGAGGGGAGCGGCCCCTTGGGCAAGGTTTGCTTCCCAAGGGGGGGCTTTTTATTTTATTTTTTTATTTTTTAGTAAAGCCATTTCTCCCCCCCCCTTGGGGGCAGATCGGCCTATATTAATAAGACCCATCAGCCTCCAAGGCGACAGAACCCTCTAGATGCCAGGGATTGTTTACTTTTAAATAAAAAATTACAGGTGAGGAGCGACCCCTTAAGCAAGAGTCGCTGCCCTAGGGGAATTGTTTTTAGGCCATTTCTGCAGAGCAGCCTATTTTAGTAAGGTTGATTTGCCCCCAAGGGGGGGAAGAAACCAGTAGGCACCAGGGATTTTTTTTGTTGTTGTTCCTTTTCACCCATGGGTTGCAACCACTTAGGTCATTTCCCCTGGAGGGGCAAATTTATTTTAGGCCATTTCTGTTTCCCTTTGGGCCAGATCGGCTTATTTTAATCAGGCCGATCTACCCCCAGGGGCTGGCAGAATCCACTTAGGCAGCAGGGGTGGGTGGGGTGTGTGTGCTTGAGGGGGCAGCCCCTTGGGCAAGGATCACTCCCCATGAGGGCACATTACTGTTGACCATTTCTGCCCCCCATGAGGAAAGGTTGGCCTTTTTTTGGTAAGGCCCATCTGCCCCCAAGGGAGGTAGAAAGCCCACCAGAGACCAGGGAATTTTTTTTCAAAAAGAGTGTGGGGGTGTAGCCATATACCCACCCCAAATGATCACCCCCCTCCCCGATCCATTCCCGGGTGGAGGGGGGGCAGAAAGCCTACTAGATGCTAGGGAATTTAAAAAATATATATAGTGGGCTGGTGTTCATCCACCAGTATGGGCAATGTTAATCACCCACCCAAAACTGAAGGGGGTAACAGTCTTTGAGTCTCTCCCCTGTTCTCACTAAAAGATCTTATCCCAATGGCACGCAAGAGGGCATTTGATTATTTTGGGTTTTGTTTTACATTTGGGCCATGGGAGCTTGGCTAACACTCAAAATCATCCCACTTGGAATGGTGCAGGATGCACTTTTTGGACTTTGGGACGCTGCCATGTAGAAAAATCCACGAGACCTAGACACATCTGAAAACGTAACATCTGGGTGAGTCCACGGTGGTGTACTTCACATGAATCCCGCACCATTTCATACCCGCAATGCCCTGTAAACCTCCAACTTTGCTTGAAATCACACATTTTCCCCACATTGTTATGATGGAACCTTCCCGAATCTGCAAGAATCCACAAAATTCCTACCACTCAGCATTGTCGCATCTATACTGATAAAAATTCTGTCCCACTTGTCAGCCTAAAAATGTTTTTTCCCTAGATGGCTGCTGGGCCCAGGACCAAAAACTCAGGTGCGTACCCCCCAAACACCTGCAAAAACAGCTAGTTTAGTATTTGATCATTTTGATGTGTCCATGTTGTGTTTTGGGGCATTTCCTGTTGCGGGCACTAGGCCTACCCACACAAGGGACGTACCACTTTTATCGGGAGACCCGGGGGAACGCTGGGTAGAAGGAAGTTTGTGGCTCCCCTCAGATTCCAGAACTTTGCAGCTCCGAAAGTGAGGAAAAAGCATTTTCTAACCAAATTTTTAGGTTTGCTAAGGATTCTGGGTAACAGAACCTGGTGAGAGTGCAACAAGTTATCCCATCCTGGGTTCCCCTTGGTGCCTAGTTTTCGAAAATGCACAGGTTTGGTAGCTAGGGGCCAAAATCCACAGCTAGGCACTTTGCAAAAAAACACGTTGGATTTCAGTGTTAAAATGTGATGTGTCCATGTTGCGTTTCCTGTCTTGGGCACTAGGCCTACCCACACAATAGAGGTACCATTTTTATCAGGAGACTTGGGAACACGGAATAGTAGAACAAGTGTTATTCCACCTTGTCTTTCTCTACATTTTTTTTTTTTCCAAATGTAAGACAGTGTGTAAAAAAGACGTCTAATTGAGAAATGCCCTGTAATTCACATGCTAGTATGGGGACCCCTGAAAAGTCAAAATTTTAGCTGTATTTTGGCTAATTTCTTGGTCTCCTCCAGGGGAACCCACAAACTCTGGCTACCTCTAGAGTCCTTAGGATGGATAGCTTATGAGGACAAAATGTTATGGGGACCTAAGTGCGAACTACCCTAAATAGCCAAAAAAGAAAGGGCTTGGCACCCGAGGGGGGGGGGGGGGGGGAAAGGCCTGCCAGCGAAGGCGTTAAGGCACTTCTTAAAGTTTGTATGGGAAAGGCTTATATGTTGAATGTCAAATGCAGCACACAAGTGCACTTCCTAAAATAATCACAGCAGTAGAATAATAATGATAATCAAAACAATGACAATACATTACTTCAATAATTGGATAATATATCTATATATAGTAATTCTATATTCATACACAACACAAAGCTGAAAATAAGAATTAAAAATGCATCACCATGGGGTGAAGTAAAGGCATCATCTTTGTCAACTTCAAGCCGGGAACCAAGACTACTGCCGAAAGAGAGAACTACCCACAGTGGGAAAGAACCAGGCAAAGGGGTTCTCCGATCCTGGAATGAGTTCGATCTAACCCCAGTCATCAGGTTGCCCTCTTAAATACCTTAAACAAGCGGGAGAGGAGAATTCTAGAAATTCCCCCCTCCACTAATGTAAGTTGTAAAAATGTTGGCTGTACCAGTCTGGGTTGAAAGAGCACAATAGAGATTTGGCCACATTCCAAGGTCTGCTCCCAGGACTGAACCGTTCCCTGCCATACCATAAACATTCTCCTTTGGTACATCTTATTATCTGTGCTCTTCTGTCCTCCTGTTATGTACCTGCCCTTGGTGAGAAAGAGCACAAAGAATGAAAACGTGAGCGAAAAACATGTTGCATAAGTTCTGCGCAGGAAAAATACCTACACCACCAATATGACTATGTATAAAGCTAAGTTAAGCACAAAATGGAGCAGTAGTTAAATACAGATATCATTACAGGCATCTACCTTGTGAAAAGAGCCGGTGGGCGTTGTGTACCCACGACTTGTGCCCTGAGCATCAGGACAGAACTCTGTCTGCCAAATCAGACGGTTCTATTAATACCTTTCTTGATGGCCTGTGCTATTACTGGGCACTCCATGTTTTAAGTGAGCTTCAGGATCACTACAGCTTAGACAAAGGGAAGACTCATTCACGAACATGTATCAGATATGACTCAGTGAATGATAGGTTTGGTGCAAATAGCTGAACTGAATACATTTAAATTGGGAGTAATGGGATAATTGTCTGAGGTATGCATTAGCCACTACCCATTGTCTGTGATCGTCTGGTTTAGGCGTTGAGCCTATTTGTCCCTAATGTCACAGACGTGTGAAAATTGAGACTGCAGCCCATTGTAGAGAGTCGTTGCAGCCTTACAACCAGTGCTGTGTCACTAGGCACTGTAGTGTGGTATCATTGGCGGGTTCAGTCTTGCCACAAGACGCGCATCCTGTGCGCCATCATGTTTTCTGCTGTGAATTGGCCAAGTTTAGTCCCAACTCCTCTCCCATATTGGAGAAGGTGTGCAATGTTCCCCCAGTTTGTTCATATTCACTGGTTGGAAAATTACTGTTTTCTTCTATGGGTGCCTGTCTGAAGTCATCTCTACCTCTCTGAGCTGTGGTAACACTCACAGTGACAATCTTATAGATTATGGATGTGGACCTCTCCCTCCTTCCCATCGCCCCCCCACCCCTCCCTTGGGAGTCACTGTGTGTAATCTGTTTATACCCCTTGTCTGTGACTTAAGTGCGACCATCTATTCAAGGATCCTGCCTTGTC
This sequence comes from Pleurodeles waltl, assembly GCF_031143425.1. Taxonomy (NCBI): domain Eukaryota; kingdom Metazoa; phylum Chordata; class Amphibia; order Caudata; family Salamandridae; genus Pleurodeles; species Pleurodeles waltl. Next base: position 138,852,308 of record NC_090437.1, read on the forward strand.
CCAGGGCACTCATCATTCCTATCTTTTTTGGGCTGTTGCCGTCTTCTAACTACCTCAGTGGCTAGTGGAGCTGTGCTGCTAGGTAGTACCACTCGTAGTTCGGGGCACCCAGGCCACCCTTCAAGAAGCTGTGTTTTGTGAAGTGTTATCCTTCTTGGCCCCAGCTTCAAATGAAGTCTGAAGGCATGGCATGCAACTCCACATTGAAAGTCATATTGAGCAGCACAGGAATGGCTGTAAACAAATAGAGATTTGGTCGAGTACAAGCATCTTGGTAAAGGCCACCCTGCCTGATGCGGAAAATGGAAGAGCACACCAATAGGCCACTAGCTATCATGATGTTGACAGTGCTCTCTCTCCCTAGCTTCCACTCACTAGGTCTTCCTCTGATACAAATTTAGAAAGATTTGTCTTGTTTTAACCCTGAGCCCAAACTTCTTCGGCTCAGCCATGACAGGAGGCAAGTGTCTCAAAGGCTTTTTGGTGTCCAGGGACACTGCCACAGCAGTCTCCCCATCCATTTCCCCAATGTCAATCAGGTCATATAAGTGCTAAACATTCATGAAGGTATTTCAGACCGAGATAAACCCATTTTGGTCTACATGAATCCGTGTCTGTAGCAGTGGAAGACGTCTGTTTGTTAAAATGCAATTTGGACTTTAGAGTTTGTATTCAGAAGGGACAGTGGCCTATATAAACAGATGTCTAGAACAGTGGTTCCCAGCCTGTGGTCCGGGGACCCCTGGGAATCCTCAAATCCTCCTCGGGGTGGGGCCGTGACTGCTTAGAAAATTAAATAATATTGACAGATTATTAAAGTGCATATAAATAAAGTGGCTAAATGTACAACTGAAAATTTGAAAACTCACTGTAAATGCCAAAGACTTTGAATTTGAAGGCTAAAAATTAAATTAGTATCCTCTGATTGGTTAGTTGGAGGAGTGCGGGTGCATCAAACAGAATATAGTATGGACGATGTGTGGCTTCAATCGAATTTGGAAAAGCTCTAAACTTCCTTATAAAATTTATGTCCAGGGCAAGTGTTCTGGCCTGTTGTAATCTATCTGGGGGCTTTTAACCACATTCACCGCATGCCCATACTATCACTTGTTCATGGGCTTGCCTTTCAAAAATCCTTTATGATTGGTAAATGCTTTACGTTTGTCCCTCCTTGGGGCAATTTTGTTACCACCTTGAACACTGACTCTATTACATGGATAATTGCATGTTTGCTGGTATGTTTGACTGCAAGCAAACTTATTTTTCCTTTTGTGTCTCCTTCGTGCTTATGCTTATGGCGGCCGTGGCACTTTGAATCGGGTTGCTTATGTCAACTGTTTTACTTTTCATTTTCAATTTATGGGGCTAGAAAAGTCCAGTTAGGATTTTACAATGCTAATAGCTCTAACTCTAGCAAATGCAACACCCATTGCATTGCAAATGCTTGTTTTATTTTACTTATTTGTTTTCAAATAAAATAACATGTTATTATTTGTGTAAGTGTCTTATGGAATGCTTGTTTCTGTATTTTTTTCGTCTATTGCTTTGCGATTCAAATCGGCAATGTTTAGGCTGGGATCCCTGATTTCCAGTAATGACTCAGTGAGGGTACTCCGGATTCTAATAATGATTGAGTGGGGGGTCCCTGAGTTCCAGTAATTATAAACTCTGGGTCCACAAAAGTCAAAAGGTTGGGAACCACTGGTTTAGAAGGTCCCAGCCCTGTTTACGCAAAACTACAATTAAGGCCTCCCTCATGGACTTTAGAAGCTCTCCCCTACACAAGGCGGCTGTAAACATGGTCAGCAACCTATTGGTTGTTAGAGCTGTGTACGTGACCTAAAACTCTGCCAGCAGTTCATCCTCACTGTGTCTTACTGCACACCATTTCAGTGATGGCCGCTTGTACTTCATTAACTGGTATTGAGTGCTGCAACATCTGATGCTGCAGATTGCTTATTGGAGGAGTCGGGATGCCACTCACTCACGCAGCTGTGGTGAATCTATTTTAGCTCTTATTGGGACTCCGGAATTTAGATTAGACTTTTGGCTTGCAGGCCCTATGCCCCCGTCACCTAGTGACTTTTAACCTGCTTAGCTTGCCCTGCTTTAGTCCATTTATTTTATTATTTTATTCATAAAGATGTTTTGATTTGCATTATCAGTACCACTTTGAGGAGGGGTCACTATTAGCATCATGATTAATGATGTGCGTAGGTATAAATACCATGTCCCTTTCTCACTTACATTCGATAGGAACATAATGTACACTTGTTGGGGATTGTTTATATAATTGCCGCCACAAATCTGCCTCCTTAACAGTTGTTTGGGAAGATACCTGCGACAGGGGTCCTACTTGATCTGTATAAATTCATCTCACACGGATGTCATTAGAGGGATTCCTTCCAGATGCAATCTATACTGCACATCATTTTGCTGCAGAACTCAGCCTTTCTGTCACCACAGAGTCTGACGTAGCGACCTCATTCCAAGGTAACAGGGGGGCGCTTCTCATACACATGGTACTGGCAGATTAGGTTCATCATACCTAGCTCTCATTAGGTTAGAGATTAGGTTCTCTCTGCTAGGAATTTTACAGCTCATGTTTGTAAGATGGTGGGAGTTTTGGTATTCACAACTCATCTTCACAATAATGCTTCTCTTACTGTTCATTATCCTAATCATTGCAGCTAATGTATTTTACCATAGATTGCAGTCTTTTCAATAAATATATTGAAAACTTTCCTGCATCTCCTTCATTGCCTGTGTGTGACAGACATGTTAACGTGAGAAAAGGATAACTTAGATTCCACCACGGCTCCCCAAGAGGTTGCAATCTAGAGTTCATGCATAAGGGTGCCAGAAATCCTTTTACTGTTTTGGTTTTTGGTGAGGTACTCCCTGTGAGCCGGTAGGGTTGGTCCTACAGTTGCGACTTGTTGTAGTAGTGACTTAGTTGTCTACAAACAAAAGTGCTGTCTCCCCTAAACCAGCAGTCCTGCCTAGGAGCGAGAGTCCAACTACGACACAGCAAGTCGACTCTGTCTCCCTCTGCTGTGTAATGTTTCTTATATTAGGCAACAAACATGTCACTGATGACCTCTTACATATTGATGATGACATAGTCAGGGGCACTTATAACAACAGTTTGCTCTCTGGTGGTGTGAGATCTCTGGAGCTAGGCAACTGTCCTTCCTGCTTTCTACCCCTAAGCATGCTGATGTGCAACAATCTCACTGGAAATCCAGGATTCCCAATTTGTGGAGCAAATCAGAATGTCTTCTTGAAAGCCCCATCAGGCCTTCTTTGGTGGTGGGTTTCAGCACCACTTGTTGTTGGTCCTGCTTGATTTCCATCTCCACATCAAGCAGTTCGCCACTTGAATAACACCAAATACCCCAGGACATCCTAAAGCTATAAAGGCATCTCATTCCTCTGTGCCATCTGTAGCTTACCACTTGTTCTCAGTAAAATATTGAGCAATGTGTATATCTGTTGTTGCAAAACAGGCAATCTAACAACACTTCAACCCTCAACCTCCAGATGGTGAACTGCACCCCACCCTTTGCCCAGGACTTGACCAATTTCAAGGGACTAGGAGGGAGGGAGGTCTCATAGTGTGTTGAAGAAAAACTCAGTCTAGCACCCTTGCTCATGTTGTGATTGTACAGCCAGTAATCAAGCCTAGAATGAAACTCTCAGGCTTCTGGAAGCATGTGCCGCCAGACATCAAACAGCCTCATAGCTTCCAGCCAGCCCCTATAGTGCTGCATGGCCCGCAGCCCAGGAGTACCTGGTAACCTAGGTACTCCTGGACATCAAGGGATTGTTGAAAGGCAAGCCCACAAATGAGTGAAAGTGATGGGTGTGAAATGAGCTTGGTTAAAAGCCCACAGAACACTTACAACAAGTCGAAAAGAGCTTGCGCACTCAGCCTAAAAAAAAGAATGGAGAGGTGGAAGGGACACATCCCCCTTTTATTGGGTGAGACGCTGGATGATTTGTGGTTGTGTGCTATAATTTATTTACTTGGAATTTCAAGGGGATAGTCACCCTCCCTCACAAACTGACGCTGTTACATGGATTATTGCACGATTAATGATATATTTAGCGTCGGGAACTATTATAACCCTCTAGGGGCTAAATATATGGTTACTCTGCATTATTTTCTCACTTTTCTTCATGTGGTTATGCCTTCTAGAAGCTAACTATATGGTTACATGACCATGTTTCTTCCAAGTGCTATTTTCATTGTGGTGTCCTCTAAGGGGCTGTTCTAAGCAGAATAATCAACATAGCAACATAATACAATATTCAGGGCATGGAAACTCACCACATAATGCTTTGTAGGCCATTACTTTTACCAAACATTTTTGCTCATTGCTCAGCCTGTGGTTGTCCTAAGACAATGGGACCACCTTCAAAACATTCACCAGGACGTTCTCTTTCTGTCTTAGTCTTCTCTGGTTCCCCACACTAGTTTAGCAAGGACCACAAATGATAACCCCTCCCACGATTCAGTGTCTTTAAGTTTTCATGGCTGGAACTTTTGTTTTACAGCTTGCAGTAATTTTGTTTTAACCCCTTCGCTGCCAGGCCTTTCCCCCTCCTGTGCCAGGCCTTTTTTTGCCTATTTGGGGCAGTTCGTGCTTAGGCCCTCATAACTTTTTCTCCACATAAGCTAACCTAGCCAAATTTGTGTCCTTTTTTTCCAACATCCTAGGGATTCTTGAGGTACCCAGACTTTGTGGTTTCCCCTGAAGGAGACCAAGAAATTAGCCAAAATACAGTGAACATTTTGTTTTTTTTCAAACAAATTGGAAAAGGTTGCTGCAGAAGAAGGCTTGTGGTTTTTCCCCCTGCAAATGGCATCAACAAAGGGTTTGTGGTGCTAAACTCAGCAGCTTCCCAGCTTTCAGGAACAGGCAGACTTGAATCAGAAAACCCAATTTTTCAACACAATTTTGTCATTTTACTGGGACATACCCCATTTTTGCAATTTTTTGTGCTTTCAGCCTCCTTCCAGTCAGTGACAGAAATGGGCATGAAACCAATGCTGGATCCCAGAAACCTAAACATGTCTGAAAAGTAGACACAATTCTGAATTCAGCAAGGGGTCATTTGTGTAGATCCTACAAGGGTTTCCTACAGAAAATAACAACTGAAAAAGAAAAATATTGAAATTGAGGTGAAAAAAATATACATTTTTCTCTAAGTTTTACTCTGTAACTTTTCCCTGCAATGTCAGATTATCGAAAGCACAATACCGTTACGTCTGCTGGACTCCTCTGGTTGCGGGGATATATAGGGCTTGTAGGTTCATCACGAACCCTAGGTACCCAGAGCCAATAAATGAGCTGCACCCTGCAGTGTTTTCATTCTATACCGGGTTTACAGCAATTCATTTGCTGAAATATAAAGAGTAAAAAATAGTTATCAAGAAAACCTTTGTATTTCCAAAAAGGGCACAAGATAAGGTGTTGAGGAGCAGTGGTTATTTGCACATCTCTGAATTCCGGGGTGACCATACTAGCATGTGAATTACAGGGCATTTCTCAAATAGATGTCTTTTTTACACACTCTCCTATATTTGGAAGGAAAAAATGTAGAGAAAGACAAGGGGCAATAACACTTGTTTTGCTAATCTATGTTCCCCCAAGTCTCCCGATGAAAATGATACCTCACTTGTGTGGGTAGGCCTAGCGCCCGCAACAGGAAATGCCCCAAAGCGCAACGTGGACACATCCAATTTTTTGAAAGAAAACAGTGGTGTTTTTTGCAAAGTGCCTACCTGTAGATTTTGGCCTCTAGTTCAGCCGGCACCTAGGGAACCCTACCAAACCTGTGCATTTTTGAAAACTAGAGACCTAGGGGAATCCAAGATGGGCTGACTTGTGGGGCTCTGACCAGGTTCTGTTACCCAGAATCCTTTGCAAACCTCAAAATTTGGCTAAAAAAACACATGTTCCTCACATTTCTGTGGCAGAAAGTTCTGGAATCTGAGAGGAGCCACAAATGTCTTTCCACCCAGCGTTCCCCCAAGTCTCCCGATAAAAATGATACCTCACTTGTGTGGGTAGCACTAGCGCCCACGAAAGGAAATGGCGCAAAACACAACGTGGACACAACACATTTTTTCATAGAAAACAGTGCCTACCTGTGGATTTTGGCCTGTAGCTCAGCCGGCACCTTGGGAAACCTAGCAAACCAGCGCATTTTTGAAAACTAGAAACCCAGGGGAATCCAAGATGGGGTGACTTGCGGGGCTCTGACCAGGTTATGTTACCCAGAATCCTTTGCAAACATCAAAATTTGGCCAAAAAAACACTTTTTCCTCTCATTTCGGTGACAAAGTTCTGGAATCTGAGAGGAGCCACAAATTTCCTTCCACCGAGCGTTCCTCTAAGTCTCTCGATAAAAATACCAACAGGCCGATCTGCCCCCAGGGGGGCAGAAATGGCCTAAAATAAATTTGCCCCCCAAACCCCCCTGGGAGCGACCCTTGCCTACGGGGTCGCTCCCCCTGCGTGACATTGGCGCCAAAAAACAAATCCCCGGTGCCTAGTGGTTTCTGCCCCCTTGGGGGCAGATTGACCTAAAATCGGCCAATCTGCCCCCAAGGGGGGCAGAAATGGTCTAAATACAATTTGCCCCCCAGCGGAGCGACCCTTGCCTGATGGGTCACTCCCCATCTCTAAAAAAACAAACAAACAAAAAAAAAAACACACAAAAAAAAATTGCCCTGGCGCCTAGAGGTTTCTGCCCCCCCTGGGGGCAGATCGGCCTAATAATAGGCTGATCTGCCCCCGGGGGGGCAGAAATGGCCTAAAATAAATTCCCCCCCACCCCAGGGAGCGACCCTTGTCTAAGGGGTCGCTCCCCTTGCGTGAAATTCACGCAAAGAAAAAACTCCCTTGTGTCTAGTGGTTTCTGCCCCCCTTGGGGGCAGATTGGCCTCATCAAAATAGGCCAATCTGCCCCCAAGGGGGGCAGAAATAGCCTAATTATAATTTGTCCCCTAGGGGAGCGACCCTTGCCTAAGCGGTCGCTCCACACCTTAAAAAAAAAAAAAAAAAAAAAGATCCCTGGTGCCTAGATGTTAAGGCTTTCCTGAAAAATGCTCCCCCCTGGGAGCGACCCTTGCCCAAGGGGTCACTCCCTTATGTCACTTTCTAAAATAAAAATAAAAATCCCTGGTGTCTAGTGGGTTTCAAAAGCCGGATTGCAAGCAATCCGGCTTTTGAAACCCTGGGAGAGACTTCAAAGGGAAGGAAATACATTTCCTTCCCTTTGAAGCCACTCTGGGCCTCCCCCAGTGATTGAAAGAGAAATGCTTTGCGTTTCTCTTTCAATCGCGCTGGAAGCAGAGCTTCCAGCGCGATGGGGGAGGCCCCAGTGACAAATCAGCTCGCGCGCTGACGTCACGGGGGGGTCAGTGGGGGGGGTCTGGGGTGGAAGGAGAAGGTCTTCCCCTTCCATCCCCGCCTTGGGGGGTGCACAGGGGGCGTGCTAGCGCTCCCCCAAGTTCCCCTGTGCCTTGGACGAGGTGACCTCGTCCAAAGCACAGAACCGGTTAATGGCCTTGTTATATCATTGCAGTAGACCTGCTAGCCTTCAAAATGTGTAACACACTGTGCCCTCTAGGGGAAAAAATATTGTTAAATTGCATTACTTTCTACCATTCTCTTCATGTGGCTAAATCTATGGTTAAATAACCATGTTTCTTACATGTGCTGTTTTAATTGTGGTGTCCTCTAGGGGCTGTTCTGAGCATTACAGTCAACATACTACAATATTCCCAGGCACGAAAACGTGCCCCATGATGCATTGAGGGGCATTACATTTACAAAACATTAAACTCAAAACTCAGCCTGTGTTTGTCTTGGGACAATGGGACCACCTTCAAAATGTTCACTACAATATGCTTTCTGTATACCTCATCACTGGGTCCCCACAATAGGTTAGTGGGGACTACAAAATAATACCCCCTCCCACCATTCGGTGTTTTTTTTTAAGCACTCTCATAGCTGTAACTTTTGTTTTATAGCTGGGAGTATTTTATGGTTTAAAGGCTTTGTTTCTAATTTCGTTACAGTGAGCCTGGTAGTTCTAAAAATGTGTAATATACTATACCCTGTAGAGGCTAAATATATGGTTACACTGTATTACTTTCTGACATTTTCTTTTCATGTGGTTATGCCTTTTAGGGGCTGACAATATGATTACATGCGCAAGTTTCTTACAAATGCTATTTTCATTGTGGTGTCTTCTAGAAGCTGTTCGAAATGTTAGTCTAATGTCAAAAGTTTATTTCCGATAGAGGTTTTTATTGGGTTTACATAATAATTGTATATGTTTTAGTAATCTGTCCTTATTACAGTTATGACCATGTTTCAGGCCAACTTAACGTCCTTATTAAACTATGACTGTTTGAATACCCTTTATGTGTGGATGACCCTTCTAGGTTATTTTTCTCGTTACTCCTCTGTGGCTGTCTTGTGTTTTTTTTTTTTTGGGTGGGGGGATGGGTGGGTGCAACTCTGATGGTGGGTTAAAAATTGTATTCTATTGGAATTAGCAGGCAGATCTAAATTAGGATGCTAAATGGCAACATTTTCATTTTTGGCTGCAGATAGAGGAAGAAGGTAAATTGAAGGCTTTAGTTATATGCAGGGCCACTGGAATTATGTGGCAGGAAAAGACCAAATTATGAGGCTGGGTTGACAGATTTATGTGACAAGAAAAGTCCAGTTATAAATTTACAACGCCAATAGCTCTAACTCAAGCAAATTCGACACTTATTGCATTGCAAATGCTTGTTCTGTACTTCTGCATGCCAAACGGATTCAGGCTGTCATGTTTCCGAACAATGACATACCAACAGGGTCAGCTAACGGAGAAGCACAACCCCAGATCCTGCCCATTTGCCATTCTCCCTGACAGTTTGGTGGCATACATGTGGGCATACCACAAGTCCTGCACATGTAGGTGTTTTTTTTTATCTCTGTGCAATTTGAGAACTGCCTCTGAACTTCAGTACTGTAGTTGGGATAAATGGTCACCAAATGCCCTCTCATGGGCCATGGCCTGTTGGAGTAGGTCAACTTAAGTATTAAGCCTCTATCCTGTTACTTGATTAATATGACGGGCACAGGCAGGTAGCCCTGCACCCTGTGGAACCTTGCTTTGAAGCACCTCCTGAAACATCCCGTTTTCAATGAACAGCTCGACACTAGGCTCTTCCTCTCGTTCTGACACCCAATAATGCACACAGTATGGCACCTCAAGTGCCTATCAGCATCCTCATCCCGAAGCTTGAGCACCTTGACACCTCTTGTAAACCCTTGACCTACGCCTGCAGCTTTTGTACTATTACTCAGATGGAGGTGAGAGAGGACTTATCTGTCAATTCTGTTGTTCAGTTTCCAATGGTCAGCTCTCACCAAGTTGATGCCTCCAGAATCAACTTTGTCCTTAATGGCCTGGAGGATTGCATCAGACTTACTTGTGTGGGTGGTCTAGTATAGACTCCACATGGGTCAGCATGTCAGCCTGCTTTGGTGTCTGGTTCCTTTTATCCACTGCCGGTTGGTCAGGCTGTGTCCTTAGCGCTTTAGATTTAACCCTCTTGACCGTGCTAGCCCCTCAGACCTCTTCCAGCTCAGGGGGTGCGCCAGTCAAATGCCTATTGCCTTTCGAGTATCTGCCATTCTACTAGAAAGGAAGTGGGGTCCTTTGGGTCGCTCAGTCTGACCCTGCATGTGCCCAAGGCTCGAGGGGGTGCTCATCACCACTCCAGTGACTCTCAGTGAGAATGCTACCCAGTCTGACTTCTGCTCATGTGTCCATGACCTGTTGTTCCGGGGTATCCCCCTGCTGGCAAGTCCCTCGCAGCGGATCCTCCTATCTCTCCAGGAAACCCAGTCAGTTTGTGAGTCGCTGGGGGTTATGCATACTACAGGCCCACCAGGCACGAAGGAGGGGAGGGTCCCCAAACGCTCTCTGGGTCAAGCTTGAATCTAAGTATGGCTGTCAGTGGAGGTGGGGGGCTGCTCTAGTATGCCTGTAGGCCCGGTGCTAGTCCAGTGAGTGTAGGGTAGGTGTGTCTCCAGCCCCATTACTGACTTGTTCATTACCACTGGGCCAACCGAGCCCAATACAAGGCCACTGCCACCACAGCTCTCTCATCCCCACTGACTCCCAACATTTTTGGGGTCTCTGGAGCACATGGCTCCCAATACAGCAGAGGCCAACCCCCTCCACTGTTTATTCATGTCACTTCCCAGCTCCAGTCGAATGGAAGCCCAAGTGGTGGTGGCCCTCTCTGGCTCCTGCGGCACACTGCTGCTTCTGTGCAGTTTAGGGGAGGGGGTGGAAGCGTTCTGGGAGAGGGCTGCCAGCCAAAGTCAGCCCTGTCTGGGGGAGTTAAGGGAGGCCCCAGATCTACTGCACTAACCAATGGTGATATAAAGCTCAGAATCTTGTGCAGAGCCCAGTAGGCCACACCAGAGCTCTGTGTTATGCAGCTTACCATGCTGCCATCTTGACTACGTCGCCCACCTTTGTATTTTGAAGTTAATTACTTTTGTGGGGCTTTTTTGGGGGGATTTTAAGTACTAAGTTGTCGTAATTGTTTTCAAAGTTTTATTGATAGCGTGACAAAGCAAGATTTCTGATTGTGAGACTAAATCTTGCGAGTAGATAAATGGTAGCCTAATTAAAGTACTGTCTTGCTTTATTAACTCCGTTTATATCATGTACGGATTTGACATGCACACCTTGTTTCAAGCATGTGCATGACAGTATTCCACTCTCTTCTCCTGTTATTTTGTCCAATCTGTCATGCTCTAGGACTTCTTTATATAAAATCTTTGCTACCTTTCACCAGTACTATATTTCTGTAGCCCTAATGGTTTGAAAAGCGTGATTTGAAGACAACCTTTTCTCCTTTACTCTCTCGCTTACGCATGTGTAAAAGAAAATATTGGTGCCTATATGAGTACACAGGCCATAATGCATTTACGTTCTTCCATGACCTTTTCTTAAAAAAAAAAAAAAGAAATCTCAGCTGCATTTTCTTACTTTGTATAGGATATTATTTGAAAGTAAAGTATAGAAAGAGTATATATATTTTATTTTTTTAAGGTCTCACCTGCTGCAACACATGCGCTGTTGCTTGTGTTCAGCAAGAGGCTTGAAGCCAGCCCATAGCTTACCATTTGCTGTCTACACTGACACTCTTGTTTGCTGCCTCGCAATTGGCCAGTGCGTGCATAGGCAAGGCAAGACCTACGGCTTTGCCAATGCTTGCTCTGCAGTGTAAATGATAAATCGTCAGCCAATGCTGCCTGTGCGGAGGTACACTTGGCCTATATTGCTTTAAGCTTATTCTGAATCAGTTATTTACTTCAGTGAATTGGTGAGCATTAAGAGATTTGTGTTTGTCAAACCTAGTTTAACAACTATTTTTTTTTTCTGCATAGCCACCAGCGGTTGGAAAAGTGGTGGGGGTAAATGGATGAGTGAAAATAGCAAGAGTAATGGGCCCGTTTTGTAGGAACACAGTCAAACAAGTAATGCCAAAGCTAGTAATTGTGGCTATAATTCGTTAGCACATCCAAGTCTGACGTAATGGCTTTGATATGTTTTTAAAAAAAATGTGTAACAACTTTTATCCAGATTACATAGTAAATAAGACATTTCAAACATAAATAGGAAGTATAACACTGAACACTTTAAATCATGATATGCCAGGCTCTTATGGAAGTATTCTCTTTAGAATTCAGATGTAAAATTGAAACGGTTCTTACAGTAATGAGGACCTCTGCTAAATTAAAAAAAATAATCGGCAAAGTCAATAGGTTTCGCCTATATGAGAGAAACGGCCTTTTTTATTAGTTTTTTTAGCCATGTTGCACAGCGGCACAGCCACAATGCAACATGACTGGCTGAAAGTGAAAGAAAAAGAAGTGCTTATTGTTGCGTGATTGGCAGTAGGCCAATTTTGCATGAATGGTGGCAGTTAGACAACCTAGGAGAGAGGGATTACAATTTCTGTTTATACTCCCTAAAAGGTGCAGGGAGGATGAGGAAGAAAATGATTGTGAGCTTGCAGCTCCATCTCATGGAAACATCCCATCAAAAATACCTTTAGTATTAAATCCCACATCATGATTGCAAATGGTGCCTAAGGTGCAGTTTGGCCTCGGGCACACTAAGATCCCTAAATATCGGCTCAAGAGCAACCAGCAACTGATGAGACATCCATAAGCAATCTAACTCTGAACAAAATGGTGCTGCTGTATGGGCTTCTTGTCCCGTGGGCAAATTTCAGATCGCCCCGCAGACAACGATTTGTTGTGGGTTGCCATTAGTACTTAGGTTGGGCACCCTTATTTTTAGCTGTAGGCCCATAGCTTGTGCCTATATATATATATATATATATATATATATATCTCTACACACACGCTCTCTTTATTCATTTATGTATATTTTAGCATAACCAGCCTTTACCTTATTGTTTTTGTTTTAATCAGTTGCCCTTTCGCTAAAGACAGTTGTATGTGTTGCACATTTTATGACCCCTTGGCATGCATTTAACTCTGCCTTGCTCAAGGCTGTCATGTTCAGTACACAATTTTCTACCTAGTATTGCTGCTTCAGGAGTTATGGAGTCGACTCTCGGTTTGTCACATTATCAAGTCAGGCCTGTTCTTAGAACACTCTACGATTTGTTATACAAACACCACTCATTCCTAAGGAGGGTAGAGGGCATTCCAGTCATGGCCATCCTGCAACGTACACCATTCCATTGAAAGCTTTCCTGATCCTGACACTGGCTTTTCAGCCACCTGGGAGAATTGCCAGCAGACAATAGGAAGACCCTTGCCCGCCTTTCAGGTATGGGGAGGGAGTCCTTTTCATAGACTGGGACAGGCAGAGGAGTTACCACCTCTATGCTCTTAGGTTTTACATATTAGAGATTAGGGTGTAGGTAGGAATCTCTAGGCTCCAGGATCATACCAAGATAGTAAGGGGTTTCATCTTCTTCACCCTGATGGTAAAAAATGATAACTGTACTATGTTTCATCTGCATAATTATTGCAGCCCATGCTTTTTATAATTGGATGCAATTGGATTCAATAAATATATTGAAACTTGTCTCCCATCTCTTCATTTGCCTTGGCTTGTGTGAGTCTTTGTGTAACTTAGAGAAAGGGGTACGATCTGTTCACCACAACTTCCTTGAGGAGTCAGAGTGTCTTGTTCAGGTTGCCACAAATCAATTTTAGGTTTGTGTGAGGCACTGCGAGCTAGCCAAAAGTCAGGCCAACATTTCCAGATGGTGTGGGACTAACTCAGTCACCCTCAATCGGTGCTGCCTTAAACAACGCAGTCCTATCCTCAGATAGGAACTGTACAGTAGATGCTCCAATAAAAGTAAGCAGAGAACTGGGATATATTGGGCAATATAAATCGTCAGTGCTTAATGCAGTAGCGAAGTGCCATCGTCAATTGAGTGCCAGAACATGACCGGATCAGAGTGGTCTGCCATCATGACCACTTTCTTCTTTAACGACCACCCAGTAATGCACACAACCAGCCGATATCGGTCATCATAAGTGCAACTTGTCCTTGGTCACATCGAGGGCTCAAAATCAAATTTAGCCCTAAAATTATGTACTGTTCACTTACAGAAAGACTATCGCTCCAAAGGTAGGACAGTGATTAGTCGACAGGCATCGGCAGCAGTGACAGTAACAACAGGAAGAAGAATGATTAACTCTTAAGCGTTAGACATCAAGCACTAAGCAAATAAGCAAAGGGCAAAGATTAAATAAAAAAAAAAGGCAAATAAACTGAAAGAACCAACTGACTATTAACTCAATAAAAAAAGGACCTTTCTTATTTACCAACTTCACGTGCGGTGGTTATCACTTGAATATTGACCGCCGCCTGGATATTTGTCTTTTATTTTTGTTATTTTTCATTTGATTAATGCCTGCCACTTAGTTTTTGGTTGCCACTTGGTGCAGGAGCAGTAACTGAACAGCTGTCGTACAGGCGCCACAACATGAGCAAGAGGGCCACCATGACCCACTTGTTTGAAATAAATACAGAGAAATTCGAGGATTTCCACATATGTGAAGGAGTGTGCAACATCTCAGCCTTTTATGAATAGCACTTGCCCAATACAGTGTTTTACAGTCCTTCTGAGAGCTGTTACCACAACTTTGCAATGATTCACTGCTTCACTGATTCACATAGCTAAATAGCTCAAGTTGTAAATAAGCTTTCAGTGGATCTCTGCAAATCATATACTGTATACTTGGTAGTACCAGATACAAAATGGCAGAGATAGAACCCAAATCAAACCTGAAAAGAGTAAAACAGATCCACCCACTCCTGATTCACTAATAAAAGCAAAAATGTCATTGGAGCTACAGAGGAAATGATTCTCAAGAAATTAGCAAAGGTTCATGACCTGGTGAAATACATAAAAGAAAATGTGGACTTTATGTACAATGAAATAAATGCTATTGGAGCCAACCTTGATCAAATTAATAATAGGATCACTGAAACTGAGGAGAGAATTAGTGATCTAAAAGACTCCAAAGGGGCATCCACCAATGCCATCAAAACAAACTCCACATCATTATCTCTAACCAAAGAATTGGCCACTCTGGAAGACTGAAACAAAGGGGAAACCTTCCCATTTTCCCCCCTGAGGCTGCAGAGGATCCAGCTGGCTTCTGAATACTTTTCTTAGAAAAATGGATGCCGTAACACGCAGACATTGTGTTTGGAAAAAATGGAATTTAAAAGAACTTGCAGGGTACCTTCAATTAAACTCCCCTACCAAGCTCACCCACATGCATTTGTATTCAAGTCATTACGCTAGCTGCACATAGACAAAATCCTAACATTCATAAAGAAAAGCAACTATATTCAATGGAATGGAAATAAGATCTACATCTCACAGAACTATTCCAAATCCACATTAGCAACCAGGACAGGTTGAGTTGCCTTGCGACCACGATTGAAGCCAATGAACAATAAATTCTCTTTTGCAGGACCAGATAATTTGACACATCTTTACTGACCATAATGTTCTCTCAAAGTTTCTCGATGTAAAATTGGAAATTGAAATGGATACCGGCTTACAAAAGAAAGTCAACAAATTATAGAATACTATGAGGTTTAACAAACAATAAGTAACTCCCTACTAATTTCGACCTACTTCATAACTCCTTTCAGGGTAGCCAATAATTCCTATCTGCTCTGCTGACACTTCTGTTTTGAATATTCAACTCCTCAAAGTCATACCCGAAGGCTATACCAGTGTGTACACAATCGAGTATAGTACAGTTGATTATATGCATGTAACTAAATCACAGCTTGGACCTCCGAATCTCAACTGACACTACAGTGACTTGCAACTGGTTACATTGGTCTTTAAACGTTTTATCCAAATGAGGTCTCTATTCCTGGTGATGTAGTCTGGTGTTTGGAAAGATTCTCTTAAATAGTAATGTATGGTGTTTGACACTATCCTCTCTTAAAATATTTTGGTACTGTACTTCTTACGTTGACAACACAATAGGTGGTTGCTACAATGGCGGACACAGCCTTAGGCTAAAGTTGTTGCCAGTGGTGGTCAAAGGCCTATGGCTGTGTCCGCCTGCATTGATGGGCGCATACGAGGCAGATGTGACCACCCTGTTCTGAAATTTCCCTCACTTGTCTCCTGACACTGCTGCCAGCAAGACCTCCATGACCTGAACTGCTATGTACCGCCTCTGGGAGCAATCATGCCACGTCCAACAGGTGATAGGGCCCCTGCCTTCTCCCCAGAGGAGCTTTAGGAGCTAGAGAAGGAGGTCCTACCCCTGTATGAACAGCTCTATGGTGCACCAGAGGTGCAGGTAAGTGCCTCATGTCCAGTTTTGTTCACTGTACTTCACCATATTTTCCCACCTCACAGGCTAGATTGTGTCCGTGTGTGAGGATGAAAAGTCAAGGCCACAGAGGGTGAGTCAGTGTGGTATCAGTGGGAGAGTCAATGTTCATGTAAATGTCTTCAGTGCCAGATGTTGGGTCCTAAGTCTTGGTGTGTGCCTGTTTGAGTCTACCTGGTTGACCCTTATTTTGGATGCACAAAACTAGGTGAGGTGACATCACAACCGTCCCCATACATCACTTGAGAGAGGAATGTTGTCAGTGTGAGACCCCCTGTATTTGCAGGACAGCATGAGCTGTGTATGCATGTTGTATGTGTCAGGTGTGTGTGTGTCAAGTGAGCTATGTGTATATTGCCCGTGAGATTTCAAACCACATCTGGCCTTACTAAACTATTATTCTGAAGGCATACCCTGACTCGATCTAAAGCACCTGCCAGTATGTTGGCTACATGATGTACTGTCATGCATGGAAGTGAAGGGAATGAAGCACTATGTAGGTTGTGTCTGCTCAGCCTGCAGAGACCAGGGCCTGTCAAATGTATCTCCCAGTATGGGTCCAAGTGTAGGCTGGTGTTGAGTCTTTTTGACTATGCAGTTGTGACACTGTGCCCACTCCCTGTATCCAAGTATGTCCTGTAATGTGAACTAATTTAGGCTCTGTTAATAAATGCAGCTTAATGAGGTTCTTTCCCTAATGAGTATGTAAATGGTCTTAGTAGGGAGACAGTGATCTTTGTATTTTGTGAACTTGACATCACTGTCAGCGTGTGTCTTTGACCTCTGACAGGTCCCTCACACCCACAGCCCTGTTGACAGCATCACACTTGTCATATTTGTCCTGTGCAGGCTTATTACATAAATGATAATCCCTTTGTGCTGAGTGTGATGATTCTTCTTGGCAATCCATGATATGTGACTTATTGTTCTGGTCACATAGCAGATGATGGACAATGCATGCCCTTGTTTGCTAAGTATTCATTTGTCAGTCCACATGTCCACACATGGAGAGGTTGGACACCTTCTAAATCCACCATGCCAGTCTCTTCATCGTTACCCAGGTGTAATGTTTGAGTTTGTACTCTTGCAGTAGCTTGTAGGACCTGTATGTCGGGAATCATTGTCATGGAATGTGAGTGTATTAATGCCTTCATGCTTAAGGAGTGTACCATTCAGTAGCCACAGAGATGTGATGTGTCCCATGGTTCCTCAGCTCTCAGTTAAATTGCTAGAGCATGTACCACAAGATGTCAGTTGGCCTACTTAGTCAGTGGGGGGCCTGAGCAGGGTGGTAGATAGGTCTGCAGATTGAGAAGTGTTTATAGTCATGTGCCTGTACTCTGTGGCTGGTACGTGGCACACTTGGGCAGTTCGGCCAAAAAAGAAAGTTCTGAGTTTTGTGTACTGACGTGTGTAACTCAGCCATTTTGGATGAGACTTGTGGACATAATTTCTTGTCTTATTTTTTGCATCCATGAAGGTCAACGCCCATCAGAAGAAAGGGATTTGGAGAGCCATCGCCAAGAAGGTGTGGAACCTGGGGGTCCACAGCTGGCGGAGTGCCCACTGCAGAAGGAGGTGAGAGGACCTGAGACCCTGGGCCGGGAAGATCACAGAGGCCCAGCTGGGGCTGTCCTCCCAACGTGGGCAGGATGCCTGTCTGATAATTACTCCCAAATGGCCCACATTCTGTTGGTGGCCTACCTGGAGCTGGATGGCATTTGAGGGCAGCACAGCATCCACAAGTGGGTGAGCAGACAGCACATTCCTGGCTGTCCCTTTGTCAGGTGATTGAGCTGGGTACTGACTGCTCCCCCTGACAATTAGTGATAAGCTATGTGTTGCACAGCAGATGGGAAATTGTTCGTGTTGACATGTCAAGTGTATCGAACTGGTCTAACTTGCCTTCTGAACCTGGGATCTTGTACAAACCTGGGGGTAATCCTCAAACAACTTTCTCTGCAGGGACCACAAATAGCTGTGTACAGTAATCTTTCATGTACTTTTTGTTGTTGTAGTGGGCATAATTTCTGACCCACAGATCACTTCCCCTGAAAGTCACAGACAAAATGTAAGTGGATTATGGATCATTGTCCTCTGCCATGTGTCTAGGCATATGTGTATGCAGACATCTGCCACACAAAAGCAAGTTTTGTAGAGTGTATGATGTGTGCTGGTGCCTCAATGCAGTCCATCATGTTTGTGTGCCCAGCATAAATGTGACATGGCTTATGTGGTTAATGCCTTGCAGATGTAGCAAACTACTTTCTCTCAGTAAGTGTGGTAATGTCCCATGACTTTAGGCAACATTCCTTGTGCTTACATGTCAGCATGTGTCCTTTTCTTTTGCGGAAACATCCTTATTCTGCAATTTCATGCCTGTTCTACCCATGTTTTTTGGATGATGTCTGTATTCCTCCACATACATGAGCATGGAAAACTTTAGCGGAATAGCACATTTACAATGCTCATCCTTTTCTTGTTGTGCCCCAGGCAGGAGTGTGTCAGCATTGTTTATTGTCTTTCAGATGCCTTCATGTGTGATAGTATGTCATTTGTCATGTTGGACTGCAATAGCAATGAGGGATGTGATATTTAGGCCCAGATTGTGGAACAACTGGATGTTCATCTATGCCTTTGATGTGGCATTTTGTGGAAAAGTGCACTGCACATGTTTAATGATTGAGGATTATTCCCGGACTGCTGTCATGCATCATGGGGTGACTTATATTGATGTTGACATCATGTGTCTGGGTTGAGGCATTCATCCACAAACAGATTCCAGGGTTGGCATGTATTAGTCCTCGATAGTGATGTTGCTTCTCATTGGATAACAGATTGGGGCCCTTCTATTTTTCCTTGCAAGTTTTGTGTCACTCCAACATGCAAGATATAGATGTGTACTACAGACACACTCAGGTGATGTCATTGCAGTCGGTGTCAGACATTAGTGGTGACAATCCTGTGGTTGTCCGATTCATTGTTGTATGTATTATGGAGACATCTCTTCCTGACATTTGGACCTGACACCAATATTATGCCTTTTAATGACACATGTGAGGCCTATCAGAGTGAGATTGATACTACCTCCTTGACTCTATTGGGACAGGTGTCGCCTTTTGAGCTGTACATTGTTGAAATGTGTCCATTGTGACAGGGGTATTTCCATGTCAACTGCTCCGGAATGTTTCACTTTTGTATCTGTGATAGCTGGATTTCGTTGGCATCATCTCAAATAGTTGGTACCTCATGTATGTGCAAAAGTTATGTGTGCATATGTGTGAAATATGGAAAGTTACTTTACCAAGTGATTGTATTGCTGGCTACAAGTGACCTGAGGTCTGCTGCAAGTGGTACAGCTGTGAGGATGGAGAGGTCACCTAGTTGTTGTATGGTCATTGTGGTTGCAAGACTTCATCCATGCACTTGTAGTTGTCTGGGATCCTGATTAGCCTGTCGGTAACTTTGGTAAGTCCAGATAGCTTGCATGCACATGGTATGGCACATTAAAGTGCTACATTAATGAAATAATTTTATGGAGCCTACTTGACATTATGGTATTGTTTGACAATCAGAATTGTGATTGAGTTGTTCTCATGTATGTTATGACCCTATTTCTATATTTTCTTGCAGCATCAGCACAGGCAGGCGAAGGAGACAGGGCACAGTCAAGTATGGAAGCTTCTAGCCACGGGACTTTGGGTCAAGATACCACAGACACAAAGGGACCCAGTGGCCTGGAGAATGAGGGGAGTGACACGGGGGAGACAGGATTGACATCCTCTTCATCGGATTCCTCCTCCAGTGGTCACTCCCTAGTAGTGGCAAACCCATCGGGGACCCCCCAGTACCATCCTTGTCTGCTACCCTCATTCTATCACCGCCTTCCCTGTTGCTCCTTTACCCAGTTGGCCATGGCCTCTCACCCAAGAGGGTGGGTGTCTCCTGTGCTGCAGGCACCTCTGCCCAGCCCCTGTTACCCCTGCTGCCATCAGCGAGGAGGCTACTGACCTCCTGAGAACCATCTCTGTGGGTCAGACTGCCATTATGAATGCCATCCAGGAATTTGCATGTCAGCTAAAACGGACTAATGCATTCCTGGAAGGCATTTATGGTGCAATGTTTGGCCTACAAAGATATTTTGAGGATCTGCTCTCCACACTGACTGCAGCCAGTCACCTCCCAGATTCTACCCCCCCTCCACCTTCATCTTCCCAATCCAAAACCCCCATTCCCCTATCTACCCAAAGCACCCAACCAGATCCTCATGCATCTACCTCAAGAGACAAGCACAAGAAGACACACCGGCACACACACAAACATCCACCCACAGACAAGGCAACACTCACACTGGCCCTGACACCACCACCACCCCTAACATCACACACACACAACATCAAGCCTACCTATATACACCACCACAACAGTCACTGACAGAGCCACCACACCCATCCTACCCACAGACACCACCCCTGCAGACCCTCAGACATTCACCACAAGCACAACAGCCCATAGGCACCACAACTACTAACACACCTACCTCCACCACATCCACCATACCTGAAGGCTCCACCCCAACAGCCACCAACCCACCCACCACAGCATCCCTCAGCACCTCCACCCCCCTTAAACTCAAAACACATAAACACCCTCACTCACCCACCCACACAACAGACACCCACCACACACAAGCATACCTCGCAAAAGCACACACCCAAGGCATCCACACATGCACAACCTACAACCACTCCTTCAACCTCGAAATCCCATCCCCCTTCTGATGACCATCCCCATTTTGCTAAAAAAAACTCTTCCTGTATGACCTTGGCCTTACCTGTGTCCTCCCTCCCGAACCACACCCAGAAGGATCCCACCTAGCTCCTAGTCCCTCCCTTCCACCTCCAAGGCCTCCCCTGCCTCCTACAGGTAGCCATTCCTCCCCCCTCCGAAGAAGACCACCCCTCCCAAAAAGAAGCCCACCCCTCCCAAAAAGAAGCCCACTCCTCCCAAGTAGTCTACCTATCTCCAGCCCAAACCCTCCTCCCAATCCGATCACCCGGATAATCCCTAAGATGCCTGCCTGCCCCCTTGATGTCCCTTCCTGTGGAAGTTACTTGGCAGTCAGGAGTCAAGTTGGGGCACAGCAGTGTGCCATTATTGGAATTAATCATGGACTGACAAATGGCCTTTGGACAGTATTAATATTTCTTATTAAAAACCCAATTATTTTGTTTTGGATATATCTTTGTCCTGCAATTCCTTTTCTAGCTTACTGTTGTCCTTGAGTGATTTTGGTTATGTGCCTGCAGTTGTGTGTGTTTGATCCTGCTTGCTGCTCCAGTAGCTGTTGTTAGCAGTATGTGAGTTTGTGTGCAGTACTGTTTTCCCCCAGGAGAAGGGTGTATGTTTTATGTATCTGTATGTGTGTGTGAATGCAATGGTGTTGTAAAGGCATTGTGCACTGTTTGGTATGGTAAGTATTTCTTATTTTGATGTCCATGAATGGAGTGAGACTTGTCCCCCGATCTGGCTGATGTATTCATGAGATGTGTATCATCTTGAGTTTTGTATGTGCAGGCATGGAGTGTGTTGAATTGTGCTAGCTGCATTTTCCTGTGCATGTGTCCATTTATTGCTTTGTTGCCTTCCCCTTCCCCATTGTTTAGACATGCCTGAAAATTGGTTTTGGTATTGTTTGTACCTGAGACCCAGATGGGGCCAATTCTTGTGGAGATGTTGTTTGAGGGTCCTGTTCAAAATGTTATATATCCCAGTGCAGTCTCCTTCCCTGTGTGTCTCAGATGGCCCAATTCCAATTGTGTAGGTATAGTTGTTATGCTGTTCTTGGTGTATTCGTGTCTTTGTTTTATGCCTGCCATTGTGCTTCCATTGTACTGTGTGTGTACATTGCAGGGCTATTCACTGGTGTTGTTGTTTGTGTTGCATGCCACATTGATAGGTATTTGTTTTGTCTGTGTGGGCAGAATGTGGTTGTGTGAGCTGTAATTGCATATGTACTGTAGATGTGTTGTGTTGCTGTGTGTGACAGTGTTGTGTCGCCTTCGGCGTCACTGTTCCTGGGCTGTGTGGCCATGTTTATTTGAGTAGTGTTGCAGGGCAGTGTGACTGTGCTGGCCAAAGTGTGCATATTGTGTATGTGTACGTGTCTGTGTTGATGTATGTCAGTGAGTGTGTGTTGTATGAGATGTGTGCCTGCTGCCTGTGGCGTACACCCCTTATGATGTGTTTACCAGCACTACAATCAGTTTTTAGAGGTTGATTATACAGGTAGGTGTGTGTACTTACAGTTGATGGCATCCACATTGATTTTGTGGTCTCAACGAGCAGCAGCAGCAACATGATGTTTGTGAATGGCTCCATGGCAGCCCCGGATGTGTAAAGCTGTCTGCAGGTGAGTGTCTCTCTTTATACTGTCTGTTTCCGCCAGCTTGTACATGATGGTTGGACCACCACGGTCACTCTGGTAATGGGTCTGACGGAAACACTGTCTGCACCTGCCTGTTTATGCTTCCACTGCACCATGGCGGTCTGTGCTGCCTGGCAGTGCCGGCAGACTGCTGGCGGTCATCTATTTGTATGACCGCCCAAACTTGTAATATGGCGGTCTGCTCGCCAGACTGTTGGTGGTCAGACCGCCAACATGCCAGTCACGGGACCACCAAACTCATAATGAGGCCCCAAATTTGAAGGTAAAATTTTGACAGAGGCCTACCACGCAGTGCATTCGACTTGAACTCCATTGCAGTCGCCCTCAAAATTTGATTTTGACCTGGTCAAGCGCGACCAGATGACTGTGGTTGGTACTTTTCACTTTTAAGCACTAGAGAACACATTTTTTTATTTAATCTTTCAAAATTCATATCTCTGGTGCCCTGCATTGGATTTTTTCATGTTGGTGTCATTTTAAAGATGAAAATATTTCTTATTTTTATACATTGGTGTTGAATTTTTATTGTTTGCTGTCTTACTTATCTGCTATTTCATGGGCCAAGCTACCCTGATTTGAGCATTGATTAATTTACCTTGACTGGACCTTATTTGTGATTGTGGCCTTATTACTAAGTGTAGGTACCTACCTGCCCTTACTAATAAACCACTTTCCAAAGCAGCAGCTGACAGGTGGGTCCCAAAGGTTCTTGCAGACCACCAGTTTCAGTGCTTAGGGTAAAAGGTGATCAGACTGTAGTTCTGTTCTAATGGTTTCCAAGCAAAACCAACAGTTGTTCATTGACAACATTAAAAAACACTATGTGGTCAATTCTGTAAAGCAGACCTTCCTGGTAATCAAGAAGAATTCAGGATAGAGCCTCTTGACGTTGCCTTTTTCTATGTGAAATACTCCTTGAACAATATAGTAACTTCACTAGCTCAGGTTCCCAGCCAGGGACACTTAAACCTACAATTTCAGCTTAATATGATCCTGCCATCATTTCTGTTGCCGATGTTAAAAGCATCTCCATGACTTACCATGAGCCGCCACTGGGCCAACATCCACTAAGCTGGTCCTTTTTGAGAAACCACTACCCATGAAAATGCCTCATAATTTTTCAGATACCTTATGAACACACGTCCATGTCACTGTAAGTCGGTGATTTCTTTCCATGTAGCACTGGTTTTGTGATAATTACTTAATACGACCATGGTCCTATATTTGGAATTTGGCAGGAGTTTTACTCTTCACCACATTCCTGATAACATAAACTGTTGTCTTGTGGCTACTGAATAAACATTATGGGGGTCATTACAACCCTGGCTGTCTTTGACCGCCAGGGCTGGTTTGATGGAAGCACCGCCAACAGGCTGGCAATGCTTCCTTCCGCGGTCGCACCGCCGGGACCGGCAGTTTTCCGCCACTTTAGTCCCGGTGGTTTAAATCCCCCAGGGCAGCGCTGCTTGCAGCGCTGCCCAGGGGATCACGAGTCCCCCTCCCGCTAGCCTTTTCATGGCGGTTTGAACCGCCATGAAAAGGATGGCGGAAAGGGGAGTCGCGGGCCCATGGCGGCCCCTGCCACGGCCCCATGCAGCTTTTCACTGTCTGCATAGCAGACAGTGAAAAGCGTGACGGGTGCAACTGCACCGGTCGCACAGCCGCAACACCGCTGGCTCCATTTGGAGCCGGCTCCCGGGTTGCGGCCGAGATCCCCGTTTGGCCGGCGGACGGAAACCAGGTTTCCGCCTGCCGGCCCAGCGGGGATCTCCAAATAGGCCCGCGGGAGTGCAGCCGCATTGGCAGCCGCCTGGCAGTTTCAATTTGGCGGGCGGTGAGGGTCTATGTCCCTAAAAGAAATGTTCCACAACCCAAGGTTTAAGAACTTCAACTAGACCTCTCATCCCATGAGTCCAAGATATCTGCACTGCAAATGTCACATCCTATACTGTGCTCAAGGGCATAGTTTGGGAAAAGGTTTCTTATCAAATTATGTGGCCTACTGAGACATTGTAATTACCATATGCATTGGATGTTTCAATGAATGATGTAATAAAACAGGTTCTATTTAGATAACTGGATACTGAGACTGTAAAACATGTCTGACTTACAGACTTCAAATAAAGATCTTTACTCAAATGCAGTAAATTATAAAGAGATGTATTCTCATAATTATGCACAATACTATATATGTATAACTAGTTATCTTCGAGAAATACACAGTTACACACAATGGGACCATTGTGAAGCTGTGACTTTTAAGTCATCTAAGCTACTTGAAAATGTTTTCTGTTTTTAAAGTGAGGATAGGTCACAACCATTGGCTTATTATGTTTCACAAGCTCCACAACAACTTCCAAAGAATCTCAAGTTATTCAATTGAGTTCAGTCAGAATTTGGCAGTACAGTGATCCGTGTACTGGAAAGAAACAGTGATGACAAAAGTATTTACGGAACTAAGGGGCATATTTATACTCTGTTTGCGCTGAATGTGCATCAAAAACTTTGACGCACAGTAGGCACAAACCGTGCACCATATTTAAACTTTGACGCCGAGCCCGCGGACGTCAAAATTCCTCAGTGTGCGTAATTTTTTGGATGCGGGAAACTGCCTTGGGTTAATGACATGCAAGGTAGGTGTTCCCGGCCAAAAAATGACTTTAAGGCCTGTGCTCCTTATTTATACTCCTGCGTCATTTTGACGCACAGGAGGGGGCATGCCTTAAAAAATGGCGCACAGCCTGATGTGTGCCGTTTTTTAACGCCTGGGTGAGGGCAGGCTTTAAGGGACCTGTGGGCTCACTTCCATGGTCTGTGACCACGGAAGGAGTCCAGAGGTGCCCTTCCCTGCCCCCAGTGGAACCCCATGCCACCCTCGCCCACCCCTGGAGGACACCCATGGATGGGGGGGACCCATCCCAGGTAAGTACAGGTAAGTTGAGGTAAGTATTTTTTTTTACATTTTTTAAAGTGGCCTGGGGGGCCTAATTTGGGCCCCCCTACATGCCACTGTGCCCAATGACCATGCCTAAGGGTCAGAAGTCCCCTGGGCATGGCCATTGGGCAAGGGGGCATGACTCCTGTCTTGGCTAAGACAGGAGTCATTTCAATGGGGGTTGTGCGTCAAAAAATAGCGCAAGTCCGGTTTGAGGCATGATTTTTGCCTCAAACCTGACTTGCAACATTTTTTGACGCACAACCCCCATTTTCCCCTACGCCAGCGCTGTCATTTTTTTTTACTCCGACCAGTCCGCAGTGCCGGCTAACGTAATTCCTTAAATAAGGCGTCTGCATGGCGCGTAGGAATGGCATTACCCGGTGGTAACATTTCGGACGCAAACCAGCGCCGGGGCTGGTTTGCGTCAAAAAGTATAAATATGGGCCCAAATGCTTGCAAATCCAATGTTAAGAAGCCTTATTCAGAGCGTGTATTATCCAAAAGAAATGTTTTTTCTAAATAAAACCACCCAGCAGACTATCTGCCTGGGGTTTGGTACCATGAAAGATTTTAATAAACCCTCCATGCCTAAGGTTAATTCCACCTTAACTCCCTGACACTGATATAAATAACGATTCAGAATGGAACATATAATCCTTTTCAAATTCTCCACTGAAATTGTGATTCTAAAACTTACATACATGTTTCCTTTCCAATATCCCTGGTCTAAAAGCTAATATTCCAGATCCTTAATATATCAGCCAGATACCTGTAGTAGTTACTACATATAGGCCCTCATTACAACATTGGCAGTAAAAGCCGCTTACCGCCGTGCAGAAGACTGCCAACACACCGCCGCGGCCGCAGAACTCTGCCACAGCTATTATGACCCACAGCACGGAATCCGCCAAAATTGAGACACCCACACAAGTCCGCCACTCCAAAGGTCAGTGATAAACTGGCGAAAACAAAACCTCCACTGTCACGCCAACAGAAATACGCCCACACTATCACGACACACGAATCCACGCAGCAGTCTTTCAACTGCGGTATTCCATTGGCGGTACACACCGCTGCGCTCAAAATACACACACTTGTACAAAACGCTACCACATTGGACAATTCGAAACACACAGACCTGATAGACATACACACACCACTCCCACACACCCAATACAATATAAAACACACACCCACATCACCCACAAACCCCTATGACCAAAAATCCCGATGAAGGCCAGAGAGAGACACCACAAACAACTACCAAGCATCCACAAGCACACAATACCATCACCCACAGAACTTCCTCACACAACACACCACTAAATATCACCCAATCTATCACTACACACACCACCCCACACATCAACCACACCACCCCATGGCACCCCAAAGACACCCCAGGTTCTCTGAGGAGGAGCTCAGGGTCATATTGGAGGGAATCGTCTGGGTAGAGCCACAGCTATTCGGATCACAGGTGCAGCACACCACCATTGCTAGGAAGATGGAGCTATGGTGCAGAATCGTGGACAAGGTCAACACAGTGGGACAGCACCCAAGAAATCAGGATGACATCAGGAAGAGGTGGAACGACCTACAGGGGAAGGTGCGTTCCGTGGTCTCAAGACACCACCTTGCGGTTCAGCAGACTGGCGGCGGACCCCCACCTCCTCCCCCACAACTAACAACATGGGAGGAGCAGGTCTTGGCGATTCTGCATCCTGAGGGCCTCACAGGAGTAGATGGAGGAATGGACTCTGGTAAGTCAAATCTTAACTATTACATCCCCCACCCTACCTGCATGCCATCACATACCCCCACCCTTCGCTCACCCCCATCACTCCTACTCCTCACAAATGTTCCACTATCGCAACCCACACATCCCAACACCAAGCCCTGCATGCAACAACAAAGCATGGACACCCATCACCAAAGCATTGCCCACTGCACATACACATACACCCCCCCTAAACCATCATCACACAAGGTCCTACACAGGAATGCAAGCACTGGGGTACATGGACACCCACCCATTCCACACAATGGCACACACAGATGTAATAAACATCCTTTTATACCCCTGCAGGACCCCTACCAAACGTCACTGGACAGGAGGGTCCACACATGTCCACACCACCAACAGAAGAGTCCCACAGTGATGACAGCAGCTCTGTCCAACTGGATCTAGATGACCAGCCCGGCCCATCGGGGACCTCTGGACAGTCGGTTCCCCTCACACAGTCACAGGCCACCACAGAGCTTCCCCCCTCTGGAAACACCAGCACAGCACCCACCCAGTGGGCCCATACCTCTGTCCCCAGGACACGTCAAGCAGCAGTGTGTCCACCACTTCAGGGAACCCAGGCTAACCCACCACCCCAACAACAACAGGGACCTGGGGCAGTGGTAGTGGGCACACGGTCCAGGAGACAGAGGCCCAGGAACACAGGGAAACTGGGAGGGCTTCTGTGCGACAGGGGGAGGACAGGCCCAGGGAACCCACTCTGCACGAGGTCCTCTCCTCCATCATGGGAGCCTACCACCACTCCCAGGAGACGATGGCAACGGTACTGGCCACGTTTCAGGAGGCCCAGCGCCTGCAGGAGGAACAGTATTTGGGCTTCAGGGAGGAACTCAGAGCCATCAATTCCACCCTGGGCACCATCGTAGGGGTGCTGAAGGAAGTACTCAACACCAGGAGGGACACTGGCACAACAAGGGGCCCCTGACACTAGCATGGACGATGAACTGCCCACCACCTCCGCCGGCGCTAGTGGACAGGAGGCACCACCACACCAGCACCCCACCCCCTACAGAGGGAGAACCACCCCGCAAAGAGTCCCTGAGATCCAGGACAAAGACAGAGAACGATGCCAAGACCCCCGCCAAGAAATGAGACCACCCTGAATGTCATCCTTCTGTCCCACTTTGTCACCCTGTCCATCCTTAAACTGCCCCAGCTCCACTTCCTATGCCCATTTGGACAATGCACCTGTGAGACTAATAGACTGGACTCTGCCATGGACATTCCTCCAACATCAACCCTCACCATTTTGCAACCCCCTCCAATATTGAGCACTTAAATAAACACCCTTGAAGCACAAAACAATCTGGAGTCAGTCTGTGATTTCGGAATAGTGTATTAGCAACTACTGTGGCAAAATGCTCTTTCAATTGTAATGTCAACATACCTATGTCACACAGCTATAGTCCATGAGGAATCAAAGCAGATGTCACACAGTGGGACCCACATCTGTGAAATCGTAAGGGAAAGTGACAACTCAGTGACCATACACTGGGTGAAAACAACAGACAGTAGAGAGGTAGTAGTGTTAAAGTACATGCAGTAGGCAGGTTTGTATTCTTACCTGTGTCTCACTGGAAATAATGCAGGATCACCAAGTTCCTGTTGTCAATGTCCTCTTCTTTTGCTTCCTCGTCTTCCGTGTCCACAGGCTCCACAGCTGCAACAATACCGCCATCTGGACCATCCTCCTGCAGAAAAGGCACCTGTCGTCGCAAAGCTAAGTTGTGAACCATACAGCAGGCTACGATGATCTGGCACACCTTCTTTGGTGAGTAGAATAGGGATCCACCTGCCATATGGAGGCACCTGACCCTGGCCTTCAGGAGGCCGAAGGTCCACTCTATTATCCGCTGTGTTCGCGCATGGACCTCATTGTAGCGTTCCTCTGCCCTTGTCCTGGGATTCCTCACTGGGGTCAGTAGCCATGACAGGTTGGGGTAACCAGAGTCACCTGCAAATGGCGAGGGACAACTGTTAGGCACACACTAACCTGTAGGGTTATCCCCAGACCCAGACAACCATTCCCACTGACTTGCTTCCAGGTGCTCACCTAATAGCCACAAACGGTGCCTCTGGAGTTGACCCATCACATAAGGGATGCTGCTATTCCGCAGGATGTAAGCGTCATGCACTGAGCCAGGGAACTTGGCATTCACATGGGAGATATACCTGGTCTGCCAAACACACCATCTGCACATTTATGGAATGATAACTCATCTGCTTTCTGTACACCTGTTCACTCCTGCAGGGGGACCAAAGCCACATGTGTCCCATCAATGGCACCTATGATGTTGGGGATATGTCCCAGGGCATAGAAGTCTCCTTTCACTGTAGGCAAATCCTCCACCTGAGGGAAAAACGATGTAGCTTGCATGTGTTTCAGCAGGGCAGACAACACTCTGGAAAACACGTTGAAATGACCCACTTGCAAGGAAATGGAGTACTGACAGCACCTGCACTTGAGGGGGGATTCCTGTGGGATGGCAGATAGATGACATCAGGTCTGGCTCCAGCTGGGTACACAGTTCCTGGACTGTGTCACGGTCAAGCCTGTAGGTGATGATCACGTCTTTCCTCCATTGTCGACAGGTCCACCAGCGGTCTGTACACCGGAGGATGCCGCCATCTCCTCACATGTCCCAGCGGACGGTGCCTATGAAGGACAACAGCGAGCACAGAGTCAAACAACTCAGAGGTACGTAAACACAGCTTACACAGAACACGAATCATAATCCGATATTTGGCCTGTAAGTGTGTTGAGGCTAGCCCTAGGTATGTGTGACGCAGTTAAAAATTAAGCCATGTGGGCCCCTGAAATGGCGGCTGCCTGACCTGTAAAGTGGGACAATGGGATGTGAGGTAACTGCGCTGGCGCTGTACACCGTCGCGGTAGGCGGTCGAAGACCGCTGCGCAATGCTGCATTGGTTAACATGGGTCCCAGGAGTTAATGACGAT
The DNA here is from genome assembly GCF_031143425.1 of Pleurodeles waltl. NCBI lineage: Eukaryota > Metazoa > Chordata > Amphibia > Caudata > Salamandridae > Pleurodeles > Pleurodeles waltl. The sequence goes on from NC_090437.1 coordinate 138,882,416, forward strand.
GTACGCCAGCGGTGACGGTACGCACCGCCGCTGACATGACCACCATTTTCTATCTGTTCAATCACTCGATACCTGATCTTCGACAGGAGAGGACCTACACTGCAAGTGCTGCTGTGACCTTGGTCTGGAAGAGACAATGGCTCGTGCGAATGGGGAAAGGGCCCCTGCCTTCACATCGGAAGAGTTGGAGAAACTTGTGGATGGGGTCCTCCCCCAGTACACGCTACTCTACGGTCCTCCAGACAAATAGGTAAATACACAGGGAGCATGCTGTATGGGCTATGTGGAGTGGGGTGGATGAAAGATGGGGGGGGGGGATTGAGGCGTGCATGAAACGATGGTGAGTGCATGGGTAGGGATGGGGGCCAATGACTGTGATGGTGCATTTGGTAATAACTTCTCTATTCCCCCTGTACAATTCATGTAGGTCAGCACCCACCAGAAAAAAGATATTTGGTGTGCCATCGCCAAGGACGTCCGGACCCTGGGGGTCTACCACAGACAGAGCACCCACTGCCGTAAAAGATGGGAGGACATTCGCCGCTAGAGCAAGAAGACGGTGGAGGCCCAGCTGGGGATGGCCTCCCAACGTGGGAGGGGTGCCCGTCGCACCATGACCCCCATGATGTTCAGGATCCTGGCGGTGGCATGGCCGGAGTTGGATGGGCGCTTGGGGGCATCACAGCAGCCACAAGGGGGTGAGAACACTCTCATTCTGCTGATTTTGCGTGCAGTGGAGGTGTCTGGGTGGGGGAGGTGGGCTGTGGGTTTCCCTAGGCCAGGGCGAGTTTAGGAGGAAAGGTCCCCTTGTGCTGGCAGAGCCTGTGGCACCCCACCCCACCTGTGTACAGTGCCAAGTACACCTAGTCAGGCTCCTGTGAAATCGATGTGCACAGATGTCGTCCATAGCCTTGTAGGCCATGTCCCAGGGATTGAACAGTGGAGCCCAAGTGCGCAGCAGGGGGCTTCCGTGTCTGTCGTGTCCGCCAACGGTAGCGGTAATGCATGCACTCAACATGTTTTTCTTCTGTTGTCCCCCCCCCTTTTTGTGGTTTCCCTGTTCTTGTGTGCATTAGCATCATCAGGCGGAGGAGCAGTGGCAATGGAGCAGGATCGAGCTGCATCCCACATGGCCCTGGAGGGCGACTCAACGGAGTCGGAGTACACCAGTGGGACGGAGGGCGAGGGGAGCTCCACGGCGGGGACAGGAGCTGACACCAGTGACACGGACTCGTCCTCTGATGGGAGCTCCCTTGTGGTGGCGACAACATCTGTGCCCACCGCATCTACAGGTACAGCCGCCAAACCCCCCCGCCAGCACCGCCCTCGCAGCAGCCCCTCAGCCTTTGCCCTGTGCCCGCTCACCCAGGAGGGTGGGCATCACCTTCGCCCCAGGCACCTCAGGCCCTGCCCCAGTCACCCCTGCTGCCCTCAGTGAGGAGGCCATTGACCTCCTCAGGTCCCTCACTGTTGGGAAGTCTACCATTTTGAATGCCATCCAGGGTGTAGAAAGGCAGTTGCAACAAACAAATGCATTCCTGGAGGGCATTCATTCTGGTCAGGCGGTCCTTCATTGAGCTTTTCAGACTCTGGCCTCAGCACTGATGGCAGCCATTGTCCGTGTGTCTAGCCTCCCCCCTCCAACTACCTCCACCCAGACCCGCACCCCAGTACCTGAGCCTATCCCAAGCACACCTTCAGACCAGCATGCACACACGTCAACACACAAGGGAAGCTCAGGCAAACATAAGCACCACACATCCCACAGGCACTCACGCAAGCATCACACACATGCAGACACACCAACATCCACTGCCTCCACTGTTTCCCCCTCCTCGTAGTCTCCCTCCTCCCTCCCTGTCTCGTCTCCACTCACACCTGCATGCACTACATCTACAGCCACTACTGCCATCACCAGCACACACGCCACCATACCCCGCTCACGTGCAGTCACCACCCCTACTGCCATTCACACTTCCCCTGTGTCCTCTCCCAGTGTGTCTGTGACGCCACCTCCCAAGATACACAAACGCAGGCACACACCCACCCAACAGGCATCCACCTCACAACAGCCTCCAGCGCATGCGCCTTCACCCAAAGTCACCAAACGAACACCTCCTACAACCACAACCTCTTCCTCCACTCCCAAACCCCCTCCAGCTACCCGTCCCAGTGTTTCCAAAAATCTTTTCCTGTCCAACCGTGACCTCCCCCACCCTGTCCTCCTCCTAGGGCCCGACTCCCCAGGTCCCAGCCTAGCACCTCAGCCACAACATCTCTGGGACAGTGGTGCCTGTAGTCACCGGAATCTGGAGTGCACCAGCCACCAGGGAAGCCAGTATGGCACGGAGCCAAAGCACGGACAGTCCCCCACCTGTGAAGCATCTAAAAGTTGGCCAGTGCCTGGCGGGAGAAGGGGAAGACTCCAGCCACCAAAGCCGCTCCCAGAGGTACAGGTGGGAGTGTGGAGTCAGCTGCAACACCTTCCAAGGTGGGGAAGGGCCACAAGAAAGTCAGCAGGTCTGGGAAGAGCAGCACGGCGGAGAAGACCGACATCATCCCCGCTGCCCAGGAGCCCACCGCCAGCACCTGCCCTGCTGCCCAAGAGGCCACCGCAAGCACTTCCCTTCTGCCCAAGAGGCCACCGCCAGAACCTGCCCTGCTGCCCAAGAGGCCACCGCCAGCACCTGCCCCGCTGGGCCAGAGAGGAACGCCAGCACCAGCCCCGCTGGGCCAAACAGGACCACCAGCCCTGCTGGGCCAAACAGGACCACCAGCCCTGCTGGGCCAGAGAGGACCGCCAGCACCAGCCCCGCTGGGCCAGACAGGACCGCCAGCACCAGCCCCGCTGGGCCAGACAGGACCGCCAGCACCAGCCCCGCTGACCGCCAGCACCAGCTCCGCTGGGCCAGACAGGACCGCCAGCACCAGCCCCGCTGGGCCAGAGAGGACCGCCAGCAACTGAGTCACTGCAAAGGACACCGCCACCACAAGCACCGCTGAACAGGGCACTGCCTCCACAAGCACCACTGGCCCGTGAGCGCAAAGGGCACTGACGCTACTGAGTCTGTCACGAGCAGGATGAAGCACTCTGGGCACCATGCCCCTCCAGAACCAGTGGAGACTGTCATCCACTACCTCAGTCCTTAGCAGGATGAGGCACTCTGGGCACCATGCCCCCTCCAGAACCAGTGGAGAGATCCATCCACTACCTCAGTCCTTAGCAGGATGAAGCACTCTGGGCACCATGCCCCCTCCAGAACCAGTGGAGAGATCCATCCACTACCTCAGTCCTTAGCAGGATGAAGCACTCTGGGCACCATGCCCCCTCCAGAACCAGTGGAGACTGTCATCCACTTGTGAGACTGTGGCTTTGCACTCCCAAGGATGGAACAGTGGGCAACCCACCCACTGTAGAGACTTGAGACAGTGGCTTTACACTCCCCAGGATGGAACAGTGGGCATATGGTCCCCTCGTGGATTTGGCATTGTGCACTCAACCACCTGAGGTGCCCCTCTTTCCCTCCCCCTGAGGTGCCTGTTTTCTTGCTATTTGATGCCCCTGCAGTGTTCTCTCCGTCATGGTCGGGGATCTTGTGTGGGCCTCGCCCATACAGTGTGGGCCCAGTATTCCACGGACTTCACTGAAGCACTACCGGGACTACTAAGCTTGGTGTATATTTTGTTTATAGTGTATATATATATTTTTGCATACTTGATTTTAATATCTTACAATGGTTACACTCATTTTCTTTTGGCTTTGCATTCTTCCGGGGGGGGGGGGGTTAGAGGGTGTAACTATAATGTATCATGCTGTATTGGTGTGTGTGTTGTTGTGGGTGAGGGTGGGGGTGTTGCGTGTGTGTGTCCCTGTTTTTTCCCTCCCCCCTCCCCTGTGTTGTAGGTGCAGTACTCACCGTTAGAGGAGCAAGAAGATAATGGCTGGCAGGATCTGCAGCTCTGGTTCCATGGTGTCCGGATTCCTCGTGGGGTGTGTAGAGGTGAGCGTTTTCCCTTCGAAGTCCTGTTTACGCTGTGTTTTTGTCCGTGGTGAATCTGCCCCGGAAAAGGTGGCGGATTGGTAGTTTGTGATACTGTGGGCGGTACTTTGTCCTCCACCTGTCTGTTGGCGGTGACCGCCAAGCTGTTTGTTTGTTCCGCCGTGGTGGTCGGAGTGTTAAAGTGGCTGTCTTTGTTGGCGGTTTCCGCCACAGTCGTAATTCCAATTTTTTTACCGCCGGCCTGTTGGCGGTCTTACTGCCACTTTAACACCGTCCGCCAGGGTTGTAATGACCACCATAGTGTGGGTAAATTGTGCCAATGTTGGTTTGCACATTCTAGTCTTCCAATGTTAAAAGAACATTTGTCCATAATTACCCCCTTTTGTGTCTTGGATGAGGTGATCTCGTCCAAGGCACTGGTTCCCGGGTGCCTTGGACGAGATCACCTCGTCCTGCACACGGGAACCGGGGGGAGCGCTAGCGCTCCCCCCTGAATCCCCCACCCACACACCTGGTCGTGGATGGAAGGGGAATCCCTTCCCCTTCCACCCCCGACCCCACCACCCCCCGTAACATCAGCGCGCATCACACACTGATTGTCACAGAGGCCGCCTCCTTCGGCTGGAAGCTCAGCTTCCAGCGCGCTCGGAAGAGAAATGCAATGCATTTCTCTTCCGATCACATGGAGTAGGCCGGAGAGGCTTCAAAGGGAAGGAAAATAATTTTCTTCCCTTTGAAGTCTCTCTCAGCGTTTGAAAAGCCGGATTGTAAAGCAATCAGGCTTTTGAAACGCCCACTAGACACCAGGGATTTCTTCTGAAAGTGAAACTGGCATGAGGGGAGCGACCCCTTGGGCTAGCGTCGCACCCAGGGGGGCATTTTTTTTAAGGCCTTTTCTGCCTTTAGAAACCTCTAGGCACCAGGGATCATTTTTTTTTTTTTTTTGTTCTGTTTTTTGTTGTTGTTGTTTTTTAGAGGTGGGGAGCGACCCCTTAGGCAAGGGTTGCTCCCCTAGGGGGCAAATTAGATTTAGGCCTTTTCTGCCCCCCCTTGGGGGCAGATTGGCCTATTTTTATGAGGCCAATCTGACCCCAAGGGTGACAGAAACCACTAGACACCAGGGAGTTTTTTTTTCTTCATGATTTTCACGTAAGGGGAGCGACCCCTTAGGCAAGGGTCGTTCCCCTGGAGGGGCAAATTGTATTTAGGCCACTTCTGCTGCCTTTGGGGGCAGATCGGCCGATATTAGGTCAACCTCCCCCCAAGGAGGGCAGAAACCACTAGGCAGCGGGGATTTTTTTTTTTGGGCGCCAATGTCACGCAAGGGGAGCGACCCCGTAGGCAAGGGTCGCTCCCGGGGGGGGGGGGGGGTTTGAGGAGGTCAAATTTTTTTTAGCCCATTTCGGCCTATTGTTGTTAGGGGGGGGCAGAAACCTATAGGCGCCAGGGCTAAAAAAAAAAAAATTGTGTTTTTTTTTTTTTGTTTGTTTGTTTTTTTTAGAGATGGGGAGCGACCCATTAGGCAAGGGTCGCTCCCCTGGGGGAAAATTGTATTTACACCATCGGCCGATTTTAGGTCAATCTGCCCCCAAGGGGGGCAGAAACAACTAGGCACCGGGGATCTTTTTTTTTTTCGCAAATGTCACGCAGGGGGAGCGACCCCGTAGGCAAGGGTCGCTCCCCGGGGGGGGATTGGAGGGGCATATTTATTTTAGGCCATTTCTGCCCCTCTTGGGGCCGGCTGAGCTAGAGGCCAAAATCCACAGGTAGGCACTTTGTAAAAAACACCTCTGTTTTCTGTGAAAAAATTTGATGTGTCCACGTTGTGTTTTGGGCCATTTCCTTTCGTGGGCGCTAGGCCTACCCTCACAAGTGAGGTATAATTTTTATCGGGAGACTTGGGGGAACGCTGGGTGGAAGAACATTTGTGGCTTCTCTCAGATTCCAGAACTTTCTGCCACCGAAATGTGTGGAAAAGGTGTTTTTTTTTGGCCACATTTTGAGGTTTGCAAAGGATTCTGGGTAACAGAACCTGGTCAGAGCCCCACAAGTCACCCCATCTTGGATTTCCCTAGGTCTCTAATTTTCAAAAATGCACAGGTTTGGTAGGGTTTCCTGGGTGCCGGCTGAGCTAGAGGCCAAAATCTACAGGTAGGCACTTTGTAAAAAACACCTCTGTTTTCTGTGAAAAAATGTGATGTGTCCACGTTGTGTTTTGGGCCATTTCCTTTCGTGGGCGCTAGGCCTACCCTCACAAGTGATGTATAATTTTTATCGGGAGACTTGGGGGAACGCTGGGTGGAAGAACATTTGTGGCTTCTCTCAGATTCCAGAACTTTCTGCCACCGAAATGTGTGGAAAAGGTGTTTTTTTTGGCCACATTTTGAGGTTTGCAAAGGATTCTGGGTAACAGAACCTGGTCAGAGCCCCACAAGTCACCCCATCTTGGATTTCCCTAGGTCTCTAATTTTCAAAAATGCACAGGTTTGGTAGGTTTTCCTGGGTGCCGGCTGAGCTAGAGGCCAAAATCTACAGGTAGGCACTCTGTATTCTGTCAAAAAATGGGTTGTGTCCACGTTGTGTTTTGGGGCATTTCCTGTTGCGGGCGCTAGGCCTACCCACACAAGTGAGGTATCATTTTTATCGGGAGACTTGGGGGGAACATAGAATATCAAAACAAGTGTTATTGCCCCTTGTCTTTCTCTAAATTTTTTCCTTCCAAATATAAGAGAATGTGTAAAAAAGACGTCTATTTGAGAAATGCCCTGTAATTCACATGCTAGTATGGGCACCCCAGAATTCAGAGATGTGCAAATAACCACTGCTCCTCAACACCTTATCTTGTGCCCATTTTGCAAATACAAAGGTTTTCTTGGTAGCTATTTTTCACTCTATATTTCAGCAAATGAATTGCTGTATACCCGGTATAGAATGAAAACCCACTGCAGGGTGCAGCTCATTTATTGGCTCTGGGTACCTAGGGATCTTGATGAACCTACAAGGCCTATATATCCCCGCAACCAGAAGAGTCCAGCAGACGTAACAGTATATTGCTTTCAAAAATCTGACATTGTAGGAAAAAGTTACAGAGTAAATCGTAGAGAAACATTGCTGTTTTTTTCACCTCAATTTCAATATTTGTTTTGTTTCAGTTGTTATTTTCTGTAGGAAAACCTTGTAGGATCTACACAAATTACCCCTTGCTGAATTCAGAATTCTGTCTACTTTTCAGAAATGTTTAGGTTTCTGGGATCCAGCATTGGTTTCACGCCCATTTCTGTCACTGACTGGAAGGAGGCTGAAAGCACAAAAAATCGTAAAAATGGGGTATGTCCCAGTAAAATGCCAGAATTGTGTTGAAAAATTGGGTTTTCTGATTCAAGTCTGCCTGCTCCTGAAAGCTGGGAAGCTGGTGATTTCAGCACTGCAAACCCTTTGTTGATGCCATTTTCAGGGGGAAAAACACAAGCCTTCTTCTGCAGCCCCTTTTTCCAATTTTTTTGAAAAAAACACAATTTTCACTGTATTTTGGCTAATTTCTTGGCCTCCTTCAGGGGACCCCACAAAGTCTGGGTACCTCTGGAATCCCTAAGATGGTGGAAAAAAAGGACACAAATTTGGCGTGGGTAGCTTATGTGGACAAAAAGTTATGAGGGCCTAAGCGAGAACTATTCCAAATAGGCAAAAAGAGGCCTGGCACAGGAGGGGAAAAAGGCCTGGCAGCGAAGGGGTTAAGGAAAACATCGATTTCTTTGACTTCTTCCTGGAACCACATCCGACTACAGACAAACATTTTTTGCAATAGGTTTATATGCCATATGTAAATAATTAAATAGATGTTCTGAAAAAGAATCTGCAGAAAGGCATAGACAAAGAGTTCACAAAAACTTACAAACAGACTTTAAAGTATTGACAATGGCATGCATACACTTTACAAGCAGGTGTATTCCTTAGATAATATCAAGTCCTCAGCCTTCGATCTTGTTAAAGGAGGATTTTTTACAGCAAGGCTATGCTCAATTAAGATCTATCATACAGGTATCCTGCGCCTTACAGACCCTATGATCTGGTTATGTGCCCTGGCAGCTCTTAAATGAAACAGTTATTTTTAAGCTGTACAATTTGACAATAGCAGATAAAACCATGGCAAAGAAATAGCCCACTTACACCTTGTTGAACATTGAACAATTAGATGAAACACCTTTTTCTATAAGTGAAAATCCACCTGTCACTTGATTAACACGAGTCATTTGCCTATAACCACTTTTCATTTTCATGACTGATATACGTCAAGAGACTGGTATACTAAAATGCATATTTCACATTTATTTCATTCATGTAAGTTTTCCCTCACATTTGTTTAAATGAAGATAACCATGTGTTTATCAGAATTACCAGCTACAGAAACCCTCTAGGTCACTCACTACTTAGTGATTCAATTTTGTGGTGTGGAACATGTAATGATTGGATGCCTGGGATCAAATGTTCCGCATTGGAAACTCCTATTTTACTCATTCTCACGTACTGTTGAATAATGATTTCTATTTAATGCTAAGTAATATCTGTTGCTGCGGTTTGGAACCTGGCCAATTTTATGTGATTATAGTTTCTAAGACAATACAGTGCTGTGAAAGATCCTTGTACTGACCACCACAATATGTAATCAGAGGCGCCCCTGGCCCAGTAGTGGTTTAAAGACATGCATTTTGATGAACTTAGGAAATTAGGGGATATTTATGAGCCCCTTGCACCACTGGAGCTTCACTTTTCATTATGCTTCGGTAGTGCTTTGCGTTGTGCCACATTAACAATGTTGTGTTAAGCCACTTTTTGTGACTTAACGCCACCTTGTAAATACAACCCCTTCACCCACAGCCCTTTGCGTGGAAGGGGCATGCAATGGATGTTTCTGTGGACATGCCACAGCATCACCCATTGCATTTTATGAGTTTTCATAAACCTGAGGCAGCGCCAAAATCTAACGCCACCCCAGGGGTGGCGTTAGCACGGCTTAACGAGGAGGAATACTTTTATTCCCCCTTGTTGTTTGCTTTTTCTATGTGAGCTGCATTCTGCAGCCCGCATAGAAAGAGCAAAATGCCGGAAATTATTGTTTGTGTGGCAAGGTGTCCCTTCCTGCACATAAACAATCATTTGAAAATTACGCTTTGGCACCTTCTGCAGCACGCACAGAAGTGCCAAATCGCCATTAGTGATTGTTTATGCTCTGGAAGGAACACCTTCCCGCACATAAACAGTCACACCCCTTGAAGCTGACATCCTTGCATGATGGTGCAAGGATGCCTGCGTTGGCGCTGGCAGCTAAATTTAGCACCAGCCCAGGAGACAACACAGGGTTGCACCCTATTCAAGTAAATATGGCGCATCCCTGCGCTGTTAAAATGACTGAGTGCAGTGGTGACAATTTTGGTGCAGCTACACGCTCTGTCATTTTCCTATAAACATGGGCCTCAGTATCATAATTACTACAAAAAGAAGTTGCTTTGACTTCAGCAGCAGAAACATATACCCTACAGACAGTCAGAACTACTTCAGAGATTTAAAGGTTATTGCAGACACAATATCCGATGTGCTTCGCCGATTTCATACAAACCATCTATTCCATTTCAAGAACACATGGTACAGTGCACTTTTTGAAGAGTATCAGATCTGGTGTGGCAACTGGGTTTAGAGCTATGTTTCGGATTTAATTTTTTTCTACTCCTTGTTCTTCCGCACTTTTTTCGAGATTTTTCAACCATACTTCTGATTTGCGGTGAAAGCACTCTCTTCATCCTTATCCACACAGAAATCTATTACATTAATTACATTTATCCTGCTGAACAAGAATGCTGACAACACATGGCACACTATTTGGGATATGGTGGCTTTCCAAAATAAGTGTAAATTGATGGTGACTTTTCGTAAAAAGAAAGCTACGCAGGTAAAACCTTTCTCCTGGTGTGTGAATTGTCCAGCTGAGATTATTCTGGATTTACCTCAGGAGCAGCTCTATGTGACTTCCCTCCATGTGGATTCCTTTGTACAGCCCCTGTATAGACCCCAGGAACAATGTGAACCAATGGGTTTGCCCTTGTTACAGAATGCTTTTTATGATGGACTACACCTACCAGTATCTTTTCTGGATGAACTACTTGAGGATAGGCTTTTCTACTGGCAACTTGTCAGCCTGAGCCTCTAAATGAAGCACTGTCACCGTCCTTTTGTTACAACCATTAAGCAACCCATCAACATTACAAGCCAATGATAACAGTGACGGCAGCATTAATGATGATGCAAGCAATAACAGTACCATGGATACCAAAAATACTGTACTTTGTCTCTGCTCTGCTATGATCACACTTGTGATATAAATCAAACAGAATATCATATTGACAATGTGTGTGAATTGAATGTTGATGAACTATCACCAAAAAAAAATGAGAAAACCCAGTTAACTGTTTTGTTTTTAAAACAAGCAGCATCATGTTTTCCAGAATTGGCATATGCAATTTCGAATCTGATGTGTTTAATCATTAAAATGCATCTCCCTGTGAAATGGTTTTATTTGTTATAAAAGTTTTAATATGTTTCTAATTTTTGCTTGAAACTGGCAAGGCTAAAGGAAATATTCATGCAGTGCTCATAGGCTAATTTTCTAAATTTTATAATAATTTATATGTCCCTTATGTTTCTCAAATGTTCAGATTCCTCTTAAGGTAGTTTTACATATGCTACCTTTATTTCTAAGACTATAGTATTTGAATTTAGATATAAGATAGATCTGAGAACATGGTATTAAGACAATATTCAACCCAAGGCAATCAATCAAATAAATCAAAACAAGATGTACAATCTGGGGATGTCATATTGCTTGACCCCATTTCGTCCAAATTATGACTCAAAATTGTCTTAGGCCTACTTGTAAAATGGGACTTTTGACATATATCACATAATTTTGATCCATAAATCTTTCATATCTTTTTTTACCCTGACATACAAAAGATGTCGTATCTCCCTGATAGTGACAGACAAAAAGTGTCTTATCCTACCAGTAGCAACACAAATAAAAACTACTCATGTAACAGCAGTCTGGAACATGTGTCTTTTCCAAGGTAAAATAACAGCTGTAAGCCAGTGTAGTTTGAATTGGTGTACTTTTACCCTATATATACATATATCTGATATACAACATTCCTTAAGAAAGATAAGGGACGTTGATCTACCCTTTGAAATCTCCATAAAATCAGAGAGGTCTTCACTCCAGATAATTGCACCAGATGCTGCACACGATTCTCCTCACACAACCTGTCAGATAGACTTGCTGCTACAACCTCCAGTCCTATGTTTAGTGCTGATAACGGACCAAGAGGACACGAGCTGAGTCCAGCTTTTATCTGTTTTCTTTCGAGAGAACACTCACTTCCATTCTCCTTGTAATCACAGTATTTTTGCTGTAAGCAGGCATGTAGGAGATGGTCTGACAAGAAAATCATGATGCAGGTTAATCTACTCCATGCATGTACAAGAAATGTTCATATTATTGTCATTTTTTCTCAGTGCTGTATTAATCATATTACTTGTGGTTACTTTTCATGTGCTAGGCAACAGAATTAGAATGTTGAAATAAATAATTCTAACTATAAAGTGTCTCTTAGATAGTGCAGTGCTTGTGTGTAACACTGTAAGGATTGAAATTGGGTTTGAACTACTACTGCGTCTGTGAAACCTTTAAGGCACTGTTAGTAACCTAGAAAACACTGGCACCGCATCAACCAGGGAGTTGAATGGGGCTGTGTGGGGCTAGAACAACCTAGACTGACATGTTCAAGTGTTGTTGCACTGAACTATGTTCGGGGATACGTGGACAGGAAAGCCAGATCTTGTAGAATTAAGCTTATAGACTTTGGGGCATATTTATGACCCCCTAGCACCACCTTGTGCCACAATAGCGTAACTATTTTTGACGTTAATGTAGCCCTACTAGGCTGAAATCTCCACACCATATTTAGAGTGACACAATGCATGCATTGTGCCACTCTGTAACCCTTTGTGCTCTATTATGCCTGTGACAGGCATAATGTATGCAAAGGGTGCGTTCCCCCGTTGGGGGGGTGAAAAAATGGCACGAGGAAATTGAGATTTCTTTGCGCCATTGTTTTGGGCACATTTAATGCCTGCTCAGAGTCCCATCCAGCAAATTCCTCCACTGGTTCTTTTGCATCAGCCACTTTCCTCAGAAACCAATTGTTCTGCAATTGAACTGCAATTGTTCTTCAGCACCAAGGCTCGGGACATGCTGTTTCAGTCACTAGCTTGGCAGACTCCTCAGCTCCCTGATCCTCTTCCTATTGGGGTTAGCTGGCAGAGGATGACAAGAAAGATAGTCAGCCAGGTTGTTCACCCCTAGGTCGTACACCATGTCAAGGAATATTGTTGTAGCTGCACAGCCCATCTTTCTATCCGGTATTGTCCATTTCGGGTAATGTCTGCAAAAAGGGGTATGAGTGGCTTGTGGTCCTCCACTATGCGAAACTTGTGCCCACATATATAGAGATTGAAATGTTTACACACCCACCTAATGGCCAAAGCTTCCCTTTCAGTTTGGGTGTAGGACATTTCTACAGCTGTCAGGGCTCTGCTGGTGTACGGGATTGGCATCCAATCACCGGCCCTTTTCATTTGCAGCAATACTGCAGCCAGACCAATGGGACTGGTGTCCACGATGAGCTTGGTGCACTGGGTAGGGCTGAAATATGCCATTGTGGCATTCTGGAGCAGGGCTGACCTTAAGTCTTTGAAGGCTTTGGCAGCATTCCCGTCCCATGTCCATGGGGCCTATTTTCTTGTTAGACTTTTCAGTGATTCTGAGTGGGTGGCTAAATTAGGGATGAATCTCCTGCAGTAGTTGGCCATACGTGTAAGCTTCTCACATCTGATGGCCCTTTTGTAATATCTGCTATTTGGATGGCCTCCATCTTTATTGAATCAACTTCCAGGCCTTGCTCTGAGAATCTGTATCTGAAGAAATCAACTTAGTTTGAATAGAACATGCATTTCTGTTGATGTATGGTCAGTCCACTTTCCACTAGACACTGTAAAGTGGCTCACAGCCTAGTGTGGGGTTCTTGCAGCGTGCACAAAAAATGAGTATGTTGCTGCTCACTTTTGTAACTCCCACAAGTCCGGACAGGGCTTTCCTGATTGCACCATGGAAAATAGGCCCCACATGTTTAGAGAATGTCGCAATATACCAACATGACTGCTCCAGCAGCAATTGGTGGTACCCTGAGTTTAAATCAGTTTTTGAAAACCACTTGGCCCCATTGAAATCAGCAACTTTCTCATCAGTGGTGGGTGTGATATGCCTCTCTCTCCGTATAGCCTTTTTGGGCAATCGCATGTCCACACACAGACAAACAGCGCATGGCTGTTTTGATTTAGGTGCCATCACCAGCAGTGATAGCCAGGGAGTGGGTCATGACACCTTCTCTTTTACACCTGTTATATAGCAATTTTAGCCATATTTTGTGCACGTTATTTTATCTAACTAGGCCTGCAGTTGTGCACTTTCACCTAGAAACATTTTCATCAGCATGGTTTTTATTTTTCTAGCAATAGCCACTTTTACAGTGCTGCTTTATTATTTCTATCAAATTGTCCTTTTGCCTAGGAAAACATTACGCTCTTAGCAGACACTCTGTGCTCTTTCCAAGGCTAAAGTCAGATAGGATTGCCGACAAACGTGGTATGCTGTGTCTCCAAAATTCACAGAAAACACGCACTCGCACGCAGGGACTATTTCTTAGAATCTCAGCTGTTTTAATATAAAAGCACTCCTCTGTCCCAAATACATTAGAGGGAGAGTCCAGCCAGATGACCACAACTGTTTGCTGATTGCTTTTCTACAGCTGCTTGCTTAGACATCCGAACCCCTGATCCACATGGGGACGGTGTCTCTAGACTACAGTCTTCTTTCTCCAGGTATGAGGGATGATGTTCACCCAGGGGGGAACCTGAAGGGCAGATTAGGATTAGTATGCTGTGCTCATACATGGCTTAGGCAGGAGGATTATAGATCTCTCCCCTTTTTGACAGCATGGTAGGACTGTTTTTGTGTTTTGCACTTTGTCACATGCTTGCTTATATTGTGTTTTATCATCCTAGTTATTACTATGCATGCTATTTTATCCAAGATGCAGTTATCTCAATAAATGGTTATTGAGCTATATTCTGTCTCTGTTGTCTTTGCCCGTGTGAGACTTTTTGGTCACTGAGAGAAAGGGATGAGATTTGATTTACCACGATTCCCCTGAGGAGTCTTTCTTACCATGTGCTCGGTTGCCACAATCATCTCGGCCAGAGATGAGGCGCTGCTAGTTAGCCGGAAACCCCGGATTAGGCTGACAGGTGTAACCTGGTGTGGAATCGTACTCAGTACCCATAACCCGGGTGATCCTGCCGCTCAGATCCAGTAGCCTCATTAGCATAATGAGAACCTACACAACATGGCGCCACCAACGTTTGGTCAGGCACTAATGTTTGGATCCCGCTAAGTATCTCTGTCTCACTAAAGGCTAAAGACTCCTCAATACTATATATAGAGACGTCCGTGGCATTGAGGATTTCCTCATTGGCTAAGGTAGGACCTATCTTGGGCTGTAGGTTGTTCAAGCTTGAACCTTAAAAGGACTAATCCCAGTTGGTATCCTCATTTCTGAACACCTAAATACCAGCACTATGGCAAACCCTCAACGGGTAGCAATTGCAATAAGTATGCAACCTCCCCTTACTGCACATTTATTGGCAAACAGCCTAATGGCCCAGGGGGATCCAGTTACATTTGTTGCTGAGGCTCATACAACCTACAGAACAGAATCTTTTTATTCTTGGGTCACTTTTCCAGCAGTAGATGGCAACACAAATACATTTCATCACTACACACCTGGAAATGCATCTGCACAATACAGAACTTATGCATATTTAGAAATATCTTTATCTTATCAAGACCATAATAACTGGCTTGATGGTGTCATACCTCATACAATATTACATGTTAGATTAGGTCCCTTGAGTAATGATGGCCCGACCTAGCCTTTATTGGACACATATTCACTGCATCCCAATGCAGCAACCTTGGCAGTATCTGAGGTCTGCGGATTATATATAGAGCTCACAACAATAAACAGACAGTTAGTACAGTTTGTTATGCGAATATTAAATACAATCCCAGCACGTGCGGCTTCAGCGCAACCACACGCAGTTACACCAGGCATTAATCCTGCTACTGTACATTCAATCATGGGTAAGGCACCCGCCAAGCGGGAGGAAATTCCGTTTTGACTAGTTAAAAAAATAAATGCACTGGAAGCAGTTTTTCCCCATACGGGACCTCAGAATAAACATAGAATTCACAATGTGCTTGCAATTCTGGATGGTTCCCACAATTGATAACTGCAATACATGGGGCATGGTATTTGCCATGCTCTATACTACAGCATACAGTACACCAACACTTTCCAATCTTCTGGAGGTGTTGAAACAAATTCAAGATGAATACCGGGCTGACCCAGCCCTGGATTTGGGGATGCAATTAATGGACACTTTTGTGTCTTCAATCATATTAAGTAACTTTAAAGTGGAAGCAGTAGCACTAGAAATGCACATGTGGCTCCGTGTGCGTTCCTGCACAGGATCAAGAACTTGAGATACCAAACATTATCGCTGACACCTACTCTAGTACTGGTTGAGATGGTCTGGGAGCCAGACTGAATAAACCACAATTTTAAGGTAGATCCAGTAAGGACACTACCAAGCAAGCACCTGAGGGCTCCAAAAAACACTGGGATAAAAAACAACAAACACCTGAAAAGAAAGGTGAGAATCTCCCCATACGTAGACCCCACAAACAAATATAATCCTAGAAATAAGGATAATATAAAAACACCTGACAGATATCAGTTTACTGATACATGTCAATCTCGTACCTTTCAGGACTAACCGGAAAAACGCAGTGAGAGAGGTGGGCGGTCAGAGCAGCAAACAGAGTATGTGAAACTGAGAAAGGACTCATAACTCTCGTCTGACCTTTCAGTTAAGAAAGGAGAGAAACTTCCACAACAGAAGCCCAATTTAAAAAGAAAAAAGTGGCAGCAGTTACAATCCGACATGCCACTCAAGAAGAGGGCTTTACTCAAAAACAGGAAGTGGGCACTGGCACTGCTAGACAGTGCGTCAGAGGTCACAATGGTTTGCCAGGATCGTCTAAAGCATCTGGAGGTGAAAGCAACTGGTGACATCTTGAAAGCTGAGACTGCGGGCATGAGTGTCTCCACACCCCCGATAGGGTGTATAAAGTAACTATTCAGTTAGAAGGGGACACTGAATGCATGATAGATCCCTTGTTGGGACCGCGTCATCTTTATTTATGATATCTTGCTGGCTGAAAAAGATTGGCCACCGTTATTTGTCCGTGATCTGCCTAACGGAGAGGACGTTATTGAAAAGTCCTTCTCGCCCCTTGTTCCTAAAAAGCTTGTTGAAATGTATGCCAGTGATTGGGCAGTGGCGCAGGCACCTGCATTATATCACAATTATGTAGGGTGGGACAAAGGTTCTCCTTATCACATAATACCAATAAAATCCCAACCTCAACCTCACTACCCCATAAAGTATGATGCAAAAGCCCCTGTGAGGGAAATCCTCAATCAATTAGAGTACCAGGGTGTCATTGAACCCTCAGTCTCATCTATGAATAATCCATTATTTCCAGTTGCTAAACTACACCAATCATATAGAATAGTCTTAGACTGCAGACATTTAAACAGTCACTCAAAAACATTTGCTATACAAAATGCACACAGCACAGCACTAATGAACAACATTATGCGAAAAAAATACAAGACAACCCTGGATATGTCCACGGGTTTTTCTGCCAAAACATAGCACCTGAAAGTAGTGACTTAACAAGTTTCAGCTCCCTAGGCTTTCACAAAACATTTTGCTGACTCCCACAGGACTACAAGAACAGTCCAGGACTGTTCTCAGCTTGTGTTACATCAAATTTACACAACATAGACCCTGAGGCGTTGTCATAGGTGGATGACATCAACCTCACAGATGACGACCTCATGCAACATTTCAGATGGGTAGCCCGTTGCAGGATTTGCTGAAATCGGCTACAAATTCAACTTTAAAAAAACAAAAATAGCCTTTCTCAGTGTCCTGTTTCTGTGATACGAGTTGTCAGATGAAGGCAAAGGGCCTTAAACCCCAATTTTTAGAAAAATGTGCACAACTACAACCACCAAACACAATAAAAAAGTTCCAATCTGTATTAGGCTTTTTAAATTTTGGCAGAACTTACATTCCAGACTATGCACAACACATGAAACCTATATACGGCTTAATACGTCCTTTTTTTACCAGTACATTATGGACAGTCAAACACACACACATCCTGAGAGCATTACAAAAAGACATGCTTGAAGCAAAACACTTACATACAAGGGACAGTAAAAAAAAAATTGGTCATCAGAGCAATTGCTGGTGCCACTGGTTTCACCTATGTGACTTTCAATGAGGGTGAGACAGTCCCAATTACATATAAATCACAATTATATTCCATAGCTGAACAACGCTTTGCTCCCACTGAGAAGATTCTCACTGCTGTCCAGATGGCGGTCCTTAAAGAGAGACCTCTGGCCCAAGGGAAACACATCATTGTTGTTTGCTCCCATTCCAGCCCTTGAGGCTGTTACCAAAGCAAGTGTTCCTAATGCTACAGCATTACATCCACGTTGGATTCAATGGGCAACGTTTCTGACAGCCACTGATGTTGACCATGTTTTTGACTCTAAATTACAGACCTAAGAATTCCCTCAAAATGAACTTGAGTATCCAGTCCCAACAAATACATTACCTATTGAACAATATCAGACCACTTTATATATACAGATGGTTCAGCTCAACCAGCAATAGGCACCAAACATCAGTACTCATCTGCCTGCGCAGTAGTGAGTGGATACATGAAGGATGGCAAGTTCCATCCACAAAATACTTACACGCAGACTCTAGGGGACTGCACTGCACAACTTGCAGAGCTCAAGGCTCTGGTGATGGCACTGAAACTTACAGATCCGGAAGAGGTGACGTCGATTGTCTGTGATTCGTACTATTGTGTCAGTCCTTCAATTAATATCTCCATTACTGGTGCCAAAATGGTTTCAGAGATTAAAAAGGAAATACCATTAAACACAAACTTCTGTGGGGGAAAGTAGCATACCTGAAAGAAACACTATCTAATGTCCATGTTATACATGCACTAGGACATCAGCATGTAGGACTACACGTGGAAAGCAGCACTTTAGCAGATGAAGCAGCAAAGTTGGAGGTTGCTTTGGCTTCTGTCGCAGTAGTAACTCCTTCTAAATTGAAAGTGGATGATGAAACACTAGCTGCTGTGAAAACTTCAGCTGATGGCACACCCCTTCCTAAAGCATATCCTGCTAAATATTCCTACCGGATGGCAGGCATGTTTACAGTACAAGTAACAATACCAGGTGTGGGAGATCGAGTGATTCCCAATAAAGACCTAAGACCTGAATTAATAAAAGCAGCGCATGAGGGAGTTGCTTCTGCTCATGCTGGTGTGGCGGCTACAATTTCAATATTACAATCACACTATTGGTGGCCAGGTCTTTACAAATAGACCAAGCAGTATGTCGTTTGTTGTGACAGCTGCCAACAAATTAAAGGCTCCAGTGTTAAGCGCCCACCGCAGACACCACTTGTAATTTCCAACAAACCATTAAAATGTGTGTACTTGGACCTTTGTGGTCCCTTAATACCAGACAGTGCATCCAAATAAATTTTAGTTGCTGTTGACTCATGCTCCAGATTTCTATGGGTTTGGCCATAATGCTCAGATGACGCTCAAACTGTTATTAAAGATTTGCAAGTCTTTAGCTGTACATATGCTGTTGCGGCTTTCTACTCGGACCTGGGCCCTGCTTTTGCTTCAAGGGCTTTCAGGGACGCCATGGTTTTGTTAGAGGTCCAACTGCATTACTCGTCTCCATTTCATCCTGAGGGAAATAGTGTTGTGGAGCGACGAAACTGAGATTTAAGGCAATCCTAGACAGCTAGTTTATTAGGCATGGGTCGTAGTTGGCTCACACACTTGGATGGAGTTCAGAGAGCACTTAATAATCTGCCCAGAAGGTCCCTGGGAGAGTGTACTTCATACGAATGCCTGTTTGGAATGTAAATGTATGTTTCAGATCTTGATGTTCCTGGTGTGGAGGCAGCTGATACACCCTTTGACATAAATGAACGTTTCACTGTCTTGCAGGAGTTACAACAACTCTGTGATGACAATGCATCTGCCAATGCTGCCTCCTCTGGAATTAGGGATATACCAGTAACCTCTACTGGTTGGATACCAAAATCAGGGGATCTAGTACATGAAAAGATTGCTCTGAAAAAGGAGTTTGGTCCTTCTTATCGTGCACCGGTTCCAGCCCTGGGAATACACGGTACCAGAACTGTCATTCTACCACCGCTGCCTGGTTCAAAAGGAATCGGTTTGTCTTCATTGGCAATTTCAAGTTACACCATGTGGACGATCCTGCACAACAGACCTAGGGGACTCCTGGGCATTACCGAATCCCTCCCACTACAGACCAGGATGTTCCCCTACAAGTCTTCAACAGCAATGCTGACACCTCTCCGAACTTGGAGAGGGTGGAAAATGAGCTCTCATTAGTTCCACGAACAACTACTTCTACAATGATTTCTGGTGATACTGAGCAATATTATTCAAATTCTACACAAACGGATGGCATAGTCTACTATGAACCGCCGAGGGAGTCCTTTGCAACGTCTCCTCTTCAAAACAGCTTCAATATTTGCACAGATTCTGGTTATTTTGTCGACGTTAATGACACCTTCACGTACTCATCTGCCTCTATTGCAACAGAACTGTCAAGAACACGTAAGCTGATACATTGGCTATAAAAATAACTATTTCATTTGTCCATGGAACTCTATGGTTTTCATTAACTATATTTGCTTTCCTTCTTTGGACTGGGTTTGTCATTGTTTCCTTCCTTCTTATACATGGTCATTACCTTCCTGAACGCTCTACAGTTGAACTGGTGGATGAGATTCTAAAATCTAATTTTTCATCACACAAAATTCATAGAGACTTGTCCCTGGTGAACATTTCAGCTATACGAATTCCTGATGGTATTGTTTGAGATAAAGTATTGTTAGATATATGAGCCAACAGAGGTCATTCAAATTCCATATGTATTCAAGTTTTCATTGAATTATGTAATTACACCCAATGTGGTTTCTGATGATTGGGATGTGAAAACAGTTGATACTATGACGTCTGATCTACAGTATTATACAGTTTTTGAAAATGATGATGTGTACCAGTTTAAAGGAAATTATGGAGATATTTTCTGTTATAATTACTATGGATGTTATTTAATTCACAGAGCTAGTACCCCAAAGACTATTTTTAAATATACACATTGGGAACACTACCCGACTCCGCCAGTAGGCAGTTCTAAAACGTATACTGAAAAGTTTGCATATTTTTCTGGGCACAATGTTAAAAAAGGCTGAGTCATATTATTTTAAATTACCAGTAATGGAACATTTGCGTATCTTATTGGCAAACACGAAATTAATCTATTCTAATTCATTTGTTTCCCGATTGGCAATAGAAGGTTATGAGCATTGGTTGAAATCGATTCATTTAATAAGTGTGTGCGGAACAAAAAATTGGCAAATTAGAGTTATAGAATCTTTATTCAGAGCCTTATGATTCCTGTTCAAATGATATTTTTAAATGAAACAGTGCAACAAACAAGTTGTCTAGGCTTAGCAAATATCAAGGAGTCGAATGCGCCCAGTCATCCCGTCCCTGCAATATTTTACAAATGACAAAACTATATAAATGCATCTGAAGATCAGCTCAATGAATGGGTCCAGAATGGAACATATAACACGTCATTTTCACATCCTGGTGGGTGGTATTGTGGCTTGTAGACACCCATGGGTGCCATACACGTTTTATAAATTCCTCAGGAGGTTTTAAAACAAATAGGCTGGACCCTCGCTATGTGTCTTTGGAACACCATAGTGACAACATATAGGCACTCTTTACAACCTTGCCGGTCAGTGTAAGAGACGGTAATACCGCCGACAGGCCGGTGAAAAAAAAATGGAATTACGACCATGGCAGTTACCACCATGCGGAACAGCCACTTTTACACTTCGACCGCCAGGGTGGTAATGACCGCTGGGCTGGAGACTTCGGTCTCCAGTCCGGCAGCTGTCACTAGACCGCCGGCGGTATCAGGACCCTGTATACCGCCATGGATTTCATGGGGTTTTGTACCACCACGAAATCCATGGTGGTAGGCACTATCAGTGCCAGGGAATTCGTTCTGTGGCACTGATTGGGGTCTCCACTCACCCTCACCCTCCCCTGAGTCCTCCCCCAACACCCATGACCCACCTACCACTCCCCAAAGGTGGTAGGACTCTCCCCACAGAAACACCCACCGCCCACACCCCTCTACACGCACGCTCACACCAGTCCTACACATACACGCACACTTACACGCACACATGCACACAGACATATACGTCACATTTCCCATACACGCAATACACCCGCATACATACACGCACTCACACAACCCCTCTACACACTCACATGAACACAACAGCCCCCCACCCTCCTCCCCTAATGGACGATCACCTTACCTGTTCTGGTGATCCTCCAGGAAGGAACGGGATCCATGGGGGCTGCTGTTTCGCCGCCAGCACCCCATCACCAGAACACCACCACTCCAAATACTGGGATGTAATTCGGTGGGCGGTGTTCTGATGACGTGGCGGTGGAGGTGGAGCAGCCTCCACTTCACCGTCGACCGCCAGTATGGCTGCTGGTGGCTCTCGGTCCGAAAAAGGGCAGAGGGCTGCCAGCAGTCATGATACGGTTGGCGGAAGACCGCTACCACTGGCGGTCCTCGCCCCGGAGTAACCTCGAGGTTGAAATGAGGGCCATAGTGTAGGAAAACTATGCCAGCAATGTTTGAAGGGCTCCTCATTGGAGGCTGTCAAGGAACATCTTAGTCTCCTGTCCAATAATACAGATTTACAGGATTTGCTGTTAGGCCCCAGAAAATTATTCTTATATACAACATATAATGAAATTTGGCAACTTTCCCAACAAGAAGCAGCCACCTGGTTAAGGCAAATAGTTCAGGAAAATTTACAGAAAGCATTAGCTGTTGTGGATAATGGGATTAACACCATGTCCGACTGAATTTACACCTTAAATAACATTGGCCCTCATTACAACCCTGCCGGTCGGTGTTAAAGCGGCGGTAAGACCGCCAACAGGCCGGTGGTAAAAATAAATTGAATTATGACCGCGGTGGAAACCGGCAACATAGACAGCCACTTTAACACTCCGACCGCCACGGCGGTACAAACAATCAGCATGGCGGTTACCGCCAACAGACAGGCGGAAGACAATGTACCACCCACACCATTATTAGAGGCCAATCCGCCACCTTTTCTGGGGCGGATTCAACGCGAACAAAAACATGGCGGAAACTGGACTTGGAAGGGAAAACTCTCACGAGGAACCAGGACGCCATGGATCCGGAACTCCAAATTCTACCTACGATTGTCATCCTGCTCCTCTACAGGGAGCACGACTGACAGCAGCAACAACCAAGGTTGAGTACCGCACCTACGACATGGGAGGGGGGAGGGAAAAGAGAGTGACACACACACACGTAACACCTCCACCCTCACACACAACACACACACCAATACATGCTGAAAAATTACATTTACACCCCCCAAATTCCCCTGGAAGAACGCAAGCCCAAAGGAAATGAGTTGAACGATTGTAATCAGGAAAAATCCATTAGTCAAAAATATATATACACTATTAACAAATATGTACACCAAGAATTCAAGTCCATGTACTGCACCTACATAGTCTGTGGACCACTGGGCCCAAAATGCATGGGCGAGGCCCACACTCAATACCCGATCCAAACGGAGAGAACACTGCCGGGGCATCAGATCGAAATAAAACAGGCACCTCAGGGGGAAGGGAAGGAGGGGCACCTCAGCTGGATGAGTGCACAACGCAAACTCCACAAGGGGGCTCCATGCCCATTGATGTATCCTGGGGAGTGCAAAGCCACAGTCTCTCAAGTCTCTCCAGTGGGTCATTTGCCCACTGCTTTATCCTGGGGAGTGCAAAGCCACAGTCTCTCTATGGGTGGTTTGCCCACTGCTTTATCCTGGGGAGTGCAAAGTCACACTCTCTCAAGTGGATAACAGTCTCCACTGGTTCTGGAGGGGGCTTTGTGCCCAGAGTGCTTCATCCTGCCAAGGACTGAGGTAGTGGGTGTCATTCTCCACTGGTTCTGGAGGGGGCTTTGTTCCCAGAGTGCTTCATCCTGCCAAGGACAGAGGTAGTGGATGTCATTCTCCACTGGTTCTGGAGCGGGCTTTGTGCCCAAAGTGCTTCATCCTGCCAAGGACTGAGGTAGTGGATGTCATTCTGCGCTGGTGCCCAGAGTGCTTCATCCTGCCAAAGACAGAGGTAGTGGATGTCATTCTCCACTGGTTCTGGAGGGGGCTTTGTGCCCAGAGTGCTTCATCCTGCCAAGGTGCCAAGGACAGAGGTAGTGGATGTCATTCTCCACTGGTTCTGGAGGGGGCTTTGTGCCCAGAGTGCTTCATCCTGCCAAGGACTGAGGTAGTGGATGTCATTCTCCACTGGTTCTGGAGTGGGCTTTGGGCCCAGAGTGCTTCATCCTGCCAAGGACTGAGGTAATGGATGTCATTCTCCACTGGTTTTGGAGGGGGCTTTGGGCCCAGCATGCTTCATCCTGCCAAGGGCTGAGGTAGTGGATGTCATTCTCCACTGGTTCTGGAGGGGGCTTTGTGCCCAGAGTGCTTCATCCTGCCAAGGACAGAGGTAGTGGATGTCATTCTCCACTGGTTCTGGAGGGGGCTTTGGGCCCAGAGTGCTTCATCCTACCAAGGACTGAGGTAGTGGATCTGACACTCCACTGACAGTGGGGCAACATGGAAGCTGTCCAGGCCCCTGGAACTGACCACCAGCCTTGTACGAATTACCACTGGGGATGGCAGCCATGTCTGAGGTGGTGCCACTGGCAAAGGATGTAGCGTGGTCGCTGGTGGTGCTGGTGGCGGCCTCAGTAGCGGCGGTGCTTGTGGCGCTCATTGGGCAGCGGTGCTGGTGGGGTGCTCACTGAGCGTGCTGTTGGCGGCGGTGTCCTGGGTGGTGGTGCTGATGGGGGGCTCACTGAGCGTGCTGCTGGCGGCGGTGTCCTGGGTGGCGGTGCTGGTGGGGTGCTCACTGAGCATGCTGCTGGCGGCGGTGTCCTGGGCAGCAGTGCTGGTGGGGGGGTTCACTGAGGAGGGCTCACAGTCACACTGGGAGAGGACACAGGAGATGTGTGAATGGTAGTGGGGGTGGTGAGTGCACGTGAGCGGTGTGTGGTGATGGGCGTGCTGGTGATGGAGGTAGTGGCTGAAGATGTAGTGCATGCAGGTGTTGAGTGGAGATGTGACAGGGAGGGAGGAGGGAGACGTGGAGGAGAGGGACACAGTGGAGGTAGTGGCTGTTTGTATGGCGGCATGGGTATGATGCTTGTGTGAGTACCTGTGGGATGTGTGGTGCTTATGTTTGCCAGAGCTACCCTTGTGTGTTGAGGTGTGTGCATGCTGGTCTGATGGTGTGTTTGGGATATTCCGAGGTACTGGGGATTGGGTCTGGGTGGAGGAAGTTGGAGGGGGGAGGCTGGACACAGGGACAATGGCTGCCATCAGTGCTGAGGCCAGAGTCTGAAATGCTTGCTGTTGGGCTGCCTGACCAGAATGAATGCCCTCCAGGTATGCATTTGTCTGTTGCAATTGCCTCTGTACACCCTGGATGGCATTCAGAATGGTAGACTGCCCAACAGTGATGGATCTCAGGAGGTCAATGGCCTCCTCAGTGAGGGCAGCAGGGCTGACTGGGGCAGGGGCTGAGGTGCCTGGGGCGAATGAGATGCCCACCCTCTTCAGTGAGCGGCTACAGGGCACACGCTGAGGGGTTGCTGGGATGGTGGTGCTGGTAGGGGGGGTGGCGGATGTACTTGTAGATGCGGTGGGCACAGAGGGGCCCGCCACCGCAAGGGAGCTCCCATCAGAGGAGTAGTCGTTGTCGCTGGTCTCAGCTCCTGTCCGTGCCGTGGAGCTCCCCTCGCCCTCTGTCCCACTAGTGAATTCTGAGTCCGTAGTCTCGCCCTCCAGGGCCATGTGCGATGCAGCTCCCTCATGCTCCGGTGGCACAGCTCCTCCGCCTGATGATGCTAATGCACACAAGAACAGGGAGACCACAAAAAGGGGGGGGAGAAAGAAAAAAGGCATGTTCAGTGCATGCAATACCACTACTGTTGGCAGACACTACAGACACAGCAGCCCTGTGCACTACGCCATGCACTTAGAGTTCCCTAATTAATTACAGGGACATGGGGTACAAGGCCTATGCCCGATTGCTGCACACATGGAAGTCATAGGAGCCTGACTATGGGTAGATGGCTCTTAACACTGGTGGGGTCGGGTGCCACATAGCCTGCCTCACGAAGGGACCTTCCCTACAAAACTCACCCTGGCCTAGGGGAACCCTCAGCCCACCTCCCCCACCCAGATACCTCCAATGCGCGCTGAATCAGATGGATGTGACGGTACTCACCCCCTTGTGGCTGCTATGATGCCCATCCAACACCAGATACGCCACCGCCAGGATCCGGAACATCAGGGGGGTCATGGTGCGACAGGCACCCCTCCCACATTGGAAGGCCATCCCCAGCTGGGCCTCCGCCGTCTTCTTGCTCCAGCGGCGAATGTCCTCCCATCTTTTATGGCAGTGGGTACTCAGTCTGTGGTGGACCCCCAGGGCCTGGACATTCTTGGCGGTGGCATGCCAAATATCTTTCTTCTTCTGGTGGGCGCTGACCTACAGGAATAGTACAGGGGAAAAGGAAAAACTATAACCGTCCGGACTGCCACAGTCATTGGCCCACCTTCCCACCCTTGCCCTGACGCACATCCACTCACCGTCGTTTCATGCACGCCTCATTCCCCCCCATCTCCCATCCACACCACTCCAAACAGGCATTGCCCATACAGCATGCTCACAGTGTACTCTCCTGTTTGTCTGGAGGACCGTAGAGTAGCGTGTACTGGAGGAGGATCCCATCCACTAGTTTGTCCAACTCCTCCGATGTGAAGGCAGGGGCCCTTTCCCCAGACACTGGAGCCATTGTCGCTTCCAGACTGAGGTCACAGCAGCTCTTGCAGTGTAGGTCCTCTCCTGTCGAAGATCAGGTATCAAGTGAGTGAACAGAGAGAAAATGGCAGTCACGTCCGCGGCGGTGCGTACCTTCACCGCCGGCGTACATCGTCATTGGCTCTTTGGACCCATAAGGTCCAATGTTAACCAATGCAGGATTGCGCCCCGGTCCCGACCACCTACCGCGACGGTGTACAATGCCAGCGCAGTTACCTCATATCCCCTTGTCCCACCTTACAGGTCAGGCAGCTGCCATTTCAGGGGGCCACATGGCATTAATTTTAAATGCGTCACACATAACTAGGCCTTACATACACACTAAGACAGGCACATAGCGGATTGAGAAATGTGTGCAATAAAGTTGTTTAATTCATACTTCAGTGTTGGCTGACCCTCTGATCGCTGTTCTCATCCGTAGAGCACATCCGCTGGGCCAGGTGAGGAGATGGCGGCATCCTCCGGTGTACAGACCACTGGTGGACCTGTCAACAATGGAAGAGCAACATGTAATAGTCACCTACAGAATTGATTGTGTCACAATCCAGGAACTGTGTGCCAGATGGAGCCAGACCTGATGTCAGCTATCCGCCATCCCACAGGAATCCTCCCTCTAGTGCAGGTCCTGTCAGTACTCCATTTCCTGGCAAGTGGGTCCTTTCAAACAACAGTGGCCATTGCATCAGGCATGTCCCAGCCAATGTTCTCTAAAGTGTTGTCCAGAGTGTTGTCTGCCCTGCAGAAACACATGCGCAGCTACATCGTATTCCCTCAGGTGGAGGATTTGCCTACACTGAAAGGTGACTTCTATGCCCTGGGACATATCCCCAACATCATAGGTGCCATTGATGGGACACATGTGGCCTTGGTACCCCCGCAGGAGTGAACAGGTGTACAGAAACCGGAAGAGTTACCATTTAATGAATGTGCAGATGGTGTGTCTGGCCGACCAGTAGATCTCCCATGTGAACGCCAAGTTTCCAGGCTCAGTGCATGACGCTTAAATTCTAAGGAATAGCAGCATCCCTTATGTAATGGGGCAACTCCAGAGACACCGTGTGTGGCTAGTAGGTGAGGACATGGACCCTATACAGTGTGAATAGTTGTCTGGGTCTGGGGTTATCCCTCCAGGTTAGTGTGCGTCTAACAGTTGTCCCTCGACATTCGCAGGAGACTCTGGCTACCCCAACCTGTCATGGCTACTGACCCCAGTGAGGAATCCCAGGACAAGGGCAGAGGAATCTTACAATGAGGCCCATGGGCAAACTAGGAGGGTTATAGAGAGGACCTTTGGCCTCCTGAAGGCCAGGTTCCAGTGCCTCCATATGACAGGTGGTTCCCTATACTACTCACCAAAGAAAGTGTGCCAGATCATCGTGGCACTGCTCTATGCTGCACAACTTGGCTTTGCGACGACAGGTGCCTTTTTTGCAGGAGGATGGTCCTAAAGGAAGTGTTGTGGCAGCGGTGGAGCCTGTGGACAGTGAAGAAGAGGAGGCAGAAGAATAGGACATAGACAACAGATACACCGTGATCCATCAATACTTCCAGTGAGACACAGGTAAGAAGACCTCACAGCCTCCTACATCTGATAAAATTGTTCGACCTCTCATCTGTCTGTCACTTTCACCCAGTGTATGGGCCCTGATTTGTCATTTTCGATTTTACAGATGTGGGTCCCACTGTGTGACCTCTGCTATGTTACCTTATGGACTAGAGCTTTGTGACGTAGGTATGTTGACAAAACAATGACATTGCTATTTCCCTCAGTTATTGCAAATACACATTTGTGAAAGCACAGACTGACTCCAGATTGTTTTGTGATTTAAGGGTGTTTATTGAAGTCCTAAATAGTGGAGGGGGTTGTAAAATGGTCAGGGGTGATGGTGGAGGAATGTCCATGGCAGAGTCCAGTCTACTTGTCTCACAGGTGCATTGTCCAAAGGGGCATAGGAAGTGGAGCTAGGGCAGTTTAAGGATGGACAGGGTGACAAAGTGGGACAGAAGGATGACAATCATGGTGGTCTCATTTCTTGGCAGGGGTCTTGGCACTGTTCTCTGTCTTTGTCCTGGATCTCAGGGGCTGCTTGCGGGGTGGCTCTCCATCTGCAGGGGGTGGGGTGCTGGTGTTGTGGTCCTGTGGCGGTGCCTCCTGTCCACTAGCGCCAGCGGAGGTGGTGGGCAGTTCATCGTCCAGGCTAGTGTCATGGGCCCCTTGTTGTGCCACAGTGTCCCTCCTCGTGTTCACGAGGTCCTTCAGCACCCCTACAATGGTGCCCAGGGTGGTATTGATGGATTTGAGTTCCTCCCTGAACCCCAAATGCTGTTCCTCCTGCAGTCGCTGGGTCTCCTGAAACTTGGCCAGTACCGTTGCCATTGTCTCCTGGGAATGATGGTAGGCTCCCATGATGTTGGAGAGGGCCTCGTGGAGAGTGAGTTTCCTGGGCCTGTCCCCCCGTCACACAGCAGCCCTCCCAGTTCCCCGGTTTTCCTGGGCCTCTGTCCCCTGAACCGTGTGCCCACTACCACTGCCCCCAGGTCCCTGCTGTTCTTGGGGTGGTGGGTTAGGCTGGGTTCCCTGTAGTGGTGGACACACTGCTGCTTGACGTGTCCTGGGGACAGAGGTATGGGCCCGCTGGGTGGGTGCTATGCTGGTGTTTCCTGAGAGGGGAGGCTCTGTGGTGGCCTGTGCCTGTGTGAGGGGAACCGACTGTCCCGAGGACCCAGATGCGCCGGGCTGGTCATCTAGATCCAGATGGACAGAGCTGCTGTCATCACTGTGGGCCTCTTCTTTGGGTGGAGTGGACATGTCTGGAACCTCCTGTCCGGTGACGTTGGGTAGGGGTCCTGCAGGGGTGTAAAGGCATGATTATTGCATCTGTGTGTGCCATGGTGAGCAATGGGTGGGTGACCCTGTACCCCAGTGCTTCCATTACTGTGTAGGACCTTGTGTGATAATTGTTTAGGGGTCTGTGTGGGTATGTGTAGTGGACATGCATTGGTGATGGGAGTCCATGCTTTGTTGTTGCATGTAGGGCTTGGTGTTGGGATGTGTGGTTTGTGATAGTGGGACATATGTGAGGAGCTGGAGTGATGGGGGTGAGGGCGAGGGTGGGGGTATGTTATAGCATGCAGGTAGGGTGGGGGATGAAGTAGTGAAAGCTTTGACTTACCAGAGTCCATTCCTCCAGCTACTCCTGCGAAGTCCTCAGGATGCAGTATAGCCAAGACCTCCTCCGCCGCCAGTCCTTTGAACTGCAATGTGGTGTCTTGAGACCATGGAACGCACCTTCCCCCGTAGGTCGTTCCACCTCTTCCTGAAGTCATCCCGTGTTCTTGGGTGCTGTCACACTGCGTTGACCCTGTCCAGGATTCTGTGCTATAGGTCCATCTTCCTAGCTATGGTGGTGTGCTGCACCTGTGATCCGAATAGCTGTGGCTCCTACGGATTATTTCCTCCACCATGACCCTGAGCTTCTCCTCAGAAAACCTGGGGTGTCCTTGCGGTGCCATGGGTGATGTGTGAGGTGGTGTGTGTTGTGATGTGTGGGGTGATGTTTAGGGGTGTGTGGTGTTTTGTGCGTGGATGTGTACGTGTGATGGTGTTGTGTGCCTCTATATGCTGGTGTTGTCTTTCCTTTGCTGTATCTCTGGCCTTCTTCAAATTTTTGGGTAGTAAGGGTTTGTGGGTAATGTGGGTGTGTGTTTTATATTGTATTGGGTGTGTGGGAGTGGTGTGTGTATGTGTAGCAGGTGTGTGTATTTCGATTTGTCAAATGTGGTAGTGTTTTGTAAACGTGTGTGTATTTTGAGCGCGGCAGTGTGTATCGCCAATGGAATACCGCAGTTGAAAGACCGCCTCATGGATTTGTGGGTCGTGATAGTGTGGGCGTATTCCTCTTGGCGTGGTTTTATCACCAGTTTATCACTGACCTTTGGTGTGGTGGACTTGTGTGGGTGTCTCGATTTTTGCAGTTTCTGAGCTGTGGGTCGTAATAGCTGTGGTGGAATTCTGCTGCGGTGTGTTGGCGGTCTTCTGCACGGCAGTAAGCGGCATTTACCGCCAATGTTGTAATGAGGGCCATTGTGTCCTCTGCAATAGACATAGTACATAGTGATATGTCATTTTTGCAACATAGACAGCTAAGATCCATCATGCAGTTAGATTGGACATTACTAACACTGATAGCAGGTCGCGTTTCCTGGCAACACGTGAGCGCAAGGGAAATTCTTTCAACATTTAATTTAACGCGACAACAGGAAATAATGGCTAAGAAGGAAGCAACATATATCATGCTGAGTATAGAGAAATTAGAAAAGTTACCTTTTACTGTGGCTGAAATGCCACCTGCTGAGTGGCTAATACATGGGGTTATAAATCTGCCTATTTCAACACTTCAATTTACAGCCTGTTTGAAACACATTCCAGCAGGTAGATATGAAAGGCTAGGAGATAGTTACATACAGGTGTGGGATCTTCCATTTTCATAACAAATGTTTCAATGGCATGAAAGAAGTCTTTCTTAGAGGCAGCGAATGCAAGACTTCTGTGAGCCATTCATTGTAAATAGCTGTCCTTGCATGGGGCATGTAATGCCTCCACAGCTAATTTGGCTTCTTATCTGAAAGGAGTCCCGGTCCCCTTGATTACACCTGCATACCAGGTGCTCTCAAATGGCAGCTATGTGCTCCATAAAGGTGAGAGCTGTTGTGGAATGTGACCTGAAATAGCTTATGTTGTTTCAGTCTCCCAAATTGTTACATGTGTCGGGAATGTCTCCCCCACCACAATTGAAAGGAGTAGCAGACTTCTGGCCTCATATTGGTACTTCTGATTTGAATTTTGACAAGTTGAGCGGACTAAAGACTTTATTGTTTCAAAAACATGTGGCACTTACATCTTCCTACAAGACCTATGCACTTCAGGTTGTACGGTCATTGGCAGAGATCTTAGTCCCTTTTAAGTACAAACTTTCCGAGTCACTTTGGTGAACTCGTGGGACGAATATTCAATGCATCCAGTACTACTGGAATCACCCACTTTTTTAAGGCTGTTGCTTCTGGTTTCGTTCACACCTTCTCCTCCATATTCTTCAGCCATACACTCAATATGTTTGAGTGTTTTCAGGGGAATTCCAATTACTTTGGCTGTAATAGGTGGCATTT
Organism: Pleurodeles waltl; assembly: GCF_031143425.1. NCBI lineage: Eukaryota > Metazoa > Chordata > Amphibia > Caudata > Salamandridae > Pleurodeles > Pleurodeles waltl. The sequence continues at coordinate 138,913,994 of NC_090437.1, forward strand.
TGCTGTTGCCACTGTTTCTACGTAATGACTGTCCCTTCGCAACAAGGAGGACTCAGAGCGCTTCTGTCAGCGCAACTGTGTTGTGAATGCATGATGCAGATATTTTGGAGCACCACTCCTGAAACAGCTGGAGTGTGACTGGTCTTTGTCAATTCAATTCAATTCAAAGGAGCTTTATTGCGGCTACAGGAGCCAAAAAAGCGCAAGCAGTAATAAATACAAATAAATACACAAAATTATGATTACAATAATAAATATAATGATAAAAGGGAGTAAAAGATAAGAAAAGATGGAATAAAAAAATTGAATAAAATGCACTCGCACAGGACGATGGGACAGTCTTAGTTGGAGTCTTTATACAGAAGGGATTTTCCTCTAATAAGCCAGCTAGCTCCGAGGAATTTGGCGACGGCAATCACTAGTGTTGGCCTAGTGTCTGATCTGAGGATTCGCAGGGCTAGCTCAGAGCTGTGGACTCCCAGTAGTCTGCATGCCGGGGCCAGCCATTTCCTGCGAGGGGCGGTGTACGCGGGGCAGGCAAAAAGGACGTGAGGGAGATTCTCGACGGGGGCTTTGTAAGGTGGGCATGCAGTTGGTTCGTTGTGTGACCAGCTGCTGGTGAAGAGTCTTAATGGGAGTGTTCCAATGCGGAGCTGGAAGTACAGTTTCCTTTCCCTTGGGGCCGTGATTAGGTTCCAAAAAGCTTCGTACTTGCATGACTCTTTTAGGTTGGCAAAGTCACAAGATAGTGAGGTGTGGAGTGCAGCCCTTGTGTCTTCGTAATTTGCCATTTGCCAATATAGTTTCTTTAGTTCGCTTTTCGAGGGGAGACGGACGTGGTTGGTGAGTTCCAGAGATCATCTAGCCCGAGTGAGTACAGTGAACCCTTGATGCGTCGTAGCCATGGAATTCTGTGAAGATGGTCGGCTTTTAGAATGGCTTGTAGAGCTTCAGTGAAGATGTCGAGCTCAGGGGTGGTCCAGAGACGCCGCCAGTACAGCAGAGGTTGCAGGCGGGCTTTGTGCCCAATGCGTTTGATGCTGAGGTCCTTAAGAAGGGGGAACAGTGGGGTGCTTTGCGGAAGGGACACAAGGTTTCTCAGGAAGTTATTTTCAGCGGTGGTTAAGTCTTGGGTTTTGGTATAGCCCCATAGTTCAGCCCCGTAAAGCGCTGAGGAGACGGCCTGGGCTTCGTATAACTGTAATGCTGGGCGAATTGGTTTGGTGTGTGAGAGGTGAAAGTTTTTTAGTAGTACCCCTGTTGTTTGTTTTAGTTTTAGGACTTGTTTTCCTATGTGTGGTTTCCAAGACATGTTGTCAGTGAATGTTATGCCCAGGTAGCTGAAGATGCCCACCTTCTCAAGTGTGGAGCCCTCTAAAGTAAAATTCCCTTTAAAAGATCTATGGGGATTGAGGGTCATTAGTTTTGTTTTCGAGGCGTTGATTTCGAGTCCCTGTGATGAGCAGAATTTCTCGAAGCACGTAAGGAGTTTCCTTAGGCCGCTAGGGGTCTTGGATATCAGAAGAGTGTCATCAGCAAAGAGTAAGACTGGGATTTTTTTGTGTGCCAAGTGAAGGTGCGTCAGCCTGCAATCTGAGGAGGGAGGGGACAATTTCATTGATATACAGGGAAAAGAGGGTCGGGGCAAGGACGCACCCTTGCCGCACACCCCTGGAAACATGGATTTTATCAGGTAGTTGGCCCTTGTTGCCCCACCTGACTCGTGCGTAGTTGTCCTCGTGGAGTCGTATCAGTATGGCAAGAATGTGCTCCGGGATTCCCAACCGAGAGAGAGTGTCCCATAGTTTGTTGCGAGGTACTAGGTCGAAAGCAGATTTGAGGTCCACAAAAGCTACATAAAGGCTGCCTTTACCAATGAGCACTGTTTTCCAATATAATAATAGGAGTCTGAGGGCTTGATCAGTGGTGGAAATTTTCTTCCAGAAACCAGCTTGGAGGGGGCTAAGGATGTCATGTTCAGTCATCCATTCTTCGATCTTTCCTAGGAGGCAGTGGCAGAAGACTTTTTGGACGCAGTCATTTAAGCTAATAGGTCTATAGTTGCAAGGAAGTGATCTGTCGCCCTTTTTAAAGATTGGAATAACAATAGCCGCTTTCCAGGACTCGGGGATTGGCGCCCCAGATGCTATTGCGTTTGCTATAATGGTGAGGTATCTTGACCAGAATGCTAGGTCTGTTGAGAACAGGTCTGCTGGAACGCAGTCTGATCCAGGGGCCCTGCCGCGTTTTAGGGTGCTTAGGGAATAGGTTATGTCACTTAGGGAGAACAACAGGGGTGCTGCGGTGGTGGGTGCTAATGAGGGATATAGGTGGGGGCCCATGCGAACAGGAATGGGGCTATCATGGTCAGGGGAGTACAGGCTGCTAAAGTGAACTACCCAATCTTTTGGGGCAATATTGGTTGTGATGTCCAAGCCACTGGTTTCTGGGCCTCGCGCTGCCAGGGACCAGAATAGTCTATGGTTCCTCTTGCGCACAGCGTCACTGAGTGCTGTCCACCATTTATTATCTTGGTCACGCTTGGCTTTGCGTATTGCAGATTTATAGGACTTCCTAGCTACGCGGATGGCGGTGGGGTCCTTGGATTTAATGGCTTGAACTAAGCGCTTGTTTAGGGACCAACACGTTTTGTTGAACCAGCGGTGCCTACCTATGTGTTGTTTGTTCTCATGGGCTGTGGGTACTGAAAAGTGGGCTGCGATATCCCTGAAACAGGAGGTGTGGATTGAGCTTATATCCTGGTAGGGAATTGCAGGACCTGCCTCTAGGTCCATTAGTTTGGATTTTAGGGTGGTCTTTGTCATTCCGACCGGTTTTGGATTGTGTGCCGCCTGTGTTTCGATGCCTCTGGTGCCTCTTTGAACGCACGGGAAGTCTGTTTTTCAATGCAGCGCTTACTTTCATTAGATGCTGATCTGTTGATGTTCTCGATGAGGGCTCATTATCAGACATGCGCGTTGAGGGTACGTCTACTGCGGGAAGCCACCTATGAGTTACCCTTTGTGGATACTATGACTCATACCTCATTGATGGGCACTACACGGAATGCTGCTGCCTCAGCTGAAGCTCAGGCTTTGGAACACGAGTGCTCTGTGGTTTTCCTTGGACATGATCTGGATATTTTACCACCTGCCGAAGTGGACTATCTCCTAGCTTCAATTGCCCGGATATAATTATTGGTGAGTTCTAAAATGACACTGACTATTGAATTTGGTCTTTTGCACCACTAAGTGGCTCTTCAAATTGTCCTTTCTGACTGTTTATGTCCCTTAACTTGACATAATTGACATATATGTTATTTGCTCTTATTTAGGGTTTTTATTAGTTTTATTTTAGCTCGGCTTTGAACCACCTTTGACCAGCAAGAAGAGGGTGTTGTATAGCTATTGTAGCCATATTTTCTACACGTAATTTTCGTTAACTAGGCCTGCAGCTGTGCACTTTTACCTAGATACATTTTCGTCAGCATGGTTTTATTTTTCTAGCAATAGCCATTTTTACGGTGCTGTTTTATTATTTCTATCACATTGTCCTTTCGCCTAGGAAAACAGTACGCGCTTAGCAGACACTCTTACTTACAATGACATCTGTTTAATTATAAAAACACTCCTATGTCCCGAACATGTTAGAGGGAGATTCCAGCCAGATGACCATGACTGTATGCTGATTTCTTCACTACAGCTGCTTGCTTAGACGGCCGGACCCCTGATCCACATGGGGACGATGTCTCTCTAGACCACAGGCTTCTTTTTCCAGATATGAGGGATGATGTTCTCCCACAGAAAAACTTGAAGGGCAGATTAGGCTTAGTATGCTTTGCTCATACATAGCGTAGACAGGAGGATTATAGACCTCTCCCCTTTTTGACAGTATGGTGGGACTCTTCTTGTGTTTTACACTTTTAGTCACATGCTTGCATATATTGTGTTTTATCATCCTTGTTATTGCTATACATGCTATTTTAGCCAAGATGCAGTTATTTCAATAAATGGTTATTAAACTATATTCTGCCTCTGTTGTGTTTGCCCTTGTGAGACTTTTGGGTCACTGAGAGAAAGGGATGAGATCTGTTTCACCACGATTCCCCTGAGGAGTCTTTCTTGCCATGTGCTTGGTTGGCACAATCATCTCGGCCAGAGATGAGAAGCTACTAGTTAGCCAGAAACCCCGGATTAAGCCAACAGGTGTCACCTGGTGTGGAATCATACTCGGTACCTATAACCCGGGTGATCCTGCCGCCCAAATCCAGTAGCCTCATTAGCATAATGAGAACCTACCCGACACTCCATCCCCCTCAAAGTATTCCAGTTCCTTCTCTGCTTGAGGACAGAGATGGAAGGGTACCCTCCTGTGATGTTTTGCAACGCGGTTGACAATCTCATCAACATGTAGCTTCACTTCCACACCTTTTAGGCAGCCCAATCCCTGAAAAAGCTCAGGAAATGCCTTTTGATGGAGTATCCACGTAGCACCCAAAAACTTAGTTACAGGAATTGCATGATTGTAACTACATACAGCCCAATAGAGCAGCTCCTTCTAGAGACCGTATCATTAGGCTCCCATTAAATAAAAAACAATGTCGTACACATCGTGAGACTAGATACAACAGGCACCAAGAATCAGGATTCGTATCATCCTTCCACCCTCTTCCTTAAGCACCATATCTTGAATAAATAACTAGAGACATCATCAACAATGGGGAAGAACAAATGTCCTGGAAAAGGGGATCCCCCGCCATCTGCGCCAAAACCAACATCAATTGATGTTAAAAATGGCCATAGGGGTGGTTGCTTCTGAAATTGAACTCACAGAATGGCACCTGTTCCTCTGCCAAGAGGCGAGCTGTGCATCCCCTGGTATTCAATCCTCTGTTTTTTCCAGTTTGGATACTCCAGACAGTGGGGAGCTCCAGGAAGAGGTACTAAGGCCTATATTTATACTTTTTTAGCGCTGCATTTGCTCTGCTTTTTGACACAAAAGCGGTGCAAACTTACAAAATACAATTGTATTTTGTAAGTTTGTGCTGCTTTTGCGTCAAAAAATTACACAAATGCGGCGCTAAAAAATTATAAATATGGGCCCAAGTGTCACAGATCCATCGAGACTGGATATCGATACAGACTGTCTACTTAAGGCCTCTGGCCCATTTCAGACTTACGGGGGAATAAGGAAGTCTAAGACACCTCATCCCCACAAGTGAGGCAGGAAGGGAGGCGCTGGCCCCAAGCAATATCACCTTGCGGGTCCAAATGCCAGTGAGGAAGAGGGGAATACCGGGAAGGCTCAGCCGACTCAGTGGTCTAAGGTGCTGTTAAGGGACATTTTGGTGGCTGATTTACTGCCATTGGTAGAACGGATAGGATCATTGGAAACTGACAGCACGATTGAATCAAACTTTGCTCTTAAGAGACGGGGGATAAAAAGGACAAGGGGACACAGGCATATCTCACCCCCGATACCATCATGGAAGGGTCCATGTACCCAACGACTGAAGAGAAGGGGAGGGGAGGAGGGAGAGTCCGGTTGTTTGCCACTCAGTTTTAGAAAGCAAGGGTTGGGTGATGGTAGCCTCTCTCAACATTCGAGGAGTACTCATGGTTTGTTTAAGCCAGCGGTTGCTTACTCGTTGTCTGAGAATGAGGGTGGTATGCCTTTCCCTATTATTAACCTCTCACCATCCTCCTGTCCCTTGTGGTCTTGGCAGGGGGTTCCTAAATTAAAGGAGAGCCAACAGGAGTCACATCAAGAGCTACATAACAAGTGCCTACACTGGCTTACCAAGACCGGTTATCTTTCATTGGACATGGCCAGCAATAGAATTATGACCAGAAGAGTCAGTTGGATTGGGCCAGGTCCGGTCGACGGTGACTGTGTAATTATCAACTTTAGAGATTCAGGGCTGGTCCATAAAATTCTTATAGGTGGTTGCAGGGGGCAGGATTTAAGTTCCTCCATTAGCGTTCTTCCTCTGGGATACTTTTATAGGCCCGTCCTCATAGGTAGAGTTCACGCGGGAATCCTTTGTTCACAAACAGGGCCAAAACTCTCCAAACCTTTGATTCCATCCTCTAACCGGTAATTGGTTTTGGATGAGGTGGATTGACTTGAGGGCTTTAGTTTCCCTATTTGTCCCAAATCAAAAGAAAGTGCTAAGTTGGGAAGGCTTTAAGGAATGGACTGGATTTGCCAGAGGCCAACAGCCATAACTCGCAGAACAAGGTCTAACAGTGGCCTGGTAATCCATCCTGGCTTCCAACATTGTTGTTGCAGACTTAGCTGGGTGCCCAAATTCTTGTGTATCCACCTCCAACATAAGTATGGCCTCCAAATTGGTGGCAGGAGATAAGTTGGATGTGGAGAAAAAGTTTTCCCTAGGGGCTCCCACTAAAAATAGTTAAACAAATCTGAAGGCGAAGGAACAGCCTCAGGACCAAGGACCGTCCATTGATCTGGCAGATTCGGTTCGGGTGATCAGGAAAAAGCCTACAGTGCCTCTCAAAATAGCTTCATCGAATGTTGCAGGCCTGAGGAATAAGCTGACCTGCTCCGATTGGAGTAATTTTATGTAATAGTATGAAATCTGCTTTTTACAAGAAACCTGGATGAATCAGGAGTTTCAGTGCCCAGGATTCGCAGTATTCCATAAAGTAGCAACAGGAGGAAGGAGAGGTAGACCATCGGGGGTATTTCTACTTGGGTGGCCACCCAACTGGGTTGTAAGGTTGTCCCAGTGGAAGTTTGTTCCAATTATATTTTATGTGTTTTACTTACTTTTTCCCCTTGTTTCGACTTGTATTTCATTAATGTCTACTTGAGACCGGTTAGGATGAACTGTAAGTCCGATGTGGTGGAATAGCTAGAAGAACCTTCTTACTACTCTCCCTATGAGTGCATATAAGGTAGTCTATGGTGACTTCAATTGCCAATTTGAGCCTCTGGGTATAGAGAGAGATGACATATCAAATATGGAAGATGGGACCTGGGCTATCCCAAGGCTCCTGATCTCCATAATCAAAAAGTTGACTTAATTGGCCTTACAGATGAATGCGCTTACACTAAACTGCGCACTTCGTTCCTGTAATGGGGGTACCAAATCTGACCGCCAGGGGTCACATATTTTTAATCATGTAAGACAGACCTCTTTGATAGGCTACATTTCGGTGAACATAAGGCTGTGGTCTTGAATAGTGGACATGGAGGGCAAAACTAGACAATATAGTGATCACAATGATCTCTCTCTAGAGGTTGGGCTTCCCTTCAATAAGGCCTCGGGTGTGCTGTCAGACCCTCTGGATGCTCGGCTCACACTTGTCCTTAACCAGAGGAGAGTCAAATGGAGCAAACTTGAGCAATCATCTGTTACCATCAAGACACTCTATAATTCAATAGGTGTCGTGCTGGATGATTTGTGAGAGGCCATTGGAACTGTAGGCGATACGGGCCACGGGGCAAAAGTTGCAGTTGTCCATCAGAAATTGATAGGCACTCTGGGCAACTTTGTTGGAGTAGAGCATCACCCCAGGGGTGCGAGAAAAAGCAACTCGACCTGGTTTAACAGCCAGTGTTGTATAGCCACGCGCTCTCTCCTAAAGGCTCTAAGATCAAAAGATAGTGGTGTGATCCGCTTAGCCAGCACAGACTATAAACATGCTGTGAACAGTGCCTAAAGAGATTGGGAACAAGACAAGTGGTACTTTCTGCTCACAGCTCATAAAAGCAATAATTTTAAAACATTCTGGCACATTGTAGCTACAGGCCACCCAAAAGTATGCCCCTGAATCGAGAACAACATCTTGCTGATGTGGAAAAAACACTTTTGCTCCTTATATGGAGTGGGGAATGTGCAGGAAGACGGCAAGGGAAGAAACTCCGAAATAGCAAGATAAGAGGGGGTTCCCTTATGCCAGCGTCAGGTGGACTCTAACCCCATAACCCTGGAGGAAGTTGAGAGGGCCATCAATTCTATTGCCGCAGGGAAGGCACTAGGTTTGGATTAAATACTAGGGGATCTCTTTCGGGCACCACCCGAAGTTTGGGGTCCATATCTAGCCATTGTGTTTAATGTCATCATGGAGGGGATGTTGATTCCATACTCTTGATTAGGTGCGGAGATTTTCCCCATTTTAAAAAAAGGTTCACCCCTGGTAGGTTGCAACTGCAGGCCGGTTAGTCTGCAAAATGTCCAGCAAAAATATTTTTCTAGAGTGGTTCTAAAGAGACTGCACGACTAGATGGAGGATCTGGGTGTTCTTAGCCCACTTTAAGCAGGCTTTCGCAAGCGTACCTCGAGCATTGATCACATTTTTAGGTTACAGCTGTTGTACTAGAAGTGCGTTGTTCTGGGGGGAGGCAGCTTGTAATTGATCTTCGTTGATCTACGCTCTGCTTTTGATTTGGTCCCTAGGTACAAACTCTGGCATGTTTTGGCAGGCGTAGGTGTTTCCCCTTACCTGTGCCTCACTTTACAAAGATTCCATGAAGGGAATTTTGCTCATATTCGCTGTGGCCTACTAGGAGCGCTCTCAGATCTATTCCCCATTCTAAAAGGGGTCCGACAGGGTTGTGTGCTGGCACCTACATTATTTTTCTTGTACGTTAATAGGTTAGTTAACTGTCTTTCAGCAATACTGAATGATGCTCCTAAGTTAGAGAACGCTAAGGCACCAGCTCTTATGTTTGCTGATGCTACCCCTCTAATCTTAAAGTCCCCTTTTGGAATTCAATGGGCACTTGATAGTTTCAACTCCTTTTGTAGGAAAAGGGGACTAGAAATTAATGGGAGCAATACACAATTTATGATTTTGAATCCTGCAAAGACCACACGCTCTTATCCCAATTTGAACGGGTTTACATTAGAGATGGTCTCAACCTTTGAATATCTAGGGACTACCCTCAGTAAGCATATGGACTGGCTTTTTCATATGGAAAGACAAAGATTGAGGTTGGGTGAGTTTGTGAGTTTCAAGCCAATTAGCCCCTTAATGGAGATTTATAAACTGCAACCTATAGGTACGACCACATATGGAGTTGAGCTTTAGGGACACAAGTCTCTGGCTGAGTTTATGAGCATTGAAAACAAGTTTTTGAGACAGTTGTTGAGCCTCCCAGCTAACACCCTATTACTGCCCCTTCGCTTGGATTTGGGGTTGAGACCTCTAGAAGAGTATATCAGACTTTTGCCTTTACTCCTTTAGCAGAGAATAGGGGCAACTCTGGAGTTAAATTCCTACCGATCTGCCTTCAAGGATGCTCTAGGGATAGTCCGGGCAAATAGATTATTTTGGCTGAGTTATGTCAAGATTACTTTGGAACAGATGAGAAAGAGCCATTTGTGGTACAATCCGGAATAGAGATGTCATTCCATCTCACAAGTGGAACTAACCAAATGCTACAGGGACTACAAACTTTCCATCTTGTCCAGGGTGAATTCTTAAGGCAATGTGTCCTCACAATTCATGTGTTTCAATGACTTCTATTGTTTGGAAAGTTGCCTTGACATAATTCAGCTGTCCCTGGTGAGAAAACTATATCTCCAGTTTAGGCATGGCACCCTTCCAATTGGTTCCTTCACAAGTAAGTGGAGTCAGAAGGGACAATTGTTGGTGGATAGTCTGTGCCCATCATGTAGCCAAGGGGAAGAGACAGAGGTGCATGTTCTTTTCTTTTGGCCAATCTACAGGAGGTTTAGATCTGTTTGGATAATCCCAGTCTGTCACAATCTAGAACTCACAAGTTTCTCTGAGGCATTAAGAGGACTGAGGATGAACACTATCTGGTTTATAGTGGGGGGGGGGGGGGGAGGGTGAAGTCTCAGGGGACCCTCAGCAAGACAGAGAGTCCAAAGAAGAAAAGGCAGCCCCCACAGGAGACCCACTGGAAGAGGATGCAGGAGTCACAGAGGAGTCCACGCAGCACAACTGAAGAAGAGTCCCACGCTGCAGAAGAAGCACACAGAGGGCTGTGCATTGTAGGGAAGAGTGCTGGGGCTACACAGAGCCTGAAGATCCCTTGGAGGAGATGCCAGCAAGCCTTGGCAGCTGCAAGAGACACTGCATGGGGGTACTGTCCTGCATGGGAAGGCAAGAATTTACCTCCGTCAAAGCTGGATAGCTGGTAGAGAGGACCAAGGGGACCACTCCAGACCACCACCTGGGATGCAGGATCCACGCAGGTCAGAATGAGAGGAGATCCATGCATCTGGTCTTCGTTTGCAGTTGGTGCCTGTGGATGCAGGGGAGAGACTCTTTCAGTCCAAGGGAGATTACTTCTTCCTTCTCGTGTATACTGAAGACTTCCTACCCTGAGAGGATGCACAGCTGGGGAAATGTTGCAGAAGCTGGAAGGAGCCGTGGAAACAATGTTGCAAGTAGAGTCTTCATCCTTGATGCTGATTGTCGGTTCCTGGAGGGTCCAGTTGCAGTTCTGTTGGCCAGAAGCCAAAGTAGAGGTTGCAGAGGAGTCCTGCTGGAATCTTGCAAGCTGAATCTGAGGACGCATCCAAGAAGGAGACTCTAAATAGCCCTGGAAGGGGGACTGTCACCTAGCCATTTGACCACCTAACAGGAGGGGACTCAGATATCACCTGCCTGACCTGGCCACTCAGATGCTCCCAGAGGCGTCTGCCTACCTTGGATTCAAGATGGCAGAATCAAGAGACCTCCTGGAGGAGCTCTAGGCACCACCCCTGGGGTGGTGATGGACAGAGGAGTGGTCACTCCCCTTTCCATTGTCCAGTTTCATGCCAGAGCAGAGGGTGCAGATTGGTTTATGCAAGGAGGGCACCAAATATGCTCCTCAAAGCATACCAGTGGTTTGGAGAGAATATACCTCCCAAGCCTTGTAACACCTATTTCCAAAGGGAGAAGGTGTTACCTCCCCCAAAGGAAATCCTTTGTTCTGCCTTCCTGGGCTTGAGCTGTTCAAGCAGCAGGAGGGCGGAAACCTGGGTGGCAGCAGCTTGGGCTGCCAAGAACACCCCAGGAAGCTGGTAGGAGCAATGCTGGGGGTCCTTTAAGGAGCCCCCAGAGTGCATGGAATCATACTTCCAATACTGGTAACAGTTTTGGGGTATGATTTCGACATGTTTGATACCAAACATGCCTGGGTTCGGAGCTACCATTATGTAGCTGGACATAGATAGTGACCTATGTCCAGTGCACGTGTAAAATGGCATCCCCGCACTCACAAAGTCCATGAAAATGGAGATGGAGTTCGGAGCACCTCTGCTTATACAGGGGTGCCCACACACACAGGTTCCTATACTCTGCCCTCTGGTCTAGGAGGGCCTATCATAGGGGTGATTTACAGTGACCTGGTTTAGTGACCTGTAGTGAAAAGGGTGCATGCACCCTTTCACACAGACTGGGTGCCATAATGCATGCTGGAGCCCTTGGGGGACCCCTGGTGCCCTAACTCCCTGGGTACCTGGGTACCATATACTAGGGACACCAGTATGCCAAATGTGGGCTTTGTGTGGTCCAAGCAACCAAGTCTGAAGGGAGAGAGAAAAGTCACTGGGGTCCTGGTTAGCAGGATCCCTGTGAACACAGTCAAAACATACTGACAACATGTAAAAAAGTTGGGTTAACTATTCCAGAAAGGGGGTACTTTCCTACAATCTGATCCAAATTTGCCTTGAACCCACACACATCAAGGAGGCCACAGTATATTTCATTGTTTCTAAGAAGGATGGCCTGGTGTTGGATGATTAAATTGCAGGTGACCAGTCAGACCATCACCAATTCCCTCTCAAATTGTCCTTCAACTAGGCTTTGATTATCGTACGCCCAGAAGACCCAAAACATGGGGTTGTGACATTACAAATATTCTCATCAATCACCTTGCCATATGCATTTTGTGTAGTCTAGCTCAGGTTCACAGCAATCATGATGTGAGCAATGTAATTACCACTGCAATCAAAATCATGAGCAAATCTATAACAGGACTTCATTCCACTGAAAGATAAAAATGATGAAAAGCAAAAAGTCTGCCCCTTGGTACAATACTCAAATAAGCTCTTATGTATTAACATAGTTCCCAATAGACACCTGAATGGGTAAAGCCCTTTCATACATTAGTCTCTTAATGAAGACAAAAACCTCAAATTAGCAGAACCACTTTCAGAGGTCCGTAGGACAGGCAGGAATGAAGGTTGAGGCCTTTACTCCTGATGTCACAGTGTATGACTAACTATGGGTCCTGAGTAACTGGGTCACGTTTTACCCTGTTCAGCACTTGACTTTTAGTGGTAGCATGAGTTGAGCAGTCAAAGACACTTCAGGGAGAGGTAGATGCTAGGCATATACAAAATCCTAACTCAATAGTGGCAACAATATGAGAATTGTCCAGTCAAATACCAGCTTTAAAAAAAAAAAACAAGGAGTATTTAATGAAAACACACAAAGCATGTGTAATGCTTGAAATAATCCACACAGCCTTCTTAAGGTCAGCATGCTCGGCCTTATCTGGGGTGAGAAATCCCTCTGTCCCTTCTATTAGGGGTGGTGTATTTCCCATTTGAATAATGGAGGTGACTCCCAGATGTGTCCCCACACTGGTCCATACTTTTAGTCTATACCTTAAGAGTTTACAAGCACCTCAGCTCTAGGTTTGTGTAAGTCCTCAGCAGCCCCAGTGGCCCAGAACAGTCTTGCCCAGCACCAGTGGTAGCAAACTATTCCAGGGAGATCAGGGCTCGCCTTTGCAAACTCCTGTCCCCCCTCTCCAAGGGTTTTCAACCACCTGAGGTCTTTCCCCACCATTGTGTTGGACCTCCTCAGTTCCAGGACAGCCTACTTTGATGACAGACATCTTCTCACAGCACTAGCAGCCATCAGTATGTCTCAAAGGTGGGCCCAACCAGGAACACAGGATCACTGACTAAAAGTACTTCAACGGGTGATGGCCTTCACTTCACGTGGACCCACCTGGCATATGGGGTCAGCAACTAAAACACTTTCAGAGTAGATGGCCAGCACTTCACAGTGGCTCACTCATAGCACACAGGGTTACCAACTACAATTCTGCCATGGTTGATTGCCCACTCTCTACAGTGGCCTCCTCCTGTCACACTGAGTAACTGACTACAGTGCTTACATGCCAAAGAAATGCTCCTATCTTCCGCAGGTTTGGAAAGATGGACTGCACTCCTACAATGGCCCTCACAGGACAGGACATCTCACACTTTGCTCCATGGAATCCATACAACAGGATTTCCCCCTGGGCCTCGCGCTCTCCAGGCACTCTCATTTTCCTTAAGGGCTCCCTGGTCTTGAGAGACAGACAGACTCTAGATGCTTCCCTTCTCACTAGGTACTCTGCTCTGAGGAGGTAGGATGACTCTTCTCTTCCTAAAAGGAGGCACTGGTCAAGGCAGGCAGGCTGAAGGATGGCGTTCCCAACTCAGAGATCTCTCCTACCTAGACGGGAGATTGGTAGACCGTGGCTCCCAGTCTTGGTTCCAGCAGCAAGATGTTTTAATATTCTTCCTTTTCCTGATGAGACAGTGCTGTATGACCAAGGATGGTGGTAGTGCTCCTACCTTTATAGCCCAGATACATATGTGATTTAGTGCCTGGCCTTTGAAACTCACTGGGGGGGGGGGGGGAATCCCCTCCTTTAAATTGCCGACTCTTCTCTGCAACACCAATTCTCAAGGGACAATCTGCCATAGCAGGAGTGGCCTTTGGCCTCATTCCTCTATGTGGTTTTGGAACTTATGGTTGACTTGCATTATCCTTATAATATACAGCAGTGGGTACTTAATCCCTTATATAATAAATGGGAGCCTGCAATCCCTTCTAAGAGCCCATCTCTAAATTCCTTATTGCAGGCAATTTGTAACACTCTAGCCCCCTGTAATAATGAAGTGAGTAGCAGCTCAACAGTGCTAATGTGTTAGAGTTTAGTTCTGATGTCACAATGCCTGCTGTCTGAGCCAGGAACCCGGGTGAAAGGCAGGTAACATAGTATAATTACAGCTGCAGCTTAAACAAGAAAAACTGGAGCTGCCTTTTTCTTCTGATGTATTTTTCTACAAAGCAAAAGTGATCAGGAGAAATGAGATATTTACAGTAACTTGTTTATTTTTTTCTACACTATAGATCATTGCTTGAATGATATAATCTTTAGATGTTTCTACACACTCTGAGGCAACTTTCTTGACCTGACCTACATTAAGCTGATTGTTGTAAGTTTGATTTTGCAGTACAGATTCCTCTTTTATTCTTCTTGTTTGCAATGAACATGAAAGAGCAAGAAACCAAGGTGGTCATTACAACCCTGGCGGTCGGTGTTAAAGCGGCGGTAACATTTTGCAATTACGACTGTGGCGGAAACCGCCAACAAAGACAGCCACTTTAACACTCCGACCGCCACGGCGGTACAAACAAAAGGCGCGGCGGCGCGGCGGTCACCGCCAACAGACAGGCGGAGGACAATGTACCGCCCACACTATTATGACAGGCCAATCCGCCACCTTTTCCGGGGCGGATTCACCACGGATAAAAACACGGCAGAAACAGGAATTTCGAAGGGAAAACGCTCACCTCTACACACTCCATGAGGAACGAGGACACCATGGACCTGGAACTCCAAATCCTACCTGAGATAGTCTTCCTGCTCCTGTACCAGGAGCACCAACGCCGGCGGCGAAGACCACGGTGAGCACTGCACCTACGACACAGGGGAGGGAGAGGCAAAAAACAGGGACACACACACGCAACACCCCACCCCCACCCCCACCCTCACCCACTACAACACACACACTAATACATATCTATGCATAAAGTAACACCTCCCAAAGCCCCCCGGAAGAATGCAAAGACAAAAGGAAATGAGTGTAACCATTGGAATATATTAAAATGCAGTACGCAAAAATATACATATATACACTATTAACAAAATATACACCAAGAATAGTAGTCCAGGTATTGCACCATTTATAGTCCGTGGACCACTGGGCCCAAAATGCATGGGCGAGGCCCACACTCGATACCAGAGCAAAACAGAGAGAACACTGCAGGGGCATCAGATAGAAATACAACAGGCACCTCAGTGGGGAGGGGATGGGGGGGCACCTTAGCCGGATGAGTGCACAACGCCAGATCCACGAGGGGACTCCATGCCCATTGATGTATCCTGGGGAGTGCAAAGCCACAGTCTCTCAAGTCTCTACAGTGGGTGGTTTGCCCACTGTTCAATCCTGGGGAGTGCAAAGCCACAGTCTCTCAAGTCTCTACAGTGGGTGGTTTGCCCACTGTTGCATCCTGGGGAGTGCAAAGCCACAGTCTCTCAAGTCTCTACAGTGGGTGGGTTGCCCACTGCATTATCCTGGGGAGTGCAAAGCCACAGTCTCTCAAGTCTCTACAGTGGGTGGGTTGCCCACTGTTCAATCCTGGGGAGTGCAAAGCCACAGTCTCTCAAGTCTCTGCAGTGGGTGGTTTGCCCACTGTTCAATCCTGGGGAGTGCAAAGCCACAGTCTCTCAAGTCTCTACAGTGGGTGGGTTGCCCACTGTTCAATCCTGGGGAGTGCGAAGCCACAGTCTCTCAAGCCTCTACAGTGGGTGGTTTGCCCACTGTTCAATACTGGGGAGTGCGAAGCCACAGTCTCTCAAGTGGATAACAGTCTCCACTGGTTCTGGAGGGGGACTGGTGCCCAGAGTGCTTCATCCTGTTAAGGACAGACGGAGTGGATGTAACTCTCCACTGGTTCTGGAGGGGGACTGGTGCCCATAGTGCTTCATCCTGTGAAGGACAGACGGAGTGGATGCATGTCTCCACTGGTTCTGGAGGGGGACTGGTGCCCAGAGTGCTTCATCCTGTTAAGGACAGACGGAGTGAATGTAACTCTCCACTGGTTCTGGAGGGGGACTGGTGCCCAGAGTGCTTCATCCTGTTAAGGACAGACGGAGTGGATGTAACTCTCCACTGGTTCTGAAGGGGGACTGGTGCCCAGAGTGCTTCATCTTGTTAAGGACAGACGGAGTGGATGAATGTCTCCACTGGTTCTGGAGGGGGACTGGTGCCCAGAGTGCTTCATCCTGTTAAGGACAGACGGAGTGGATGCATGTCTCCACTGGTTCTGGAGGGGGACTGGTGCCCAGAGTGCATCAGGCACCCCATGACGGTCCCAGTTGCGTCAGTGCCCCTGCCGCTCATGGGCTAGCGGTGCTTTAGTTGGCGGTGCCCTGTTCAGCGGTGCTTGAGTTGGCGGTGCCCTGTTCAGCGGTGCTTGAGTTGGCAGTGCCCTGTTCAGCGGTGCTTGAGTTGGCGGTGCCCTGTTCAGCTGTGCTTGAGTTGGCGGTGCCCTGTTCAGCTGTGCTTGAGTTGGCGGTGCCCTGTTCAGCGGTGCTTGAGTTGGCGGTGCCTTGTTCAGCGGTGCTTGAGTTGGCGGTCCTTCATTGCCCAGCTGGGCTGGGGCTGGCGGTCCTTCAATGGGCAGCTGGGCTGGGGCTGGCAGTCCTTCATTGGGCAGCTGGTCTGTGGCTGGCGGGGCCCTCCTGGGCAGCTGGGCTGTGGCTGGCGGGGCCCTCCTGTGCAGCGAGGATGGGGCTGGCGGTGGCCTCCTCTGCAGCGAGGATGGGGCTGGCGGTGGCGTCCTGTGCAGCGAGGATGGGGCTGGCCGTGGCCTCCTGTGCAGCGAGGATGGGGCTGGCGGTGGCCTCCTGTGCAGCGAGGATGGGGCTGGCGGGGCCCTCCTGGGCAGCGGAGATGATGGCGGTCTTCTCCGCCATGCTACTCCTCCCAGACTTGCTGGGTTTCTTGTGGCCCTTCCCCACCTTGGGAGGAGTCATAGCTGAGTCCACAATCCCACCGGGACCCCTGAGAGCGGCTTGGGTGGCTGGAGTCTTCCCCTCTCCCGCTGGGCACTGGCCAACTTCTGGTGCTTCACAGGGGGGGGGGGACTGGCAGTGCTGTGGCTCCGAGCCACACTGGCTGTCCTGGTGGCCGGTGCACTCCACATACCTGTGTCTACAGGCACCACTGGTCCCGGAGATGTTGTGGCTGAGGTGCTAGTTCGGGACCTATGAGTTGGACAGGGGGGGAATAGGTCAAGGCTGAACAGGAAAAGTTTTTTTGACACACTGGGACGGGTAGCTGGAGGGGGTTTGGGAGTGGAGGAAGAGGTGGTGGTTGTAGGAGGTGTACGTTTGGTGGCTTTGGGTGCAGGTGCATTCGCTGGAGGCTGTCGTGAGGTGGATGGCTGTTGGGTGGGTGTGTTCCTGCGTTTGTGTATCTTCGGATGGGACGCCACAGACACACTGGGAGAGGACACAGGGGACGTGTGTATGGTAGTGGGGGTGGTGACTGCACGTGAGCGGGGTGTGCTGGTGAGGGACGTAGTGGCTGTAGAGGTAGTGCATGCAGATGTGAGTGTAGACAAGACTGGGAGAGAGGAGGGAGACGACGAGGGGGACACAGTGGAGGCAGTGGATGTTGGTGTGTCTGTATGAGTGTGATGCTTGCGTGAGGGCCTGTGGGATGTGTGGTGCTTATGTTTGCCTGAGCTTCCCTTGTGTGGTGAGGTGTGTGCAGGCTGATCTGATGGTGTGCTTGGGATAGGCAGAGGTACAGGGGATTGGGTCTGAGTGGAGGAAGTTGGAGGGGTGAGGCTAGACACAGGGACAATGGCTGCCATCAGTGCTGAGGCCAGAGTTTGAAAGGCTCGGTGAAGGGCCGCCTGACCAGAATGAATGCCCTCCAGGAATGCATTTGTTTGTTGCAACTGCCTTTCTACACCCTGGATGACATTCAAAATGGTAGACTGCCCAACAGTGAGTGACCTGAGGTGGTCAATGGCCTCCTCACTGAGGGCAGCAGGGGTCACTGGGGCAGGGCCTGAGGTCCCTGGGGCGAAGGTGATCCCCTCCCTCCTGGGTGAGCCGGCATGGGGCGAAGGCTGAGGGGCTTCTGGGAGGGCGGTCCTGGTAGGGGGGGGTGGCGGCTGTACCTGTAGATGTGGGGGGCACAGATGTTGCCACCACCACAAGGGAGCTCCCATCAGAGGACGAGTCCGTATCGCTGGTTTCAGCTCCTGTCCCCGCCGTGGTGCTCCCCTCGCCCTCCGTCCCACTGGTGAATTCTGAGTCCGTAGTGTGGCCCTCCATGGCCATGTGGGATGCAGCTGCCTCGTGCTCCGGTGCCACTGCTCCTCCGCCTGATGATGCTAATGCACACAAGAACAGGGAGACCACAAAAAAGGGGGGGGGGACAGAAGAAAGACATGTTGAGTGCATGGATTACCGCTACCGTTGGCGGACAAGACAGACACAGAAGCCCCCGGCACTACGTCGTGCTCTTCGGCTCTACAGTGCAATTCATGGGAAATGGCCTACGAGGCTATGGACGACATCTGAACACATAGATGACACAGGTGCATGAATAGCTGTACTTGGCACTCTACAGAGGTGGGGTGGGGGGCCACAGGGCCATGCCTTACAGAGGGGCCTAGTCTATGGAACTCGCCCTGGCCTAGGGAAACCCACAGCCCTCCTCCCCCACCCAGACACCTCCACTGCGCGCAAAGTCAGCAGAATGAGAATGTACTCACCCCCTTGTGTCTGCTGTGATGCCCTCAAGCGCCCATCCAACTCCGGGTAGGCCACCGCCAGGATCCTGAACATCAGGGGGGTCATGGTTCGACGGGCAATCCTCCCACGTTGGGAGGCCACCCCCAGCTGAGCCTCCGCCGTCTTCTTGCTCCAGCGGCGAATGTCCTCCCATCTTTTCCGGCAGTGGGTGCTCTGTCTGTGGTGGACCCCCAGGGTCTGGACGTCCTTGGCGATGGCACGCCAAATATCCTTCTTCTGGTGGGCGCTGACTTACAAGAAATGTACAGGGTATGAAGAGAAGTAATTACCAACTGCGCCGTCAAAGTGAGTGGCCCCCATCCATACCCTTGCCATGTGGCACATGCACCCACCGTCTTTCATGCACGCAGAACTCTGCCCCCTTCCTTCTTACAACCAGCCCTCTCCACACAGGCATAGCCCATACAACATGCTCCCTGTGTACTTACCTGTTGGTCTGGAGGACTGTAGAGTAGCGTGTACTGGGGGAGGACCCCATCGACGAGCTTCTCCAACTCCTCCGATGTGAAGGCAGGGGCCCTTTCCCCAGACGCACAAGCCATTGTCTCTTCCAGACCAAGGTCACAGGAGCACTTGCAGTGTAGGTCCTCTCCTGTCGAAGATCAGGTATCGAGTGATTATACAGATAGAAAATGGCGGTCACGGCCGCGGCGGTGCATACCATCACCACCGGCGTACATCGTCATTGGCTCCTGGGACCCATAGGGTCCAATGTTAACCAATGCAGCATTGCGCTGCGGTCTTCGACCGCCTACCGCGACAGTGTACAATGCCAGCGCAGTTACCTCACATCCCATTGTCCCACTTTAGAGGTCAGGCAGCCGCCATTTCAGGGGCCCACATGGCCTAATTTCCAAATATGTCACACATACCTAGGCCTAGTCTCAACACACATACAGGCCACATTGTGTGTATGATTGGTGTTCTGTGTAGACTGTGGGTACATACCTCTGAGTTGTTTGGCTCTGTGCTCGCTGTTGTCCTTGATAGGCACCGTCCGCTGGGACATGTGAGGAGATGGCTGAATCCTCCGGTGTACCGACCGCTGGTGGACCTGTCAATAGTGGAGGAAAGAAATTTGATTATCACTTACAGGTTTGACCGTGCCACACTCCAGGAACTGTGTACACAGTTGGAGCCTGACCTGATGTCAGCAATCCACCATCCCACAGGAATCCCCCCTCAAGTGCAGGTGCTATCAGTGCTCCATTTCCTTGCAAGTGGGTCTTTTCAAACAACTGTGGCCATGGCATCAGGGATGTCCCAGCCTATGTTTTCCAACGTATTGTCCAGAGTGTTGTCTGCCCTGCTGACACACATGTGGAGCTACATCGTTTTCCCTCAGGTGGAGGATTTGCCTACAGTGAAAGGTGACTTCTATGCCCTTGGACATGTCCCCAACATCATAGGTGCCATTGATGGGACTCATGTGGCTTTGGTCCCCCCCCACAGGAGTGAAAAGGTGTACAGAAACCGGAAGAGTTATCATTCCATGAATGTACAGATGGTATGTTTGGCAGACCAGTACATCTCCCATGTGAATGCCATGTTCCCTTGCTCAGTGCATGACGCCTACATCCTGCGGAATAGCAGCATCCCTTATGTGATGGGTCAACTCCAGAGGCACCATGTGTGGCTATTAGGTGACTCTGGTTACCCCAACCTGTCATGGCTACTGACCCCAGTGAGGAATCCCAGGACAAGGGCAGAGGAACGCTACAATGAGGCCCATGGGCGAACTAGGAGGGTGATCGAGCGGACCTTCGGCCTCCTGAAGGCCAGGTTCAGGTGTCTGCATATGACAGGTTGGTCCCTATTCTACTCACCAAAGAAGGTGTGGCAGATCATCGTGGCCTGCTGTATGCTTCACAACTTGGCTTTG
Organism: Pleurodeles waltl; assembly: GCF_031143425.1. Classification (NCBI taxonomy): domain Eukaryota; kingdom Metazoa; phylum Chordata; class Amphibia; order Caudata; family Salamandridae; genus Pleurodeles; species Pleurodeles waltl. The sequence goes on from NC_090437.1 coordinate 138,934,488, forward strand.
CGGCGACAGGTGCCTTTTCTCAGGAAGATGGTCCAGATGGCGGTGTTGTGGCAGCTGTGGAGCCTGTGGACAGTGATGAGGATGAAGCAGAGGAAGAAGACATGCAGAACAGGGACTCAGTGATCCAGCAATATTTCCAGTGAAACACAGGTGAGAATACATTCCTGCCTACTACATGTACTTTTACACTTCTACCTCTTTCCTGTCTGTCGTTTTCACCCAGTGTATGGTCACTGAGTTGTCACTTTCCCTTACGTTTCACAGGTTTGGGTCGCAACGTGTCTCATCTGCTTAGATTCCTCATGGACTAGAGCTGTGTGACATAGGTATGTTGACATTACTATTGCAAGAACATTTTGTCACTGTAATTGCAAATACACAATTTTGAAATCACAGACAGACTCCAGATCTTTTGGTGCTTTAGGTGTGTTTATTTAAAAACAAAATATTGGAGGGGGAAGTTGAATGGTGAGGGGTGATGGCGGAGGTGTGTCCATGGCAGAGTCCAGTCTATTAGTCTCACAGGTGCATTGCCCATATGGGCCTAGGAAGTGGAGCTGGGGCAGTTTCAATATGGACAGGGTGACAAAGTGGGACAGTGGGATGACAATCAGGGTGGTCTCATTTCTTGGCAGGGGTCTTGGCATCGTGCTCTGTCTTGTTCCTGGATCTCAGGGACCGTTTGCGGCATGGTTCTCCGTCTGCAGGGGGTGGGGTGCTGGTGTGGTGGTCCTGTGGCGGTGCCTCCTCTCCAGTAGCACCGGCGGAGGTGGTGGGCAGTTCATCGTCCATGCTAGTGTCAGGGGCCCCTTGTAGTGCCACAGTGTCCCTCCTGGTGTTGAGTACTTCCTTCAGCACCCCTACGATGGTGCCCAGGGTGGAGCTGATGGTTCTGAGTTCCTCCCTGAAGCCCAAATACTGTTCCTCCTGCATCCGCTGGGTCTCCTGAAACTTGGCCAGTACCATTGCCATCGTCTCCTGGGAGTGGTGGTAGGCTCCCATGATGGAGGAGAGGGCCTCGTGGAGAGTGGGTTCCCTTGCCTGTCTGCCCCCTGTCGCACAGCATCCCTCCCAGTTCCCCTGTGTTCCTGGGCCTCCGTTCCCTGGGCCGTGTGCCCACTGCCCCCAGGTCCCTGGTGTTGTTGGGGTGGTGGGTTATCCTGGGTTCCTTGTAGTGTGGAAACACAGTTGATTGACGTGTCCTGGGGACGGAGGTATGGGCCCGCTGGGTGGGTGCTGTGCTGGTGTTTCCTGAGGGGGGAAGGTCTGTGGTGGCCTGTGCCTGTGTGAGGGGAACTGACTGTCCCGAGGCCCCGATGGTCCGGGCTGGTCATCTAGATCCAGTTGGACAGAGGTGCTGTCATCACTGTGGGCCTCTTCTGTGGGTGGAGTGGACATGTCTGGACCCTCCTGTCTGGTGACGTTGGGTAGTGGTCCTGCAGGGGTGGAAAGGCATGATTATTGCATCTGTGTGTGTCATGGTGTGCAATGGGTGGGTGACTGTGTACCACAATGCTGGCATTCCTGTGTGTGAGCTTGTGTGATGATGGTTTAGGGGGGTGTATGGGTATGTGCAGTGGGCATGCTTTAGTGATGGGTGTCCATGCATTGTTGTTGCATGCAGGGTTTGGTGTTGGGATGTGTGGTTTGTGATATTGGTACATTTGTGAGGAGTTGGAGTGATAGGGGTGAGGGCGAGGGTGGGGGTATGTGATGGCATGCAGGTAGGGTGGGGGATGTAATAGTTAAGATTTGACTTACCAGAGTCCATTCCTCCACCGACTCCTGCGAGGCCCTCAGGATGCAGAATCGCCAAGACCTGCTCCTCCCATGTTGTTAGTTGTGGGTGGGGAGGTGGGGGTCCGCCGCCAGTCCACTGAACCGCCTGGTGGTGTCTTGAGACCACGGAACGCACTTTCCCCCGTAGGTCGTTCCACCTTTTCCTGATGTCCTCCCGATTTCTTGGGTGTTGTCCCACTGCGTTGACCATGTCGACTATTCTTCGCCATAGCTCCATCTTCCTTGCAATTGAGGTTTGCTGCACCTGGGATCCAAATAGCTGTGGCTCTACCCGGACGATTTCCTCCACCATGACCCTGAGCTTCTCCTCTGAGAACCTGGGGTGTCTTTGCCATGCCATGGGGTGGTGTAGGTGATGTGTGGGGTGGTGTGTGTGGTGATAAGTGTGGTGATATGTAGTGGTGTGTTGTGTGAGGTGCGTGGAAATTGTGTGGGTGATGGTGTTGTGTGCCTGTGGATGCTGTTGTTCTTGCTGGTGGTTTCTCTCTCTGGCCTTCTTTCGGAATTTGTGGCCGTAGGGGTTTGTGGGTGTGTGTTTTATATTGTATTGGGTGTGTGGGAGTGGTGTGTGTATGTGTATCAGGTGTGTGTATTTCAAATTGTCCAATGTGGCTGTGTTTTGTAAGAATGTGTGTATTTTGAGCGCAGCGGTGTGTACCGCCAATGGAATACCGCGGTTGAAAGACCGCCGCGTGGATTCGTGTGTTGTGATAGTGTGGGCGTATTTCTGTTGGCGTAACGGTGGAGGTTTTGTTATCGCCAGTTTATCACTGACCTTTGGTGTGGCGGCCTTGTGTGGGTGTCTGAATTTTGGCGGATTCCGAGATGTGGGTCATAATAGCTGTGGCGGAATTCCGCGGCTGTAGCGGTGTGTTGGCGGTCTTCTGCATGGCGGTAAGCGGCTTTTACCGCCAATGTTGTAATGACCCCCCAAGTTTTTAAATGGTTTGTGTGAAAGGTGAACAGGTGACCATGTATTATAAAGAATAAAATATCATGTACCATATGAAAAAATGATTTTGCAAGTTACTTTATAGTTCCATGACCTTGTAAAGGAACTCAGCCTTCTGCCTCATTTCCCTAAATAATTTGGATCTCCTCGATGACTATCAAGATCCCTATTATGTATAGCAGGGGGTCACTATCCCATACATACGGCTGCACATCCAACTGTATGTTGATGCAGCTTTTGCTTTGTAACTTGTTGCTTATACCTCATATTGTTTATGACATTATTATGTGACCTTTACTTTGTACCTTACCCTTTGTACCTCGTATATCATGTGTCAGTGCTTATGTGCATGCTGTGCAGTGTTCTCCTTAAAGGGCTCTGACAATTTCTGAACCTCACTAAAAAACAACATACTGCGGGAAATGCTAGCCATGCCATGGTGCCCAGCAGGTTGGGCGTGATTTACATTTTCAGTATGCCGCTGACTTGTTCCAGTCTTGAAGTGAAGTTCACCTCTTGAGTAATAACTTGTTAGTAATCAGGACATTACTGGATAAGACCTAATCTGCAATTCAAGGTGGGTGAGTATAATTTTTGGCCTTCATAGTGACGATGAAGGTGTCCCAAATGTCAGATCCACCCTGGGCTAATCCCCGGTGTTGGAGCTGACGCAGTGTACACGCTTCTGCATGCGAGCTTTGTATCCGGTCACGCAACCAGTTATTATATCCCTGGGTATGTGGAGCTTTCTAGTGAGTTGCTATTAAGCGCTTGAACATCATGAAGGCCAAGTTAATAAACCTGTGTATTTGCTTATCCCCTTTGATGCGCCGGCGCAGACCAAGCAAGCATGATTCCGGTGTCATAGGTAGTGTACAGTTTGTAATATCGGATACGGTGTCTGCAATGCGCTGCCATGCTATAACCAGAGGGGGACAAGTCCATACTATGTGATAGAAATCTGCTGATGGTTGTGCACACCTAGGGCACCCTGTGTCCGATCCTGGGTATATTCATTTTATGCAGGGCAGGGATAGATAGGAATGATGTATATAGTTGAACTGAGTGTATCGAAGTCTGGTGTTGCGCGAAATACCTTTGATAGCAGATAGCGCCGCCGTCCGGGCATTTTGGGACAAAGGAGAGGGAAGTACCTCATCCCATCTGGTTTTGGCGCGCGTCAGTTTCGGGCATATCTGATCTAACAATAACAAATATAGGCCTTCATTACAACCCTGGCGGTCGGTGTTAAAGCGGCTGTAAGACCGCCAATAGGCCGGCGGTAAAAAAAAGGGACTCACGACCATGGCGGAAACCGCCAACATAGACAGCCACTTTAACACTCCGACCGCCGCGGCGGTACAAACAAACAGCATGGTGGTCACCACCAACAGACAGGCGGAAGACAATGTACCACCCACACTATTATGAGAGGCCAATCCGCCACCTTTTCCGGGGCGGATTCAACGCGAACAAAAACACAGTGGAAACAGGACTTGGAAGGGAAAACCCTCACCTCTACACAACCCACGAGGAACCAGAACGCCATGGAGCCAGAACTCCAAATACTCCCTGCAATAGTATTCCTGCTCCTCTACCAGGAGCACGAAAGATGGCGGCGACGACCACGGTGAGTACTGCACCTACAACAAAGTGGGGAGGGGGAGGGGAAGGGAAAAGAGAGTGACACACACATGCAACACGCAACACCCCCATCCCCACCCTCACCCACAACAACACACACACAAATACATGCTGCAACATTACATTTACACCCCCAAACCCCCTCGGAAGAACCCAATGACAAAAGGAAATAATTGTAACGATTGTAATCAATAAAAATCCATTAGACAAAACTTTAAATACAGTATAAACAATTATGTACACCAACTATACAAATCCGGATAGTGCACCATTCAAAGTCCGTGGACCACTGGGCCCAAAATGCATGGGCGAGGCCCACACTCAATACCAGACTGCAAACAGAGAGAACACTGCTGGGGAATCAGATCGAAATGAAACAGGCACCTCAGGAGGAAGGGAAGGGGGTATTTCAGCTGTATGACTGCACAACGCCAGCTCCACGAGGGGGCTCCATACCCATTGATGTATCCTGGGGAGTGCAAAGCCACAGTTTCTCAAGTCTCTCCAGTGGGTGGGTTGCCCACTGCTTTATCCTGGGGAGTGCAAAGCCACAGTCTCTCAAGTCTTTTCAGTGGGTGGGTTGCCCACTGCTTTATCCTGGGGAGTGCAAAGCCACAGTCTCTCAAGTCTCTCCAGTGGGTGGTTTGCCCACTGCTTTATCCTGGGGAGTGCAAAGCCACAGTCTCTCAAGTCTTTTCAGGGGGTGGTTTGCCCAATGCTTTATCCCGGGGTTAAGGAAAACTGGCTGCAACATAAAAAAAAAAAACTGCTTTATTTAAAAAGCAGTCACAGACATGGAGGTCTGCTGTCTTCAGCAGGCCACCATCCCTGTGAGTGCAGGGACTCGCTATGGGGTCGCAAAATGCGACCCACCTCATTAATATTTATGAGGTGGGTCTTTGCGACCCCATAGCGAGTCGCAGACGGTGTCTGAGACACCGTTCTGCATCCGCATTTGTGATTCGGAAATTGCGAGTCGCACAGACTCGCAATTTCCGAATCGCAAATGCGGAAGTTGCTACATCTGGCCCTTAATTACTAATCTGACTAATGCGAGTGCTGATTTGAAAGAATTGAAAGAACCAGGTGTTTGGGAAAAAGTTGGCAAAAGTTTTGCTTCAGTGGGAAATTGGCTCAGCAACATTTGGAATGGGTTACTATTGAAAATCTTGCAAGGGATATTAATTTTTGTGGTCTGTCTATTTGGATTATGGGGATTGTGTAAATTATATAAAAGGATTAAATTGAAAAGGTCAAAGAATAATCAGAGGGAAGAAAAGGGACAAATTTTACGGGGAAAATTCAAAAGGGAAACAAAAGTATGAAGGGATTCAATTGACAGACATTTTAGCCAAACATGTGTGGGTTGTAGTTAGTGTGATGACACATTTAGTCATCAGAGGACGGATTGCTAGCGTAGGTGTTGTAATAAAAATTACTAATGAGTGTTCATGTATTCTGAATAAGTGATTTGTGTAGAAAATGTAATAACGTAGAAAAATAATGCACACATTTGAAAATGTGATTACGATGAGTGGCCGCCAATGTTCACAAAGTGTACTTACTAGTGAATTAATATGATGAAATATGAATATATGTTTGGCTAATGTAGTAATATGTCATATTAAGGGTTACGCATTTTGCTTTAGCTGTATTAATTATAGACCTAAACTTAGCGGGTGTCTTGGCCTACTTGTCCAGTCTCATGTCAAAGTTGTATTTTTTAACGTTTAATGAAATAGCTGTCCTTGAGAGTTAAACTGTGATTTTCCATTTTCCTTTGTGCTCGTAGCTGAGAAACCTTTCTCATAAAATTCGACTGCTAGAAGATACTGTTCCTACTAATGTAACATTTTATGTGTAATGTGTGTGAGACTGACTTTCTCAGGAGGAGAACAATGGAGATACTGACTGGAGTGGAAGCTGCAACAATATTGTTATCTGACAAGCCGGATGATGAGGACATTGCAAGACAAACCAATCAACGACATGTGAACGGAGTAATAGTAGAATTCCTAGATTTGGGATTTTAGTTTTATTGGACAAAGTGTGAACATGCAATTAACTTACCAATAGGGATTTGGGAAGTAGTTTTAGTAGTTTTAGTATAACGATGCTGCACTAAGAGACGAGAGGTCCTTTGCCCATTTGTTTGCTGGCCGAAAGGTCAATATTTCTTATGCGTCTTGACAAGAGACATGTTTAACTTTAATGCTTAAAGACTTTGCGTTTTCCGAACTTTGATGCTGAATCCTGATGCCTTGCTGATGACTGATGTCTTGAGGACGAAGACTGACTCTGCTTGCTGATCCACACTGAGGATAGGTATAATGATAGAGACTGTTAATTATTATGCACATTTGCTTTTCTTTCTAGGTACCAACTGCAACTGTATTGTTTTGATAAAGCCATAGTTAGATGTTTTTCAAATTTGTGTTACTAAATTGCTTTGCATGAAGCTCAACATGCTGATGCTAATCTACTGTTAGTTAAGGATTCTCACAAATTAAATTATGCTAATAACAGGGATTAATGCTTGATGAATTTCTCTGCTAAACTTTATGTATGTGATTGCTTTGATGCAGTTGTCTCTGTTACAGATTTGCACCGTAACCTTAGAATGTGTTGTAGTTCAAGCTTTGATTAGATTACATTTCTTCCGCCACTTTGGACAGCTAGTATTGTTTCTGTATGTGTTTCATTTGATTTTGAGATTAATCAACATGACCTTAGCATTGTTAATATAGGGAAATAAATATTCGAACTTTTACCAAAGGTGTGGTTTTTTCATGACTGAATGGTCATGGTGTGTGACAATTACTGACTCCATTGATTACTGCTGTTATTGATTGTTGCTGGTTATTGACTATTGTGTATTGGTAATTGATTATGTACTGGAGCTATGGTAAGAACATCTTAATTGTGAGTCAAGAGGTTCAGCGACCTTTTCACGTCCCCTTGTAAGTTTACTTATTATGGTCAGACGTGCTAACACTAGCAAACTGGCAGTCATACTCGAAAACTATGGAGTTGCTGCTTCTGCACTATTAGATCCAGGGATGAAATAAAATTGTCATTTTCCTTAATGGGGCAAATTGCTATAATGAAGATGATTCTTCTCCCGCATATGCTTTATCTCTTTTTGAATACACCTATCCCTCCATCTTATAACTTTTTTCACACCCTTCGCTCTCTTATAATATGCCTTGCTTGGGCAGGAGGGCAGTCTCGACTCAATCAAGAATCCCTGAGATCTCTTACTATCTGGGAGACCTTGCAGCTCCAGATTTTGAGCTGTATTATCTTTATGTGCAAATGGTCTTTGGACAATATTGGCTTAGGCATCCCCCATTTCTAATGCATCTCGCCCGAGCATAATCGGGCGCACTCCACTCCTCTTCCATCTCTGATTGGGAAGGCTTCATGACAGTCTCGGATGAAATAGAAACAATTGCATATATAAATACAATTACACAGCAAGCTTGGATCCAGCCTCAGGCTAGGCTAGGCTAGGTCATCAGATCAAAAACACATGATTTGGACGAGTCATCCTTCCCTAGGGAGCGCTTTTGCGACAGATTGACTACCAACAGAGGTGGTCCATTAGACACACTAAAACATTTCACCCTTTTTCGCATGCATGAGGAACTCTGAGACACTTACCTTGTCTTGCCGAATGCTCCAAATGAGTGTAAGACTTTTATCCTCCTTCTTGCAGCCTCTTCTACTCATCACGTTCTATCTCATCTCTACACCTCTTCGCAAGCTGTGATGTCCCTGAGTGCCCAGAGTGCTAGGACTCGATGGGTGGCAGTTCTTGGTAAATCTATATGAGTCCAGGATTGGGCAGACGGGTACAATCTCACATTCTTTTTCCAATAATGGCCAACTTTGCCTTATACACTTTCGCATTCTACATTAAACATATTGCACCCCTGTTAAGTTGTGTCACTATAAGATGTGAGCTCATGATGGATATGCTACATGCCACAGGGGAGGAGCTCATTTAATGCTTCTAACTTGGTTTTGTCCCCCAAATTTGGCCTACTGGCAGGCTGTCTTCTCTGCTCTATCACACATCTTGTATCTAATGTTACATCCTTCGCCAGGGCCGACACTGCTATGTCTCCCAGCGGAAATACCCGATGTAAATATAAACTTTCTTGTCCTAGCACTGCTCCTTGCTAAGCGTAGAGTGTCCTGCACATGAGGCTGTGTAAGTGTGCCCACTATTTGTGACTGGTTACTAGATATGGCATACTGCCAAGAGCAGCTAACAGTACACTACTCCATGCTACCACCCCCCTGCAGACCTAGAGACGTTTGGGATCCGTTCAACTGTTGTTCGCACTGCACAATATGAATTGTAATGTAAGTGCTTCTTGATTTCTTCCTTTCCTTCCCAATGGATTCCTCCTTTCTTTATTGTACTATATAGGATGGTTGATGTGGTTTTAACTTTGGAACCAAAAATAAATATACATAAATAAATAAATAAAAGATAGGCACCTAGGCTTGAAGAATAAGACGTTACACAAAAGAAAAGTGTATTTCACTTTCGACCAGAAGTTAAAATGAAGTGTCTTCTTTCAGGGCACTTAGAATGATTATATATTCGTAGATCAAAGGAAGTTAGGATCAATGCGCCATACTAAATAACAGTGTCAGTGTTCAGCACAAAGAACAGTTTTATTAATATATGGACACAGCATAAGGTGTTCTATGGCATAGAATCCACACATTGACTGTAATTATGAGGAGTGCTGTTTTCTTTCTTTTTTTTTTTATTTTTACAATTGCAGTCCCTATCTCCCTCTTTCTGTTTTGTTGTTTCGTGGTTTGCGGTTTCTTCACTTTCAACCATGGGAGCTTTTCCTGAAAATAAAATATAACAGGATTACTTATGTGAACCCTTATACAATGTCCATATAAGGTAACAGCTTTTGATCAATGCAGTTACAGAAGCTCATTTTGTTTTTTAGTATTTGCTAAGCGCCTTACAAAACAGTTCCCTAATGATTTAAATGCGCGTGGTTTTTTATAAGCAATGCGTCGCCACACTCCCGTCACTCATTAGGTGCTGCACGCGAACTATTTTAAACAAATCCAAATCCCTTGGTTAAGAATTGTTCCAACAAGCCCAGGAATAATGAGTCGAGACACATCTAATTTCAGATGCGACACCCTTGTGCCTTTACAAAGAGAGGTAAAGAGCTTTGCCAGGTTTTAGCACACAGCTAGAGAAAAGCAGTATGGTTTCTTCTAACTGGATTATTTAGAGGGCACGGCATGCGTTTTACTCCAGTGCCGTACATTCCATCACAATTCGGGCAGCATAATATTTGTGTAAGTAGATCGCGCTGCCCATAGCGAAACAAAAAGCCTATTTTGCTTATAAAACATGGGTCCCCTATATGTTAGTGATGTTTCTGTATAAAACCTGTCAAAAATATGATTGGCAAATTATAATTTAACACTATTGGGTGTTAAAAGGGACCCCTGCCCACAGGGGTTATCCTCTGCCTTTCCTGAGGCCAGCATGAAAGTTTAGGGAGGACCAAATCTGTCGGGCACAAGTGCACATTTCGCTTTATATGCACTTAATTGCATACTCCCTTGCAGGTAATGCACAACGAACAGACCACTGGTTAGCAATCGAATAAATATTGTAGTGCCATCAGGTTAATTATTTTTAAGAAAATGACTTTTGACAACACATACGGCGTGAATGTATTTAAAGATGGCTCGGGAGGGACGGGGCGTTGGTGTCTGTGGTCGCATGACCAACAACACCTATGTGGCTGTCCTATTACATGCCTTGATTATTTCTCCTCCTGAGAAGTCTTTCATCCATGGTGATCATAGTCTTTAAGTAGAGACCTCTTGATTAAATAAATAACACCCTTCCACAAATCAAGAAAACTGTAATAAAAATAATATGAAAATGAAGAATATACTTACCACTTTGACATAAGCGATATACTGGACGCAATAAAATGTTAGTTCGTTATAATTGACCTCAATGTATTTTCTTACAACCCATAGATCCTAAAACAGCAGAATAACCCTGTAGATCCCTTACGGAACAATACATGCGTTAAAAAATGAAGAAAAATAGTATTTGTAATAAAAGGACTTGGACAATAGTTTAGCAGAAACGTCTGCCCAATCATGAATTTCTCAATAAGGTGAAAAAGAATTGCTTTGTTTTTCAAGCTAAATCCATTCAGAACACATTCTAGTCCGTATAAGAGTCAAAGCAAAGATGTAAACCTTCTTCGGTCATTAGGGTTATTTAGTTCTACTCTTTGGGCCAGGTATTAATTCAGTTACATTTCCGTCTTTCGCAGTAGTGTTTTTAATAACTACGTGGTCGTATACCTGCAGGCTGTTTTAAGTTATTGCAATTATTGCCAGCATATTCATCCTAGATTTAGAAAGCTATGACCTTTATGTTAAGATCATTAAATGTGAGCGAATATCCTCTTTAAGTCTTTTCTCCGAGAGTAAAACTGGTCCATTCACGATTCAAGATATTTCTGATTAGAAGAACCAAAGAATTTAAGGAGTTTCAGCGACTCCTGGATACTGATAATTTAATTAAAAAAAGGTTTCTGTATGGTTATTCAAACAATAACTTGGCTGTTATGGGATGGGAGCCATCTATATGGTTTTCAGATGTACAGGAAGCCCTTAATTAATTGAATAAAGCTCACCCATTTCTCCATGACTACCTCATCTGAATATGGAGTTGCAGTATACTAAAACAGCCCTAGCGAGATCATGTCATAGTGCCCCATATTGCACAAAAGAGCATTATAAACAAGCATCATCACCTATAGGGATGCTTAGTCCTAATAAGGCAGGTCCTACTCCAGTAAGCGGTTGGAAAATGGAGGCTAAAGGGTGCCCTTTACTCAGAATTGTTGATATACATTGAGTAGAATGTAAAAAAAAAAGTGTAATAACTGTTGAACCTTTGAAATACATCAGACTCTAGCATTTTCAAGGCTTGTCTATCTAAAGCAGCAAGTCATTTATATTAAAATGAGAACACTTTTGTAACGGATACAAAATACTGGGGGCATATTTATCATTGTTTGGTGTTGTCTGTACGCCATACACGGTAGCGCAAAACCTAGAATTACATTTGCAAAGCCACACAAGGCCACCACGTGGCTTGGTAAATGTGGAGTTACGCAAGGCGGCGCAATTCGTTGCCTTGCATTCCTGTGCCCCAGGAAGGCGCTCGATGGGTGAATCATGGATGCTCCGAAGCAGCCACCATTGGATTTTGGCACTTTCCCAGATTTAACATTAGTGGTAGACCTGCAATGCATCAAAATGCTGCACCTCCCCAACAGAGGCATTACAAGGATAAACATGCATATTTTTCCTCTATGTCCGTTGCATTTTCAGCACACATAGAAAGAGGAAAACATTTCAGAGAATTGTTTTTGTGCAGTAAGGTGTTCCTTCTGGACAAAAACAATTCTGCCTACAATATGGAAAGTTTTGCACCATGGTGCAAGGGTGCCTGTGTCGGTGCTAGGTAGCAGTTTGTGCACCAATGCATGTAGGGATCAGGAATGTGCCATATAATGTTAAATATGCCATTATATAATTCCAAATAATGTTAAATTTCCATCCTCTCCCTTTCACACAGCACAACACAGTAAGGTGGCTTGCTGAGTTCCATAAATATTTGACAAATATGCTTCTGGATGTCCAGCAGGAAGACGTGTTCCTGCCTAGTACACTGTGCCTCACTGGAAACAATGACAATCATAATACTCCAACAGGAGAAATAGGGCTAGTTTTTGAAACACTCTGTCACACCGGAGTAGCCATTGCTTTTTCAGTGTTAGTTAACAGTGCGAAGTTAACAGGACCAAAATAAAAAAGTATCAGAATTGATGCCATCTTTTGCAGTAAGTGTAGGAGGCTGGCCTGGCTTGTTGTGGGTACTAGAGGTACTTACACCTTGTCACAGGTCCAGTTATCCCTTATTAGTGTAGAAGAGGTGTTTCTAGCAGCTTAGGCTGATAGAAGGTAGCTATGGCAAAGCAACTTAGGCTGAAGTAGGAGACATGTAAAGCTCTTACTATACCACTGGTGTCATATGCACAATATCATAATAAAACACAATACACAGAAGTACTAAAAATAAAGGTACTTTCTTTTTATGACAATATGCCAACAGTATCTCAGTGAGTACCCTCAGTATGAGGATAAGTTATATACACAAGATATATGTACACAAACCAAAATTATGCAGGTAATAGCAAGAAAAATAATGCAAACAGTGTAAAGTTACAGTAGATTGCAATAGGAGCACATAGGTATAGGGGCAACACAAACCATATACTCCAAAAGTGGAATGCGAACCACGAATGGACTCCAAACCTATGTGAGCTTGTAGAGGGTCACTGGGACTGTAAGAAAACAGTGAGGGTTAGAAAAATAGCCCACCCCAAGACCCTGAAAGGTAGGTGTAAAGTGCACCTAAAACCCCCAGAGAGCACAGAAGACTTGATAGGGGGATTCTTCAGAAAGAACAAACACCAGCAATGCAACAATAGTGGATTTCCAGACCTGAGTACCTGTAAGACAAGGGGACCAAGTCCAGTAGTCGCGACAGTGTCGAGTGTGGGCAGGATCCCAGGAAATGCCAGCTGAGGGTGCAAGGAAGCTGCCACCGGATGGAAGAAGCTTGGAGTTCTGCAAGAAAGAAGAGAGCTAAGGGCTTCTCCTTTGGAAGACGGATGTCCCACGTTGCGATGAAGCTTACAGAGGTGTTCCACGCAGCAAGACCGCAAACAAGCCTTGGTAGCTGCAAGGGTTGTGGTAGAGGTTTTTGGGTGCTGCTGTTGCCCAGGAGGGACCAGGATGTCGCCACTTGGAGGAGGAGACAGAGGGGGTGCCCAGCAAGTCAGGGAGCCCTCACAGAAGCAGGCAGCACCCACAGAAGTACCAGAACAGGCACTTGGAAGAAGAGTGAAGCGGAGTCCATGTGAAGTCACAAAAGGGAGTCCCACGACGCCGGAGGACAACTCAGAAGGTTGTGCACTGCAGGTTAGAGTGTCGGGGACCCAGGCTTGGATGTGCATGAAGGAAATCCTGGAAGAGTGCACAGGACCTGGAGCAGCTGCAAATCACGCGGTACCCAGTAATACAGTCTAGCGTGGGGTGGCAAGGACTTACCTCCACCAAACTTGGACTGAAGAGCCACTGGACTGTGGGAGTCACTTGGACAGAGTTGCTGAGTTCCAGGGACCACGCTCGTCGTGCTGAGAGGGGACCCAGAGGACCAGTGATGCAGTCTTTTGGTGCCTGCGGTTGCAGGGGGAAGATTCAGTCGACCCACGGGAGATTTCTTCAGAGCTCCTGGTGCAGAGAGGAGGCAGGCTACCCTCAGAGCATGCGCCACCTGGAAACAGTCGAGAAAGCCGTCAGGATGAAGCGATACAAGGTTGCTAGTAGTCGTCTTGCTGCTGGCACTGGCCACTCAGAGCAGTCCAGTGTGCCACAGACACCTCTGTTTCCAAGATGGCAGAGGTCTGGGACACACTGGAGGAGCTCTGGGCACCTCCCCTGGGAGGTGCAGGTCAGGGGAGTGGTCACTCCCCTTTCCATTGCCCAGTTTGTCGCCAGAGCAGGGCTGGTGGATCCCTAAACCGGTGTAGACTGGCTTATGCAGAGATGGGCACCATCTGTGCCCATCAAAGCTTTTCCAGCGGCTGGGGGTGGCTACTTCTCCCCAGCCTTCACACCTATTTCCAAAGGAGAGGGTGTGACGCCCTCTTTCAGAGGAAATCCTTTGTTCTGCCTTCCTGGGCCAGGGCTGCCTGGACCCCAGGAAGGCAGAAACCTGCCTGAGGGGTTGGCAGCAGCAGCAGCTGCAGTGGAGACCCTGGAAAGGCAGTTTGGCAGTACCCGGGTACTAGGCCAGAGACCCGGGGATCATGGAATTGTCCCCCCAATGCCAGAATGGCATTGGGGGGACAATTCCATGATCTTAGACATGTTACATGGCCATGTTCGGAGTTACCATTGTGACGCTGTACATAAGTAGTGACCTATGTACAGTGCACACGTGTAATGGTGTCCCCGCACTCACAAAGTCCGGGGAGTTTGCCCTGAACGATGTGGGGGCACCTTGGCTAGTGCCAGGGTGCCCACACACTAAGTAACTTTGCACCCAACCTTCACTAGGTGAAGGTTAGACATATAGGTGACTTATAAGTTACTTAAGTGCAGTGGTAAATGGTTGTGAAATAACGTGGACGTTATTTCACGCAGGCTGCAATGGCAGGCCTGTGTATGAATTGTCAGAGCTCTCTATGGGTGGCAAAAGAAATGTTGCAGCCCATAAGGATCTCATGGAACCCAATGCCCTGGGTACCTATGTATCATAAACTAGGGACTTATAAAGGGGGTCCAGTGTGCCAATTAGAATTGGAATATGAAGTCACTAGCCTATAGTGACAAATGTATAATGAGAGAGAGCATAAGCACTAAGGTTCTGGTTAGCAGAGCCTCAGTGACCTTAGAGGATATAGTTTTGGCGACACCAGAGTTGGATCCTAAAATTCAGGCTTTTATTGGCAAAGAAGGATGGGATCTCCAAAAGGGGCCAGGCAGAGGTTTGAAAATGTGCCAGGATTGCCTTTTAGATGTTGTTGAACCATTGACTACTATTTTAGATATAGCAGAGGATGCGAATATTAATTAACAAGAAGTGGATGTGGAGGATCTTTGACAATGGGTCCAACAGGTAGTGTGTCTTTTAGGACTGCAAATATAGCCCTTTCTGTGGAATGTAGGAAGAGCATACTTCTGAAAAAAGATCCCAAATTAGTGGACTTGGCAAACAATGAAGCAGGTCCTCAGCCAGGGGACTTTTATTTGGAGATGATTTTTATAAAAGTAATGTCAACGTTTGTAGGTGCCTTCTCTTCAATTCAAAAGTCACAGGGGGATATTAAGAGAGTTTTTCAGGATCATGTTTTTGGTGGGGCCGGAAGAACAAGGGGCCGTTTTTCCAACAGTGGATTGGGGACTACAAGAGCTAGAGACCCGGGGGATCATGGAATTGTTACCCCAATGCCAGAATGGCATTGGGGTGACAATTCCATGATCTTAGACATATTACATGGCCATGTTCGGAGTTACCATTGTGATGCTGTACATAGGTATTGACCTATGTACAGTGCACGCGTGTAATGGTGTCCCCGCACTAACAAAGTCCGGGGCATTTGCTCTGAATGATGTGGGGGCAACTTGGCTAGTGCCAGGGTGCCCACACACTAAGTAACTTTGCACCCAACCTTCACCAGGTGAAGGTTAGACATATAGTTCACTTATAAGTTACTTAAGTGCAGTGGTAAATGGTTGTGAAATAACGTGGACGTTATTTCACGCAGGCTGCAATGGCAGGCCTGTGTATGAATTGTCAGAGCTCTCTATGGGTGGCAAAAGAAATGCTGCAGCCCATAGGGATCTCCTGGAACCCCAATACCCTGGGTACCTCAGTACCATATACTGGGAATTATATGGGTGTAACCGTATGCCAATGTGAATTGGTAAATTTAGTCACTAGCCTGTTAGTGACAAATTTGGAAAGCAGAGAGAGCATAACCACTGAGGTTCTGGTTAGCAGAGCCTCAGTGAGACAGTTAGGAATCACACAGGGAACACATACAGGGCACATACCTATGAGCACTGGGGCCCTGCCTGGCAGGGTCCCAGTGACACATAGACTAAAACAACATATATACAGTGAAATATGGGGGTAACATCCCAGGCAAGATGGTACTTTCCTACACAACCTCCCCCCCCCCCCAAACGAAGGACAATAAGTCTAGCCATGACCTGATGAGTCTTCATTGTCTAAGTGGAAATATCTGGAGAGTCCATCTGCATTGGAGTGGGTACTCCCAGGTCTATGTTCCACTGTATAGTCCATTCCCTGTAGAGATATGGACCACCTCAACAATTTAGGGTTTTCATCTTTCATTTGTCTTAGCCAAAGTAGAGGTTTGTGGTCTGTCTGAACAATGAAGTGAGTGCCAAACAGGTATGGCCTCAACGTCTTCAGTGCCCAGACCACAGCAAAGGCCTCCCTCTCTATGGCAGACCAACGCTTTTCTCTAGGGGTCAACCTTCTGCTGATAAAAGCAACTGGTTGATCCTGGCCCTCAGAATTCAGTTGTGATAAGACTGCCCCTACCCCTAATTCAGATGCATCAGTTTGAACAATTAATTTCTTGGAGTAACATGGGCTTTTTAGGACAGGTGCAGAGCACATGGCCTGTTTGAGCTCCTCAAAAGCTTTCTGACAGCTGGCTGTCCACAATACCTTTTTAGGCATCTTCTTACTAGTGAGATCATTAAGAGGGGCTGCTATGGAACCATAGTTTTTAATGAATCTCCTGTAATACCCAGTGAGGCCTAGGAAGGCTCTCACCTGGGTCTGAGTTGTAGGGGGAACCCAATCCATGATTGTCTGGATTTTCCCCTGAAGTGGTGCAATCTGCTCTCCACCTACCAGGTGTCCCAGATAAACCACCTTTCCCTGCCCTATCTGGCACTTTGAGGCCTTGATAGTGAGGCCTGCCCTTTGCAGGGCCTCCAAAACTTTCCAAAGGTGGACCAGGTGCTCATCCCAGGTAGAGCTAAAGACAGCTATATCATCTAGATATGCTGCACTAAAAGCCTCCAACCCTTGCAGGACTGTGTTCACCAACCTCTGAAAAGTGGCAGGTGCATTCTTCAAACCAAAGGGCATCACTGTAAATTGGTAGTGCCCTCCTATAGTTGAAAATGCAGTTTAAGGTTTAGCATCCTCAGCCAATTTGATCTGCCAATACCCTGCAGTCAAATCAAAGGTGCTTAGATACGTGGCAGATGCCAGTGTATCTATGAGCTCATCTGCCCTGGGTGTAGGGTGAGCATCAGTTTTTGTTACCTGATTGAGACCTCTGTAGTCTACAAAAAACCTCATCTCCCTTTTTCCATCTTTTGAGTGAGGCTTTGGTACAAGCACCACAGGACTCGCCCATGGGCTTTCAGAAGGTTCAACCACTCCTAGATCAAGCATTTTCTGAACCTCTTGTTTTATGCAGTCCCTGACATGGTCAGGCTGCCTATAGATTTTACTTTTGACAGGCAAGCTGTCTCCAGTATCAATTGTGTGTTCACACCAAGATGTTGTGCCTGGCACAGTTGAAAAGAGTTCAGATAATTGCCCAAGGAGATTTATGCAGTGTCTTTCTGTTCTGCAGTCAGACAATCTACCAAAACGACTCCCTCCACTAAAGCATAATTTTCCGTGGTGGAAAATAGATCAGGGAGAGGGTCACTCTCTTCTTCCAGTCCCTCATCTGTTGCCATGAGCAGGGTGAGATCAGCCTTGTCATAGTCGGGTTTTAGGCGGTTGACATGAACTCCCTAAGGGGACTCCTGGCAGTGCCCAGGTCTACCAGATAGGTAACCTCACCCTTTTTCTCAACAATTAGATGGGGTCCACTCCATTTGTCCTGGAGTGCTCTTGGGGCCACAGGCTCCAATACCACCCCTTCTGTCCTGGTTGGTACTGGATCAGACCAGCCTTCTGGTCATGCCATTGCTTCTGGAGCTCTTGGCTGGCCTGAAGGTTTTTACTGGCCTTTTTCATGTACTCAGCCATTTTGGATCTTAGGCCACGTACATAGTCCACTATGTCCTGTTTGGGAGCTTTTAAAGGTTGTTCCCAACCCTCCTTCACAAGTGTTAGTGGACCTCTTACAGGGTGTCCAAAGAGGAGTTCAAAGGGGCTGAAGCCCACTCCTTTCTGGGGTACCTCCCTGTAAGGAAAAAAGAGGCAAGGTAACAGGACATCCCATCTCCACCTGAGTTTTTCAGGGAGTCCCATTATCATACGTTTGAGAGTTTTATTAAACCTCATTACCAGTCCATTAGTCTGTGGATGATAAGTAGTGGTGAATTTGTAGGTTACACCACATTCCTTTCACATTGCTTTCACGTATGCAGACATGAAGCTCCTACCCCTGTCTGATACAACCTCCTTAGGGAAACCTACCCTGGAAAAGATTCCCAGGAGGGCCTTTGCCACTGCAGGAGCTGTAGTGGTCCTTAGAAGAATTGCTTCAGGATATCTTGTGGCATGGTCCACAACCACCAAAATAAACCTATTGCCTGAAGCAGTAGGAGGGTCAAGGGGGGCAACTATGTCAGTCCCTACTCTTTCAAAGGGGACCCCAACCACAGGTTGTGGAATAAGGGGAGCCTTTGGTGTGCCACCTGTCTTGCCACTGGCTTGGCAGGTCACACAAGACTTACAAAAATCTTTAGTGTCCTCTGACATCCTAGGCCAGTGAAACAGGGGGACAAGCCTTTCCCATGTTTTGATCTGGCCCAAATGCCCAGCCAAGGGAATGTCATGTGCAAGAGTTAGGAGGAACTATCTGTACTGCAGGGGAGTGACCAATCTCCTGGCTGCTCCAGGTTTTGGGTCCCTTGCCTCGGTGTACAAGAGGTTGTTCTCCCAGTAAACTCTATGTGAGTCACTGACATCCCCATTTTGCGGTTTGTCAGCTTTCTGTCTGAGACCCTCTAATGTGGGACAGGTTTGCTGTGCCACACTCAGCTCTTCCCTGGCAGGCCCCCCTCCACCCAAAAGCTCTGCAGTGTCTGCTGCCAGCTCATCTGGTGAAGGTTCTGCGCAGGGAGGAAATTCTTCTTCCTCAGAAGGAGAATCATCTGTAGAGGGAGGGATAGTGGGTAGGGATTTACCCTTGCTACCCCTAGCTTTAGGGAGCACTTGGTCTATTGTTCCAGGATCCAAGTTACCCTGTCCTTTTTGGCCCGAGCCCTTGTCAAAGCAAAAATATGCCCAGGAATGCCCAGCATTGCTGCATGAGCCTCCAACTCCACTTCTGTCCAAGCTGATGTCTCTAAATCGTTCCCTAGTAGACAGTCTACAGGTAAATCTGAGGCAACCACAACTTTCTTTGGACCAGTAACCCCCCCCCCCAGTTGCGATTCACAACAGCCATGGGGTGGCTAAGAGTGTTGTTATGAGCTTCTGTCACATGGTACTGCTGACCAAGTAGGTGTTGTTCAGGGTGCACCAGTTTCTCTATCACCATGGTAACACTGGCACCTGTGTCCCTGTAGGCCTGAACCTCAACACCATTTATTAGGGGAAGTTGCTTGTACTTATCCATATTAAGGGGACAAGCAACCAAGGTGGCCAAATCAATGGCACCTTCAGAGACTAACACACCCTCTGTGGTCTCCCTAACAAGACCAACCCCAACTAAATTACCAAAAGTGAGCCCAGCTACTCCCTTGGATTGGCTATTAGTAGGTTTGCTCCCACCACCACTGCTATTACTAGGGGCACTAGAATTTGCAGTAGGGGTTGTGGTAGTGGGAGGTTTGGTGTTTTTCTTTGGACAACTGGCATCAGTTGTCCAATGGCCTTTGACTTTACACAAATAACACCAAGGCTTTTTAGGTTGATTATTGGAAGAGGATTTGGACCCACCAACCCCACCAGAGGATTTTTGTGGGCCTGATGAAGACTCAGTTTTACTTTTGTCCCCACCCTTGTCAGAAGATTTACCATCCTTCTTCTTGCCATCCTTGTCACCCCCTGTATGAACTTTTCTTTTCACTCTTGTTCTGACCCATTTGTCTGCCTTCTTTACCAATTCTTGGGGTGAGGTCAGATCTGAGTCCACTAGATATTGGTGTAACAAGTCAGACACACAGTTATTCAGAATATGCTCTCTCAGAATACGATTATACAGGCTTTCATAGTCAGAAACTTTACTGCCATGTAACCACCCCTCCAAGGCCTTCACTGAACAGTCAACAAAGTCTATCCAGTCTTGTGAGGACTCTTTTCTGGTGTCTCTGAGCATAATCCTGTATTGTTCAGTGGTTAAGCCAAATCCATCCAAGAGTGCATCCTTCAAAACTGCTAAATTATTAGCATCATTTTCTCTAACAGTAAGGAGCCTATCCCTACCCTTTCCATTGAAAGATAGCCACAATAGAGCAGCCCACTGCCTTTGAGGGACCCCCTGTACCATACAGGCCCTCTCAAGTGCAGCAAACCACTTGCTGATGTCATCCCTCTCCTTGTAATGAGGGGGATATCTTGTGCAGATTCCTGGAATCATGCTTTCTAATAGGGTTAATATCAGGAATACTTCTGCTGCCACCATGGGGTCCTAACCCCAATCTCTGTCTTTCCTTCTCCAGGTCTAAGGATTCCCTATCTAAGGCCAGCTGTTGCTGTTTAAGCTTCAGTCTGGTCTCTTCAACTCTCAACTTTTTGAGTTCCCTTTCTAACATGTTGTCTTCAGGGTGGGTGGGTTGGGAATGCTTGGACACAGAAGATAAATTGGAAACAACAGAGGGGGATCTGTCCCTAACTGACTGAACCCTAGAAACTTAGCCTTCAGGAATATAGACTCCCCTACTATGATGGGAACCTCCATTACTACCAACATTACTGGGTGTCCTGCTTGGGGGCAAATCTGGTTCAGAACCCTCCCCACCTCCCTCAAGGAGATCCCCTGAGTCAGAATGGGAACCTTCTATTAACCTCTCATTTGATGTGCCTGCTTAAGACTCATCAATCACAATAAGCATGTTAAATAGAAACTCTTTTGTAGGGTTCTTTCCTATCACTAAACCTCTATCTAAGCAGAGACTCCTTAGGCTCTTGTAATTTAAATTGTCATAAGTAGTATTGACCATTTTAAGAGTAGAGTCTTCTACAGACATGATAGTAAAAGGTTTAGAAATAGTGAGAAGGAAGAAAAAGTTTCAGAACTTTTTAAAGAACAGAGAAAAAAACTTTTTCTATCTTTTTAGAAACTTTTAGAAGTTTTTAGAATACTTTTCAGAACTTTGTAAAAAGTTTAAGAGGAGAAAAGCAAAACTTTTTGGTTAGGTGTACATACACTGAACTTGTTTTGTATATTATTCTTTTATGAAAAGTACACAATGACAAAGTGTTAAGTAGTTACAAGTACTTATACCACCGCTGCACAACCAATGTAGGAGGCTGGCCTGGCTTGTAGTGGGTACCAGAGGTACTTACACCTTGTGCCAGGTCCAGTTATCCCTTATTAGTGTAGAAGAGGTGTTTCTAGCAGCTTAGCCTGATAGAAGGTAGCTATGGCAAAGCAGCTTAGGCTGAACTAGGAGACATGTAAAGCTCCTACTATACCACTGGTGTCATATGCACAATATCATAAGAAAACACAATACACAGAAGTACTAAAAATAAAGATACTTTCTTTTTATGACAATATGCCAAAAGTATCTCAGTGAGTACCCTCAGTATGAGGATACGGTATATACACAAGATATATGTACACAAACCAAAATTATACAGGTAATAGCACGAAAAATAATGCAAGCAGTGTAAAGTTACAGTAGATTGCAATAGGAGCACATAGGTATAGGGGCAACACAAACCATATACTCCAAAAGTGGAATGTGAACCACAAATGGACCCCAAACCTATGTGAGCTTATGGAGGGTCGCTGGGACTGTAAGAAAACAGTGAGGGTTAGAAAAATAGCCCACCCCAAGACCCTGAAAGGTAGGTGTAAAGTGCACCTACTACCCCCAGAGAGCACAGAAGTCATGATAGGGGGATACTGCAGAAAGAACAAACACCAGCAATGCAACAACCGTGGATTTCAGGACCTGAGTACCTGTAAGACAAGGGGACCAAGTCCAATAGTCGCGACAGTGATGACAGTGTCGAGAGTGGCCAGGATCCCAGGAAATGCCAGCTGAGGGTGCAAGGAAGCTGCCACCGGATGGAAGAAGCTTGGAGTTCTGCAAGAAAGAAGAGAGCTAGGGGCTTCTTTGGAAGACTGATGTCCCACGTCGCGATGAAGCTTTCTGAGGTGTTCCCACGCAGCAAGACAGCAAACAAGCCTTGCTAGCTGCAAGGGTCTTGGTAGAGGTTTTTGGGTGCTGCTGTGGCCCAGGAGGGACCAGGATGTCGCCACTTGGAGGAGGAGACAGAGGGGGCACCCAGCAAGTCAGGAAGCCCTCACAGAAACAGGCAACACCTGCAGAAGTACCTAAACAGGCACTTGGAAGAAGAGTGAACCGGAGTCCATGCGAAGTCACAAAAGGGAGTCCCACGATGCCAGAGGACATCTCTGAAGGTTGTGCACTGCAGGTTAGAATTTCGGGGACCCAGGCTTAGCTGTGCATGAAGGAAATCCTGGAAGAGTGCACAGGAGCCAGAGCAGCTGCAAATCACGCAGTACCCAGTAATGCAGTCTAGCGTGAGGTGGCAAGGACTTACCTCCACCAAACTTGGACTGAAGAGTCACTGGACTGTGGGAGTCACTTGGACTGAGTTGCTGAGTTCCAGGGACCATGCTCGTTGTACTGAGAGGGGACCCAGAGGACCAGTGATGCAGTCTTTTGGTCCCTGCGGTTGCAGGGGGAAGATTCCGTCGACCCACAGGAGATTTCTTCAGAGCTCCTGGTGCAGAGAGGAGGCAGGCTACCCCCAGAGCATACACCACCTGGAAACAGACAAGAAAGCCGGCAGGATGAAGCAATACAAGGTTGCTAGTAGTCGTCTTGCTACTTTGTTGTGGTTTTGCAGGCGTCCTGAGCAGTCAGCGGTCGATGCTTTGGTAGAAGGTGAAGAGGGAGATGCAGAGGAACTCTGATGAGCTCTTGCATTCATTATCTAAAGAATTCCCCAAAGCAGAGACCCTAAATAGCCAGAAAGGAGGTTTGGCTACCAAGGAAGGAGGATTGGCTACCAAGAGAGGTAAGAGCCTATCAGAAGGAGCCTCTGACGTCACCTGCTGGCACTGACCACTCAGAGCAGTCCAGTGTGCCATAGACACCTCTGTTTCCAAGATGGCAGAGGTCTGGGACACACTGGAGGAGCTCTGGGCACCTCCCCTGGGAGGTGCAGGTCAGGGGAGTGGTCACTCCCCTTTCCTTTGTCCAGTTTTGTGCCAGAGCAGGGCTGGGGGATCCCTAAACCGGTGTAGACTGGCTTATGCAGAGATGGGCACCATCTGTGCCCATCAAAGCATTTCCAGAGGCTGGGGGAGGCTACTCCTCCCCAGCCTTCACACCTATTTCCAAAGGGAGAGGGTGTGACACCCTCTCTCAGAGGAAATCCTTTGTTCTGCCTTCCTGGGCCAGGGCTGCCTGGACCCCAGGAGGGCAGAAACCTGTCTGAGGGGTTGGCAGCAGCAGCAGCTGCAGTGGAGACCCCGGAAAGGCAGTACCCGGGTACTGTGCTAGAGACCCGGGGGATCATGGAATTGTTCCCCCAATGCCAGAATGGCATTGGGGTGACAATTCCATGATCTTAGACATGTTACATGGCCATGTTCGGAGTTACCATTGTGATGCTGTACATAGGTATTGACCTAGGTACAGTGCACGCGTGTAATGGTGTCCCCGCACTCACAAAGTCCGGGGCATTTGCTCTGAATGATGTGGGGGCAACTTGGCTAGTGCCAGGGTGCCCACACACTAAGTAACTTTGCACCCACCCTTCACCAGGTGAAGGTTAGACATATAGGTGACTTATAAGTTACTTAAGTGCAGTGGTAAATGGCTGTGAAATAACGTGGACGTTATTTACGCAGGCTGCAATGGCAGGTCTGTGTAAGAATTGTCAGAGCTCCCTATGGGTGGCAAAAGAAATGCTGCAGCCCATAGATATCTCCTGGAACCCCAATACCCTTGGTACCTCAGTACCATATACTAGGGAATTATATGGGTGTACCAGTATGCCAATGTGAATTGGTAAATTTCGTCACCAGCCTGTTAGTGATAAATTTGAAAAGCAGAGAGGGCATAACCACTGAGGTTATGGTTAGCAGAGCCTCAGTGAAACAGTTAGGCATCACACAGGGAACACATACAGGGCACATGCTTATGAGCATTGGGGCCCTGTCTTGCAGGGTCCCAGTGACACATAGACTAAAACAACATATATACAGTGAAATATGGGGGTAACATGCCAGGCAAGATGGTACTTTCCTACAGTAAGATGTTATATATACACCAAGGCACGCAATGTGTTTGACTGTCACTTGGATGTTACAAGGTGTTAACAGTTATACTTATGGTCCGGCTAATAAAGTACAGGGTGCAGATGATATGTTTTTTAAAGTGTCCACCTGACAACGAGCTTTTCAAATTAGCCAGTGTTCTGTTAAAAACGCCAGCCTGTCAGTGGTCACAGCTGAGCTGGTCTGATCAGTTGTGCCTGGTATCAGCTCTTTTGTGGGTTTATTTGAGCATCTTGTTGCTCAGTGGGCTAAGTCAAGTCTAGCTTACCTATTACCGTCAGATGACTAATCTTACAGACGTATTGTGCCACTGTGTAACCCCATGACAGCTTTCACATTGCCCTGTATATAAAACAAATATTGACATATTAGCATCACCTTTAAATGGACAACCGGGGCGGGCCTCTACATGACTGCCATGCTTTGAAGGAGAAATAACCTGTATTTTCCCCCATGAATACTATAAGTTTACTGTGGTAGTATCAGCATTCCTAAGCAAGCCTGGTGCTTTTATGAAATAGTTTGGGCAATTAACGGGGCTACTACGTGATCCGTTGGGCAGTCTCTGCACTTCTCATCAGGCCTGTTCTATATTTAACGGAACGGGTCCAGCACTTCTCTGCTTTCCTGGACTGTTTTAAAATGGCAATGCCAGAGTTTAATGGGATATTACCAACTCTCCTCAAAAGCAATGTTATCATTTAAAAAGGACAGTGCTGGGACTTTTCGATAGAACATTTCTCAATGAGTAACTCATACTATTGTGCCATATTGTAATTACTTCTCGGCACAGCTGTAGGCTTTTAAACTACCTGTGTCAGAACCTTTAAGCAAAGATGCTACACTTTTAAGTAGATAGTTCTTGCATCCTCTGGAAATGTGGTTCTACTTGAAATAGTCCACAGCTAAAGGCCTTCAAACTTCACACCCATGTGCTGGTACTGGGGGGGGGGGGGGGGGGGTGAGTCATCTCTTCCTGTGCATAAGTGCATAAAGTGCATATCCCTCATACTGCATGGAAACGCCATTTTTTAAAAACAATGACAGCACTTCGAGTTGTTGAGTTTTACAGCATTTTAAAACTAGTTTGCCATCAGTGAATATGCCACTGATTGTGAACAGCTCTCTCCTCAAATGTTTTCACTGTGTTCAGTATGATCAGCAAGAAATGGGTGCTGACCATTAGAGCAAGTGCTCCTGTAGCAAGACAATGAGAGCGAATGGGCTGCAGTAAGAAATGCAGTAAGAATTGCTTCTTATATCATGCTTCAGTACATAGCATCTATGTCGGTATACCACCGTGGTGGCCTAACATAGTGGAAATGCCAATGCATTCCTCAATACTTTGTACACAATAAACCAGCAAGTGCTCAGCTCCTTTGGGTACTCATAATGAAGCTAGTTTAGTCCACTAATCTCTCAAAATTTGACTTTTTAGCATACAACTCTCAGGCGCACTACAGAGAGCATAACTAAACGTTTCTGGAGTGATGGGAAAAGCAGCAAACAAGTGATGGGTGCATGGTCGATTGAATTAATTAATTTCAGTCACTAAAGACTGCCTGGACTCCATTTCAGCAAATGCATTTCACTCACCATTCCACTCCATACAGACACCAGCCATGTGCAAATCAGTCCTCCTGCTCCTGCTACAGTAGTAATAGTCCATCCGGAACTGCCCGTTCAGATCGTCTCCAGGTGGGAAAGCAAGCAACCCCCGACCTTTTGGGCCTACTTATGCTCCATCTCCGAGGTATAACGTGGGTTCTGTAACACAGTAAGGGAAGAACCCATGTCTCACATACCCATCTGCCTGCCCTGACCAAACCTTTGCTGTCTGCCCTGTATTCATAGTTTAATGCATTGTGTCAACTGCAGACTAAAAGTTCATAGCCTGTAACACTGCATACAGGTAACGTCATTGTAAGGCAAGAAAATAATTCTCTCTACGTTGAGATGCAACAAAGGATGCACAGCTCCCTTTTGGCAGACCAAGCATTCAATGGAAAAGCTTCCTCGGATTGAGGTACGCTCCTACTTCAGGCAGATCATTGCCAGGCTTTAAAACAACTAGCTGTTTTGGTTAGATCAATGTCATTGGAGTACATAGGATCCTGATCCTGACGATATTCGCCAGGACTTTGCACTCCATGTCCAAAACTGAAAGCAGGTGATAGGAAGACATGTCCTGTGAGTCCTAATCGGGCTTAGGGGAGCCACAACAATGAATGCCTCTCTGTTCATCAGGGTCTACATACCCATCAATAGTGAGTCAATGTATAGCTCTAGGAAATGGAGGGTTAACAGGGATTTCACTGTCACATACAAATCTGTAGGCTGCCTGTGGTCGTGTCACGTGACAAACGCTTAGTAGCTTTTGTAATGTCTGCCTGCTTGATTGTCACATCTGAGGGTCTCTCAGATCAGCAGTCAAAACTGGCAAGATACCTTCTAAGAGGTAAGTAAGGTTAATATCCGTGGAAAACAGTGAGGTCAATACAAGGAGTAGTAGTTTCCTTTAAAGATTTCTTTTATGTCCTTCTGTGTGGAAAGAAATAAAAAAAGCCACCATTCTCATCCCTTAGATGACATGACGAGACAATGACGAGCAGACTATAAGAAAGCAGTCAACCAGTTTTGTTTCCATATCATCATCGTAGCGATATATAGGCATTACAAGCTCTCCAGCAGCACAGCATGCTTTTATCTTGGAAAATATTACAGCTGATATGATGTGTTCCTGTGTTATTTTCTTGTCAAACATAATTGCTCTCCTTGAGCCTACTGCTTTCAGCTGTGTAGCTGGGGCTCAACAAACTCTCCTAATCCATATACCTAAAAGCACAACCTTAAGGCCCTTCACTCTACAATGACCTCACCTGCCAATCTACTATTTTCACTGAAGTAATAAGTTATAGTGCCTCACACTGTGCTTTTGAAGACTGAAGGTTGTAAAGTCCTAGCCACAGTCACAACAATGGTCTGAAGGTAGATGATCTACCTCATGCAGCATATATAAGAATGAGAGTTGTCTGATACTGTCATGTCCATATATTCTGAATTTTGGGTGGTCCAGCAAACAACCATATCAAGTCCAGTGCATAGGTTGTGCAGAAGTGTTGATTCAACAATTTCACAATTTGAATCCAAGAAGCTGCCACTGGGAGTTAGGGAAATTACCTGTCAAAAAGAGTGTCAGGAAGGCACATAGTTAAAATCGCTTCCCCGTAAAAAATATTTTTGCCTAGCAAGGGTACAGCTAGCCAGGAGTGTAAGAAGGCCACAGGAACAACCTTTGGGGCATAGACATAAATCAATACAATTGGAACTCTGTGAAGTCTGTATTTTAGCATTAAGTACCCTGTCCTGCAAGTTAACTATTCTAGCGCACATGAATGTCGGCGATGGTCCTAACCCAAATCATTGGTCCCGTAGTGAAAGAAAACAACATCGTTCTAAACATCCGAACTCTCCACTGCATCTACAAATTTTGTATCTCAGCATCCATCAGCTGCATCTTACTGGAAGGTAATCCCGTGTCTAACACAGACTTGTAATCTACATGGGCCTGGCATGCTTCCTACACTCCAGGTCATAAAATTAAGTAGCCCGTGGCAATGACGAGACATTGTTCACTGCAAACCATAGTCCTCTCTTGCTCTGTAGTATTTTAAATCTGCCACGATCTGACAATTCCATAGTAGTAATGGCGGCACCAAATGACTAGAGCAGTGGTTGTTAACCTTTTGACTTATGTGGACCCCACACTGAATCATTACATGAATCCAGGGATCCCCCCCCCTACTGAGTCATTATTGAAAGCTAGGGACCACCGACCTCCACAATTTCTATGATTTAAACCTCAGAATAATTACACAAAAACATAGAAGTAAGTATGCACCAAGCAAATGCACAAATAGTGAAATGTTTTGTTTATTTCACATTCAAATATAAAAAAAGTTTGAATTTTCAATGTTGCTTCTTTATTTCTATTTACTTTATTTATTTTACTGTATTAATTTTATTATTTAATTTAGTGAAACGGTCAAGGGCCACCTGAGTAGGCCTCGCAGACCTCCATGGGTCCTCAGACTACAGGTTGAGAACCACTGGACTAGAGTGTCCAGTCTGCTGATTAAGATGAGTCAATCCAGACCATGCCATATCTTTCCCTCCCTAGATAGTGCATCAACCCTGACCCCCTCATCCCCCCAAAATCACCCAACCCTCAACATTTTGAAAATACTCAATTGTAGAAACAAAATAGTGTGGTAAATTAAACAATGAAGGGAGCCAAAAAGACAAGGGGGTATATTTCCAAGCCCATAGCGGCACACTGCGCCTCCGGAGCATCATATTTTTTTACGCTCTTATGATGCAGTGTGCCATCCCATATTTTCACGGCCATGAAAAGCCACCTTGCATGGCTTTTCATGGCCTTTTAATATGGGCCCCTTTCACGTATAAAACTGTGTGAAAAGGGTGTTCCATGGGTTTTGTTGTGGGTGTTCCCACGCAACACCCATGAAAAGTTAAGGAATCTGCTGCATTCCCAGATTTACAAGTCTGGGAATGCGTCAGATTCCTTCCCCACCTCTGAGGCGGCGTAGAAGTGAAGCAACAGGGAGAAATATCTTTACTTCTCCCCATTTTACCTCTTTCTATGAATGCTGTATTTCACAGCACACATAGAAAGAGGAAAACACCTGTCTTGATTGTTTTTTGTGCAGTAAGGTGTCCTTTTATGCACAAAAACAATCATTCCCCCAATGCAAGCATCCTTGCACCATGGTGCAAGGATGCCTGTGTCGGTACTTGACAACAATTTCTGCGGCAGCGCAGGGGGACAGGGCAGAAATGTGCCGTATCTTATTTGGGGCTCGTAAATAAGCCCCTATGTTCAAATAATACCAACTGCTCCCTCCACAGCCATATCTGCCAACAAGAATAGTCTGCACCAATGAAGTAAAACATGGCGTGCTGCTCTTAGATTGCACCACCTTCCTCTATCTGCCTTATCATGGATACTCCGTCAGGGATTGTGAGGAGGTGGGCTCTTTCAGGACTTTTAACTTTATTATTAGGAGCATATTTATGAGAGGCTTGCGCTATAGTTGCATCACTTCTTATGATGCAGCACCAGCGCAAACCTCTCAACCATATATTTGAGGCCACGCAAAGACACTTTGCTTTGGAACAGTTCAAGACAAGGTGAGTATGAGAATTATTTCTTGTTTTACCCATGAAAAGGTAGGAGGAAGGTTAAGATTTTTAGATCAGTGGAATAAAGAAACAAGCAAATGAGGTAATTTACTTTTAAAACGGTCTTGGAGAGTATTGTGCTTGAGGAGGTAGAGCAGTTATTGGGAAAAGATAACATGGTAAAAGTGAAAGGCAGTCAGGTCAGGTTTGTGATGTTTTTGGTGGAGAAAAAAGGCAAGGGTTGGAGACCGGTAATACATTTGTGAGGTTTACATTTTTATGTGACCTACAGACATTTCAAAATGGAAGGGATACATCTTTTAAGAGAACTGTATTGGATGGAGAATATCGATCCTAAGGATGCATATTATAGAGTACTAATAGCTTTGGAGAGTCAATGCTTTCTGAAATTTAGATGGAAGGGCCAATTATATTGAATTGAGTGCCTTCCTTATGACTTATCCGTGACTTCTAGGTGTCTCACCAAGGTATTGAGGCCAGTTTTGGTTTTTTTGAGTAAGAGAGGAATAAGATTTATCATCTATTTCGATGACATTCTGATTAGGAATCAAAGTGCATAAATGTTGAGGTGTCAAATTAATTTTGTGAAAACATTGTTAGAGACTTTGGGTTTCATTATCAATTGGGATGTTTTTGGTGGAGAAAAAAGGCAAGGGTTGGAGACTGGTAATACACTTGAGAGGTTTACATTTTTATGTGACTTACAGGCATTTCAAAATGGAAGGGATACATCTTTTAAGAGATGTGTTGCAGGAACTGTATTGGATGGAGAATATCGATCTGAATGATGCGTATTTTAGAATACTAATAGCTTTGGAGGGCCAATGCTTTCTGAAGTTTAGATGAAAGGGCCAATTATATTGAATTGAGTGCCTTCCTTATGACTTATCCGTGGCTTCTAGGTGTCTTACCAAGGTATTGAGGCCAGTTGTGGGTTTTTTGAGTAAGAGAGGAATAAGATTGATCATCTATTTCGATGACATTCTGATTATGAATCAAAGTGCATAAATGTTGAGGTGTCAAATTAATTTCGTGAAAACATTGTTAGAGACTTTGGGTTTCATCATCAATTGGGAAAAATCATTGTTCCCATGCAGAGTATGGAATTTCTGTTTTTGGGGCTAGAAACAAGGAAGGCCCAATTGTTGTGAGAAAAGAAAATCAGGAAAATAAGACAGGAAGTGAGATTCATTATGAAGAAAGAAGCAGTAAAATTGAGGGAACTAGATCATGTAATAGGCATCTAATCTTCTTCAATACAGACAGTGTTTCTGGGACCTTTACATTACAGAACTTTGCAGCGCTTGAATACTTCATGTCTTTCAAAAGGTCTAGCAGTATGGAGACAAGGTGGTGATGACTTTCGAAGTGAAGGAGAAGTTGAAGTGGTGGTTGGAAAATGCGGAGGCCTGTAATGGTCAAGCGATATTTGGAACAAGGCCAGCTTTGGTTTTGGAAACAGATGCAGGACTCTAGGATGGGTAGCAATGTGTGCAGGGCAAGAGGTAGTGGGTATTTGGAGTGGGGTGGAAAGGAAAGATCACATACATTGTTTGGAATTGAAAGCAGGATTTCTTGCCCTTTGCAGTTTCAGATCTCAGATTCAGGGGAGATAAGTGTTATTGGAAATGGCCAACATAACAGAAGTAACTTATGTAAATAAGTTGGGAGGAAGCAGGTTGAAGAACCAGTGATAGATATGGTGATGGAAGTGCCAATATTGGTGAGGTCATGCAAGGGATTGTTACGAGGGTGGAAGGAAATAGAGCATCCTTTAGTAGAGTCTGGTTTACTCTCCCTTTTAGTTTGTAAGATTTCATGAAACCAGAGAGAATGCAGAGTTTTTTGGAACAGTTTCAGAGATGCTTAATGAGTCTGGGGCACCAGGCACGAGAAAGAGATATAGGAGGTCATAGAGTGTATGGATACACTGGTGTGTGTCAAGGGATCTGGATCCCGTGATAGCTGATGAAATAATGGTAGCAAATGTTTTGTTTAAGAGAGGCCTGACTTATAGAACAGTCAAATATTATAGGTCAGCTATTGGTTCAGAGTATGACAATAGGGAAAAAGTATTTTAGTGTGTAGAGTTAAGACAGGGTTCCAGATGAAGAGATGGCCTAGAGTGGGCTATGAGTCCCTTTGGGGTATTGATTTGATTGTTTTTAAACTTATTGAGAAACAGTCTGGAAGTAGGTTTCTATGGGTTTTGTTAAGTTTTTTGTTTTCAGAAGGGTGTCAGATATTAGGGCATTGGAGGTAGGTAGTAGGTTTTATCATCCAAATGGACTTGTGTTTGAGAACAGAAGAAGAATAAAAATGGCCAGATTCTGTTTTACCAAAGGTTTGATGATTGTCTGAAGTTGTGCGTGGCCAGGTTTGTAAGAGAATATGAGGCAATGGTGTTGGAGAAGGGGAGTGCTGGTGAGGAACAGTTGTTGATTTCTTATGTAAAGCTATTCAAGTGTGTTTTGTCTGCAAGTATTACGATATGGGTAAAATGAGTTATGAAAGAAGCAGGTGTAAATTTGTCACACTGTACTGCACATTCTGTCAGATGTGCCATGGCAAGTAAGGTGTTCATAAAAGGGGGAGGTTGGAAGAGATCTTGCCATTTGAAGATTAGATGAATGCTGATGTGTTTAGAAAATGTTATTTAAACCTATAGAGCATGTTACAAACTGTGTGTTAAGAGCCTTTGAACATGTTTAATGCTAGTTTCCTGTCTTACTGTAAAATATCCATTCTTATAGGTTTTGCTACCAGGAGAGTCATCACAACCTTATTAAAGACAAGGAGGCTAGCATTATCCATCACTCCCTCCCTTGGGAGAATGGTCTTTGTTGGAGGTGAGAAATTTACATTGTTTGCGGTAGGAAAGAAAAATGTTTTGGATTTTCCATAGATTATGAGGTGTGATTTGCACAGATGTTATATTTGAAGGAATAGTGGTAATTTTTGATTTTGTGTTATAGAGGGTCAATAGAGAAATCTAAAGGAAAAGCGAAGAAGGAAGATCAATTTAGAAGGAAGCAACAAAAGAGGAAGAAAATGGTGGCTAGGAGGATTGTATGGGACTGGAGGAATATGTTTTATTAGGTGTTTATTCAGTGTTCTGATGCTTGGCACTTTAAAGTATTTGCTGCTCAGAAGGAGTGTCAAAAGATAATGCATAATGCTAACCTTCTTATCTTTAATAAATTTGTACTTGTACCTGTGCCCCCTTTTTCCTCCCCATCCCCTTACCTGCTTCTCCTTTGCTTCCTCTCCCACTCTCCCTTGTCTACTGCCCCCCACATCCCACCCCCTTCACAGGACCTACTTAATGGCAGCCACAGCACAGACAAGCTATTGAGAGGTGTCCATGCCCTGACTTACTTGGACTAGTATCTGACCATTCAAGACACTAGCGGGCCCGACTCTGACTCCTGTGCCTCGAGGATCCCGTCTCATCCTTCACACCCTCCCTCACTCTCTTGCTGTCTTCACCCTTTTGTACCTATTGTGCTTGCTTTTTCACCCCTGTGAGACTCATGACCCTCTTTTTCCCTTGCACTCTTTTGTGCCTCTTTGTGCTCAATTTTCACCCTTTTGAGACTCTTTTGCTCACTTTTTCGCTCTTTTCATGTCTGATTTGCTCACTCTTCAACTTTTTTGTGTATTTTTTTTCCCACCATTTTTGTGTGCTGCGGTCCGCTTCCCTCCACCAGCACCCCCTCCCGACTCCCACTGTTCTCCTTACCTGCTTCTCCTGTACTTCCTCCCCTGCTAAGGGCCGTCTACTGCCCCCTCACCTCACCCTCTGCCGGCACCGACTTCATGGCGGCCTCAGTGTGGATGCCCACGTACTTGCACAGCAGTGCTTCACTGGTGCACTGATGATGTGCCAAAGGCAAGACTGTCTGCGCTTGTCTGTGCCTGGACTGCAGTAGCGCCAAATACTCTGATTTGACCGCACCCCAAAGGTACTCTGCTGTGTTCCTGCAATGTCTCTATGCTGGCCGCAAATCCTCCCCAGTGCTGCTGCACTGCACCCCACAAAGAGCCTTCTCATGCATGAGCCCCCATTTCACATGCAACTTTAGACCCACTATGCAAGCACCACCTACAAGCACTCAGTCCACCCACAGCCCGCTGACCCAACCGACTGGAAACTATCACCCCCATAATCACTTTCATACATGCTAGTCAATGCTCACTCACTCTGCAACACGCCACCAAGATGTGGGACCTGCTCAGCAATGATGCCCTGGCCCTCCTATTCCTGACCTAAACCTGGCTAACTCCCTTGTCAGCCTCGGAAATCGCCCACACAATACAATGCAATGCAAAATGGCACTGATAACAACAACCAGGAGGAGGAGTCACAGTCATTGTCAAGGAATCTCTCAACTGCATCACTGTCACCAAAAACACGATCCCCTCCATGGAGCACCTTCACTTCACTTCAAGCTCCAACTACACCCTGAATGGAATATTCGGCTTCCACCCACCCAGATCACGAAATTACTTGCACTCAAGACATCACAGACTTTGCTGCCTCCTTTACTTTTTTACTTTGGACTCCAATGTCGACATCGTCCCAGGTAAGCTAAACTACCACCTGGAAGACTAGACCGAGCCCAGCCCCACATCACTCCTTGAGAGCATCGGCATCTTGAGACTCACCCAGCATGTCACCATACCCACCCACACCACTGGACACACCAATCCAATATTTGCTACCTTTGATGGAGTCCAATTCACAGCCACTACACCCCCCACTCCATCGTCAACTTCAAGATATTAACTACCCGCCAACACCAGCCAGAATAACTGTACCTGGAACATCAGAAACTATAATTTCAACATCCATATTAACAGGTAAAGACCACACTTTGACAGCTCCTAGGTCGATTATGTAATTTCCTTCATAAGTGCACCCCTAGTCACAGGGTCCTAATGCATACAGTTCTAAGACACTCCGGGCCAGATTTAAGTGCACTCTGTGCAGCACCACTTTTCTTGCAACACTTAGTGCCCCTCTAACCATGGCATAGTTAGGGAACTAGCGTCATATTTTTTTATGCTAGATTCGAGCTTTGCAGGATTATCATCATAAATGTTGATGCTAATCCTGCAAAGTCCATTGAGGCCCATTTCTGTGTGCCATTTTGTCAGGCCGCCTAATGGGGTAACGCTCCCTTTGCATACATTATGCCTGGCACAGGCATAATGTAGCGCAAAGGGTTACAAAGTGGCGCAATGCATGCATTACAACACTTTGTAAATTTGGCGCTGTGATTTTGGCCTCTTTGTGCCACACTAGCTTAAAGACAATGACACTAATGGGGCGCAAGGAGGCGCTAGGGGCTCTTAAATCTGCCCCTACATCTCCCAACTTGTTAAATAAACAAACACATTATATGAACAAATAACAGCATTACATTTCTTCGATCAGCTATCTAGGTACTTGTACCGTTCGGCCGGACCATTTGGTATGAGGTAGTTGAGCCGGACCCAGGGTGGACTCCAAAGGTACAGGGTCTAATATCTGACCAGAGTCTTCAGGTGGGGCAGTTTCCTCTTAACCAGTAGGGACCGATGATTGACAGGGCAGATGTATGAAGTGGGATGAGTCCCTTGTGATGGATTTGCTGGGATGAAGTGCCGTTACCATATGGCCTTTTCTTGACTCAACATCAAATGGAGGATCTGTCTTTTACTTTTGTTTGACAAATTACCCTCATCGAACACTATCTCTAGGGTTTGATGCCGCAGAGCAGCATACACCTTCACCTGATGCTTCCAAGCTGTGTAAGTAGCATGAACCACATCATCATGTCAGGTTCTCTCAGGAGTCCACTGTGATAGTTTGGCTCTCATGGCTCATCTGAACATCAGAGTAGCAGGACTGTCATCAGTAGTGGAATGTGGAGTTGACCTATAGGCACGGAGGGCCTGGCATGATGCCTGGCTCAGATCAAGTTCCTCTATTTATGCACGCTGAATCACCCATTTCAGGGTCCCCGTAAATCAGCCCACGACACCGTTGGTTTGAGGCCACAAAGGT
The DNA here is from genome assembly GCF_031143425.1 of Pleurodeles waltl. NCBI lineage: Eukaryota > Metazoa > Chordata > Amphibia > Caudata > Salamandridae > Pleurodeles > Pleurodeles waltl. The sequence goes on from NC_090437.1 coordinate 138,970,258, forward strand.
GTGCTTTTCTGATATTTGATGTTAAGAGTGACTAGAAACTCCTTGAACTCCTTGCTGTTGAATGGTGGACCATTGAGAGGCTCGAGAATGGCTGGTATGCCCTACACTGCAAAGATGTTACCTAGCTGCTCAGTGACTTTGTTGTGGGTTCTAGATGACATGTCTTCTACCATAGGAAAGCGGACTGATTGTAAATGATCACAATAAGGTGTTGTTTATTAGCCAGAAGTCCAACAAAATCAATAGCAATTCTTTCCCACACATACGCAGGGAAATCGGACATTGTCAGGGGATGCAGGGTCATCTTGGGAGACAGGTAGTTGCCTAAATGAAACTCCAATAGTTCCCTCTCCACTTTCTCCCCCAAGCAAGGGAACTGCACACAATTCCCCAATGCCCCCTTAGTGGCCACAGTGCCACAATGGCTTTAATGGGCTAGTTCAATAATTTGCTGCCTTAAACTCACAGGAATTACGAGCTTGCATCCTCTTAGCACAATCCTTCTTTAGTGACAGACAGTTCATCTTGGACATTGCAATATTTTTTAAATTTGATATTGTCACTTAAAGGTGGAACACTCTGTGTCCAGGACTGGGCTGCAATAATGTCTTTAAGAGTACACATGTCCTCATCAGCATTAGTAGCAGCAATGATCTGCTCAATGGACAAAGCTGCCACTGTGTTGGACTTTACAATGAAGTTGTACTTCTCAGCAGTTTTCGACGTTGAACTGTGTCGCTGTAGGGGTACTCATGAGAAATAATCTGCATGGTTTTGATTCTTGGCTAGCTTGTGCACAATTGCATAGTCATACTCTTGTAGATGCAACCCCAACCTCTTGATGCGAGGGGGCATCTTAGCTTTCAGATTGCCAAAAATGGTGAGTAATGCCTGGTGGTCAGTGACTATAATGAAATGCTTTCCATGCAGAAACAGGCCCATACCACTGCCAGAGTCTTCTTTTCAGGCTGGAAATAGGCACATTCTGAGTCAAACAAACTTCGACTAGCATAAGCCACAATGGGCCTCATTACAACCTTGGCCACCAAGGTTTAACCGCTGTGCGGCCGCCAATGCGGCCGCACTCCTGCCGGCCCCATTTTGACATCCCCGCTGGGCCGGCGGGAGGAAACACAGTTTCCGCCCCCGGGCTCAGCGAAGATGTTGGCCGCAACATGGGAGCTGGCTCCTAATGGAGCCGGCGGTGTTGCGGCCGTGCGACGGGTGCAGCTGCACCTGTCATGCTTTTCACTGTCTGCTGTGCAGACAATGAAAAGTAGTGTGGGGCTGTGTCTGGGGGCCCCTGCACAGCCCATGCCAAGTGCATGGGCAGTGCAGGGGCCTCCTGGGGCCCGTGACTCACCTTTCCAGCAGCCTTTCCATGGCGGTCTCTACCTCCCTGGACAGGCTGGCGGGAAGGGGACTCGTAATCCATGGGCAGCGCTGCAGGGATTACGACAACCATGGCGGTAAACCGCCGGTCCCGGCAGTGCGACCGTGGCGCTTCCACCGCGGTCGTAATAAGCAAGATTGCACCGTCAGCCTGTTGGCGGTGCAATCGCCAAAACAGCCCTGGTGGTCTTTGACCTCCAGGGTTGTAATGAGGCCCAATGTGTTTCCAAGCATTCAGATGTCCCCTATGCTGAACTAAGATTGCTCACAACCCCACAGGCTCGCATCAACAGTGATCTCAGTGTGGAAATAAAGATGCATCCCAGTCGCGTTTTCAAATGCATCTTTTATATTTTGGAAAATTAGGTCACATTCAGCGGGCCATCGGAGCTGGACATCTTGTTTTGTCAGGTCTTGCAAAGGGGCACTCACTATGGCAAAGTCACCAACGTGCCTTGAACAATAGCTGGCCACGCCCAGGAAAAAACCATATCATAGTGACTTGTGGACAACTGGCTAGTTCTCATACCTAGTCAGAATCAGAAGTCATGCCTCCATCAGAAAATACATGCCCAAAGAACTTGAGCTTTGTTTTGTTAAACCGTACTTGAAAGCCTGCATCTTTAAGTAATTGACACACTTGTTTGAGTGCTTTACTATGCTCCTTCCTTGTTGCACCAAATATCAGAATAAAATTACTGTAACTGAAGGCATTTACAGGCTGAATCACAGGCCTGTCACAGGCTGAATAATCCTAAATATAACATCTTGGAATATTTCTGCAGCAGAGGACACTCCGAAGCTTAATCTTTTGTATCTAAATAAACCATCATAAGTTGAAAAAGTGGTACTGTACCTGCAGTTCTCTTCCAGTGCAAGCCAATGGTAGTCCTTGTTCAGGTAAAGATGGGAGGAAACTTTGGCTCCATGCAACTGCATGATCGTATTTGCAATTTGTGGACTAGAATGTCTCTCTTGATTGCTTTGTTGGCTTGGTACATATTCATACAGATGCGCACTGCGCCTCCACTGTCTTTTATGGGCAGTACCACGATGAGCAACACCCATGGTGTGGGACCAATAGAATGCTCAATAATGTCATGTTTCATCAAAGCTTCTAGCTCCTTCTCATCCCTTCTTGTAGATGAAATGCTAGGCTGCGGTGTTGCTGTGCAACAGGCTTGATGGCATTAATGTGAAGTTGCACCTTCATCGTTTTGAGCCTTCCTAGAGCATGAAACAGTGTTGGGAACTTACTCACTATTTCAAGTTGTGTATTTAAGTTGCAATTGATGGATATCAGTTCAACAGCAGTTGCAAAGCTAAGTAGACATGCACTAGATGGAGTACCTTGAAGAACATGAATTGGGTCCTGCACAGATGTTGTCTTATGCCAGAGGGTCACTATGAATGATCCTTGACTCTGCAATGGTTTAGAAGCATGTGGTCGCATTCGTATTAGCCGCTTTGAGTCGTGGTACAGGCCATAAACTTGCTCAACTTGCATGATGGTGATCGATGCACTGTTATTGATTACAAAAGCTACAGGGCAACAGTTGACTTTCAGTTTGAATTTGGAGCAATGCGCATATGAGTTCCTTTAATTTTTCAGCTCACTAGTTTCGGCCCTTCTTTCATCTTCTGTGAAAGTGGCAAGGCTCACTTGTGCATGTCGTTCCTTTATATATGATCATTGCACAGGAACCCTCTTCACTGGTGCTAGATGGTGATGTCAAGGAATGGGATGAGCTTGATGACGATCAACTTCATTTAGTTTCCACCTGACACAGCTGAGTTTTTTTACTGTCTTTGTGTGTGTGGCGAGGCTGCTTTTGAAATCTTCTGGCATCCATCTTCTCCTCCTGACATGATGCACTTGGTTTCTCTTTGTGTTACAAACACTTTGTTAGACCTGTCAGCTCTTGTGGTTTCCCCTGTCTTTTTTACTTCTGACCTCCTGTTTTTGATCCTGTGCTGAATTTAGTTTTTGCTGGCTTTAGGACTCTGGGCACTTTACCACTGCTGACGAGTTCTAAAGTGCAAGTGCTATTGGTGATTGTTTTATCCATGATTGGCATATTTGATTTACCATTAAGTTCCTAGTATAGTGCACCTGGCCTGCCTAGGGCCTGTAACTCAGATGCTTCTTGTGGGCCTGCAGCACTGATTGTGCCACCCACATGAGTAGCCCTGCACACGTCTCAGGCCTACCACTGCAGTGTCTGTGTGCAGTTCTAAACTGCCATTTTGACCTGGCAAGTGCACCCACGTTTCCAGGCCTAAACCTTTCCTTTTATTTTCCTTTTACTGCATTTAAGTCACCCCTAAGGTAGGCCCAAGGCAGCCCCAAGGGCAGGATGGACTTTATTTAATAGCTAGGACATATACTTGTGTGTTTTACATGTCCTGATAGTGAAATACTGCTAGATTTGTTTTTCACTATTTCAAGGCATATCGCTGCTATAGGGTAACATGGGGATTGCCTTGAAATATCATTTAAACGTAGTTCCCTGTTGGGAGCAGATAAAAATATGGAATTTGTGGTCTCTGAACTCACAATATAAAAATAAATCTTTTACTGAAATTAGTTTTTAAATTGTTAAGTTTGAAAATGCCATTTTTAGAAAGTGGCCATTTTTTTGCTTAACCATTCTGTGCCTCTGCCTGTCTGTGGAATACATGTCTGTGTCAGGATGACAATTGGGCTGTTTGTGAGTTCACTCTAGACAGTCACACAAAGGGAGCAGAGGTGTGCCCTGCATATCCTGATGAGTCTTCCTGAGCTAGAGTGGTGGGGGAAGCTGACACTTGCACCTGAATAGGGCTATGCCTGTCCTTACACAAAGCAGCCTCCAACTCCCTGGAGTATGTATGCTGCCAAGGCAGAAAAGGCAGGGTCTTGTGTACTACAAATACCTTTCCTTGAAGTTTGCCTACTTCAAAGGCAGAATTAGGTATAATTCCTGGACCTCTGACCCCACAAAGTTAGAATCCTTCTGAACTGAGGACATTCTGCCAGGAAGAAGAGCTGGATGCTGTAGGAAGGACTGCCACTCTGCCTGTTGCTTTGTTGTGCTGGCCTGCTGCTTGCTGCGTATGTCCTGGTAGTTAAATGACTGAACTTTGCTTTCTACATCCTGCTTCCAAAGGTTGTCCAAGGGCGTGAAATGAGCTTGCCTTCTGTTAAGAAGTCTCAGGGAAATCAAATACTTCATCTGCCAGCACCTTGGTTCTCTTTGTGAGAGTCCTGATTTTCCAAGGGGTGACAAACCCAGTTCCTGTGCCCTCGGGAGTGAGCTCTGGTATAACCAAAAAGAAACAAGCACATCCACTACAGAACGATTTTGGAACTGGTTCCGTTGTCTGACTGCGCGCTGCTTCCTGCCCGGAGCCGTGATCCCTGCTGAGTGCAACAACAGCGACCAACACTGGACACCACTGCAGCACCTCTGAAGTCCAGACACATCATGAGTCCCAAGTGTCATGCACCCCACTCCACCGCAGCACCTATGGCCCCATCGTGCGATCGCAACACTGGAAAGTCGATGCCCGGATCTTGACTTGCTGGATTCATCAACCCAGCTTCATCGTAAAGAACCTAAGTCTCTTCACCAACGCCACATCACCTCCCTTGCAATTGTAAGGAACCAATGCCTCACTTCCCCTGCCTAGCAGTAAAGAACCGACCCCTCACCCACCCAGTAGAAGTAAGGAACCAACGCCACATGGCTCCAGCAACACCTCACCCCGACTCGATGCAACATCTTTGTTTCCTCATTTTCCAAGGTGCTGTACCTGGGATCCGTGTGACTCCAAGAGCGGCATGCACCACCTAGCGAGTGGTGTCAGACTGTTGGGAACCACTCCGTCAAGACATTGTGAGAGCCCCAGTTGGAGCTATTGTGTTTCTAAGCATGTGTATGTTGGAATTTTGTAATTTTGGTCATGTTTGACTCAGATAATATTGGAGTGGAGTACTTTTGTGGTATTTTCAAAGGGTTACTGTATGTGTGGGTACAAATACTTCACACATTGCTTCTGAAATAAGCCTGACTGCTCATGCCACGCTAATAAGGGGGTGAAGTGAGCAGTGGTTATCTTAGCTGTGTGACTCCCTTACCCCAACTAGAGTGAGGGTCCCTACTTGGATAGGGTGCAAACCACCACCACCTTTCCGCAACCTTTACACGTTTGTCCAATGGCTGGACATTTATTCTTGTGTGTAAATAAAAATCCCCATTAAAAACACAGTCTTTCTTTTTTTAAGGATGTCGACTTACAGGCATCTGCTTGGTGCTGGTGTCTACTCTTCACGACTAATGCCGATTCACCTTTTGCTGTTCCGACTTCCATAACAGTGACCTGCTGATCGTCTTGTTCCTCAGCTCTAGCAGCTAATAATACCTTTTCTCGACTTTTCTTGGGCTCGTCTACAAGCCCCTTGTGCCACTCTAACATCATTTGGTTTTACGCTTCGGCTGTGAAAACAGTCCCCCACACAGCACCACATTTACAAACTGGTGCAATGGGACCCTTGTGTCAGTTTGTAAAGCCTTGTGCCACATTATACCTCCACCAGGTATAATGTATGCAAGGTAGGTGTTCCCCGCAAAACGTCCCACAGAATGGCACAGTAAAATCTACAAGATTTAACCAGACCATTCCGTGCCTTCACAGCATCAGTTTTTTAACATCTGCTCAGGGCAGGCGTTAAAGTGCTGTTTACAGTGGGGCCCCCCTAGCATTGCTAGACCTACGTAAAAAAAATTTATGCTAGTCTAGCAATGCTAAGGTTTAGTGTCATTATTTCTGATGCAGCTGTGTACATTTGCGCTATGGATCACTGTATTGTAAATACAGTGCTACCATGGCATCATTAGTGGGGCTCAGGGCGGCGCAAGAATTGTGGTACATCAATCACAATGCGCCAATTTCTTGTAAATGAGGCCCTTAGTGTCTCTCACAACATGTCTCCTGAATGAGTTCGACAAACAACCACCAATGATGAAAGGGTAGTAGTGGTGTAGAATGATGCACTTCCTGGAGGGTAGCCAAATGGTAAAAAATAATGTTTTTGTTGGTGTCTCAGGGGTTGCAAGTGGTCAAGTGCCCCACTACCCGTTGGCAAAAATAATGTGTATAGATATACACAAATGACAATAGACAAATCTGACCACAGCACACAGAGATATGAAACAGTAATATAATACAACAGTAATTTAGAAGTATGAAGAATCTGTCGAAAAATGAAGTGATTCACTGTTTCTTTATTTTAGACAAACAGTCTTGTGTGTGGAAACACAAGTCCATCAAGCACAGCCAACACGTGTTTCGTCACACAGTGACTTCTTCAAGGCTGTCACAGGGGGTGTCAGATTTGTCTACAAACAACCACCAATGACTGAGATGCGTGGCTTCTTCATCATTAAATTCACGTAATTTGCAATGTTTGATGAGCATAGCAAGTATTTCAACTAAATGATCTTCCATCGTTTCACCAACTAGTTGTCTTGCTTGATTGAAAATGAACCTTTCATTGTCATTGTCAGACTTTTGGCATCAGATTAAACTTGGATCCTAACGCTTCTTTGATAAGGCATTGTCTCAGTCCGTAAGTGTTTCTTCGTCACTTTTTTCACTCCATCACCAGTGAGATTCTTTAAATATTTAGTGATTTTCTCATCACTTACTTCTTCCAAAGCATCTAATCTATGAAATCATCAAAAATCTTGATCCATGTGGTCTATCTGGGGCCAATGTTCTGTTTTTTTTGGTGGTATCAAATGCTGGCAGAGGTTTCAAGAATGCAGCAGCACTGTATTCCATGTCTCTTGTGGCAGCTACAGGAAATATTCACTATTTTTAAGACCTTATGAGTTGTGCTACGTTCCTCTGGCAACCGCCATCCCTGTCCCCAGCATCTTCTTTGAGTCACCTTGTTCACTTTGAGATCGTAAAGCTGGTAAGTAGACTTCACTGTTTGTGCCCGGTTGCCTTCAAGTGTTTTCTTTGTATGGCTGATGGCCAACAGTGCTCCCTTCTTCACAAGGCCATGTACGGGCTGGAGTGACGTTACACTCCACCTACGCCAACTGCAGGCTTCTTCATTTCGGCTTGAGTGCACATGGCATGCACAAGCATTTAGCTATTTCTTGCAAACTCTCAGGGAGACCACTTCTGTTTCTTCAGAGCATGTATCCCGTACTCCTCCCCAGATGTTGCATCCTCCACAGCCTGGTAGCATGCACAGGAACACACCACACATGGAGTTCATAGTTAACAACTTCACTCAACAGCGTACTCTGTTCAACTGAACTTTCAATATCCCAATTAATCATTAAAGACCACACCATGACACCTTCCAGATTGATTATGTAATTTCCTTTCTAAGTCCGCCCCTAGTCACGGAGTGCTAGTGCTTACAGTTCCAAGACAATCTAGGTACCAGACCATTTTATTATTCTTGGCTCAGTTTTCCTGGAGGCTGTAGTCTTTGTACAGGGTGAATTTGAGGAACCTGGTATTGGGTCAGATTTGTAATTTGAATTTGTTAAGGTTCATGTCTTTGAGACCCTGACGTGTAGGTCATATTTTGAACATTAGAACCAAAGCCATGAAATCATATAATGCATGTAGTATGGATGTTCTTGATACTGGAGTGGTTGACAGAAAAATATAGCTAGGAAAAATGCTTATCTAAGAAGATTTCTTTGATTTCTGAATCTATATCTGAGAGTCCAGACAGGAGCCCGTTGATGATGTTTACTAGGTGTAGAAAGTTATGCACACAAAATAGTAAATTATATTGTTGAAAAAAATGTATCGGACAACTTTAGGATGTTTGGCTTGTAAAGGTTATCCTACCTTTATCTTAGCGGAGTACCTTGTCCAATAGCATGCGAGTTTCTAATGCCTTTCAGGTGTGAATCTACACGTAAGCACTGAAAATAAAGTTTAATGCATAAGAGATTGTGACTGAAGAAGAAACACATTTAACTTGAAAGTAAAACCATTTAATCTAACATGCCAGTCAGTCAGTCAAAGAACTTTATTCGTCAGTTGCCTTAAAAGTATAAATTAAGATCAAAATTCCAAAAGTACAAACAGAAAAAGTGAAACACATCTTACATATGTTACCAAAGAAAAGGATAACAGAATAATCTTATCCAAATTCCTCTTTCACAAAAATCCCAATATTCTTGTCAAAATGATTACTAGTTTCATGCAATATAGTACTAAAAAAGAAAAAACTGTTTACATACCTTAAAATATATAAAAAGGTAAAATGTACTTCCTCTGAAATAAAAGCTATACTAAACCACCTATATAAGGTATACAATTTTAGGCATAAAAAATGGATTTAAAAATCAGCATGAAATAAAAATTAATAAATTACAGGATATTAATACCGATTCCTAATAGCAAAAGCTGATCTAATAAAATTTAAAACCTGATAAAAAAAATTGTCATTTGGTAATTTCTGAAAATATATCAAAGCTTCCTTATAATGGATTGGTCTTAGAGTGCGTAAAATGGGCAAGATAAAAGTATTTCTAGGGGAGGCATAAAGAGAGCAAAAGAGAAAAAAATGAGAAGTGCTTTGTTTTGATCTGGCATTGCAAGGGCAGGGTGGTAGATCTTTTTGCCAAATACACTGCTTAGGAAAGGCCACCTTAAAATGAATCAAATTTAGTCTGAAGAAAATTAAAAGAGAATATATTTTTGGGCATGCAAACCAGGTCAAATAAGGTTCAATATGTAAGGCCGTAACAATCTGAATATAGGAATTTAAAGATTTCAAGTTGAAACAGCTATGGAGTCTTATGTGCAAAGTATGCTCAGAGTGATGTGCTTTCAACAGGGGCTTTGCAGATTTGGTTAGCATTTGCGGGTCTTCATACATATACCTAAGCCCCAACTTGTCAAAAGATGATTGCAGGTATGAAAGCCAGGGAATCCTGTGAGAGTTAGCCAACTGTGTGCATTCAGTAATACATTCCTGCCGCTGGGTTTGTCCAACATTTAATCCACAGCAGAAGGGGGGCAATAGAAACCGTGTCCTCTAAAAAGCATTGGCCCACTTTCTCATGGATAATGATGTTTGCTATACACTTAGGTACCATCAATAGTCTGCGCATAAATTTATTCTCAGTACATTGGAGAGTGGGAATTTTAATGTAGCCCCAGACTCCGGCCCCATATAGGGCTGCTGAGACACACTTGGATTATATAGTGTCATAATCTGAGAAGACGGACTGTGACCCAGTTTACGGGTAAAACAAAGAATCTCTTCAGTATTCCTTGACATTTGCCGAGTCTTAAATTTAAGGTGAGTGTTCCAGAGCATAGAAGAACTTATATGCATACCTAGATAACAGAAGTCCCTCACCTTATTTATGATATTGCCCCGCATGGTAAAAGTTTTAGATTTTGTATTTCGGGGACCACATGTCATAACAAACGTCTTTGAATAATTAACTTTTAAATCTAAGTCCAACATGAAATCCAGAAAAAGATCCAGCAGGCCTTGTAAACCATTAGCAGTGCGTGCAATAAGTACAGTGTCGTCTGCATATAGTAAGACTGGGAGCAATCTCTGGCCCATCTTTGGCACATCCTTCCCGTATTTTGTCAAAAAATCATAAAGCCCATTAATATATATCAAAAAAAGAAAGGGGGCCAGGATACATCCCTGTCGCATTCCCCTAAAAGAGGGGATGGGAGCAGTTCTCTGTCCCGATGGGCCATACTGAACAGACACCTTTAGATCCATATGAAGGCACTTTATGAGATCCAATAGAGTCACATCGCATCCCAGAGTTTCAATGATTTGCCACAACTTCTTCCTGTTTACCAAATCAAAGGTGCTAGATAGATCAATAAAAGCCATATGAATTGGCTCCCTTTTGGCAATAAAATATTTGTTAAGAATGAGATGCAGGTATAATACTTGCTCAACTGTGCCCAAACCAGGTCGAAAACCAAATTGAATTGGAGACAAAATCTGTGTCTGTAGCACCTAATCCTCCAGGTGAGATAAAATCACGCTACCCAAAATCTTAGCTGTGGAATCAATCAAAGATATAGGTCTGTAGCAGGAAGGGTCTTGCCTATTGCCCTTTTTAAAAATAGGGATAATAATTGCCAGTTTCCAAGAAGGGGGAATATTAGTTTTAACAACATTCCTTAACACGTTTGTTACTAGAGGGCCCCAAAGATTGGGCATGGATTTAAAAATGTCAATAGGGACACCGTCAGGTCCGGGGGCCTTCCCTTGTTTTGAGCGATTTATAGCTCCAAGGATCTCTTGTAGGTCAAAATAAATATCTAAGGTATTTATAATGGGATCTATATTAGTCCGATTATTGATGTTTACCTCCCTGGTCTGGAGATCATTGTCTGGATCAAATACTTTCCTAAAGTGGTTCAACCACACTTCTTCAACAATAAAACAATCATCAACCTTAGTATTACTATCCATAAAATAGGAATGATTGACCACTTTCCAGAACTTTGAGGAATCCTTCAGGTTGGACGCAGCCTGGAGCTCTTCCCATGCCTTAGACCTTCTCTCCAATTTCCTTTTTTCCAAGGTGGCTTTATACTAGGCCCTGACAGATTTAATTAAATGACGGGAAGAAGAAACTGATTTAAGGTTATCTTTTAGTTTTTTGTGAGCAATAGAACATGCGGAGTCTAACCATTTATGGCCGGGCAGGCCCATAGTAGGCCTGTCCACCACCAGGGCATGCGAAATGGCATTACTTAGAATTTCAAATTCTTGAATAATATGTTCATGATCAAGCTGCTGTGATAAACATATATTAATGGAGTCAAACCTAGATCTTATGATTTCTTGATTAAAAATCGTTGGGTTTATTTAATCCCATTTCAGATGTAAACCAGAGTTTACGTGAAAAGTTGTATTTCTTCTCAAACCCTGATCCCTGGGTACCTGGTCTATAGTTAAGTCTAAGTTAATACACAGAGGGTTATGGTCACTGACACAATGGGGGATTATTTTAAAATCACGGAATAAATGATAATCTGAGGAGCCGATAAGAATAAAATCAATGATGCTCCCCTTCACATTCCCTGTAAACGTTGGAACGTTTAGGGATTCTAGTGCCATTTTCTCCCTAACATGAACCAGATCAAAATTACATAAGAAGGAGTTCCGAGCTTCTCCTTCGGGTGAGTGGGTAAAATGAATTAACAATTCTCTACCTTCAGTGGGAATAGCACACAGTTCTGGGCTTTCCTGACAGCATAGGGAGGTATTAAAATCGCCGACCCATAAGACTACTAAATCTTCATCCTGCAGTTTAATAGAGGAATCAATGAAATCCACAGCGTCCTCTAGCGTTCCATTAAGGAGCCCGCATGGGACATTATTATACATTTTTTATATCAGAATACCTTTACACACCTAATAGATGATAGAACAATCATAAAATCACAAGAGGAGCAAATTAAGGAAGCCTTCAGAGATGGTAGACGTAAAGATATGAACATTAAAAGACCTCCACGTACTCTTCCCATTGTAGAAGTTTCCTGCCGGCCGGTAGAGAGTTGTGTACCCATCCAAAAAGAACTTATCCTGAGACCAAGTTTCCTGTGTACAAATTATGTCAAAGGATGATATAAAACTCACCCAGTCCGGATTGTTTATTTTAGATCGGATCCCCGCAATATTCCAGCTAATCAGGGATAGAGGCTTTGATCCTGATTGAGGTACTAATCCATCAATATTGTTTAAATGGATGCTGTCTGAAATCCTCTCCCTTACTCCCTGAACTAATTAGTCATGGTCATCATCAGTCGATAATCTCAACGGATTCTTGTGGTCCGGACTAGTGATAACCTTAAGTCAATCATTTTCGTCAAGAGAATTAAAGGACAGAGGACAGTTGTTAGTGGGAGCGTTTGCAAGCGCGTATGGCCTAACTGGAGCTAAGCTGTAATAGCTAGGGACAACACTGGTACATTGAGGAAAAAGAGAATGGTCGTAAAAATGACTTAACAAATGGACTTGTATCCCTTTGTCTGGGAAATAAGAACAATCTAGGTTTGCCAAGAGGAGATCAACTGAACACCGGTAAGCAAAATCTATTATGACACAGTCTCTGTCGTCCCTATTTCTTCGATGGCCCACCTGCCTCACTCTATGTGCCATAAGGATCTTGTTATTCGGATGATATTTAGCCTTAAATTTAGATTTCAACCAATAAACAGACTTCCTAATCAAAGCTTGGGTGTCTTCTTTTTTGTTATTGTCTAGGGGCGGTACATTTGATAACACCAGAACATGTGGAATACAGTCAGGAGGTAGATGCAAGACACCTGCTTGATTAATAGGGTTATTAAAAGGTGGACTATTTAGGCCAGGTAGAGTCGCTTCTTTAGAAGTTGCTTGTGGCAGACTGGACACGGCACTACCTAGACCAGGTATAGCCGAAGGTCTGGCCATAGTTGGACCAGCATCGTGGGATGTCAGAATGGGTAGTTGATTTACCTTTGTTGCCACATCCCAACTCAGTGCCATTTCCTTGCTCAGTACTCCTGGATTTGGTGACTGGGCAAGGGTACTGAGGATGCTATCATAAAAACAATCTAGTTTTTTCGTAATCATGATAGTAAGTTTCTCCTCTAGAGTAGTACAAAACGATTTAAGTATGGAGTCTATTACATCAAAAGGAATGCTATGAGCATCATAACTCTTAAGATGCTCGTTTGGAGAAACCAAAACAGATGGTTCATTGGGACTGATTGCTGGTGTGATATGTAAGCACTTTTTCGAGCCTGACACCTTTGTTATATTCCTGATCTTTTTGCCTGCCCTCCTCTTCTTCAGGGGAGGAGAAAGTGCTGGGGAGAATTCCAGGGACGAATTAACACTATGAACCGAAGGTTTAGATAGAAGTGGTGGGGGCATATTACATTCAGCAGATTTTGTTATAATGATAGGCAAAGCCAATGGAAGTAACCCATCCTTTGAATTAGTAGTGATATAGACAATGGGTTCCAATGGGGGCTGCTGAGCAGTGTTTCGAACAGCCCCAATTCTTTCTTCAACTTGCTCTAGTTTGGATTCAATAGCCCCAATAACAGAAGATAAACAGCTGGTAATAGAAGGCTGACATGAAGAGCTGGGCCCACCTTCCCCCTTTTGCAGATTAATCTTTCTCTTCCCCATTTTGGATATCGATCTCCCGCAAACTCCTTACTGACTTCTGAAAGAGTTTACCACCAGGCGAGATAAGAAACGTGAGATGGGGGGCCCAGCCCAGCCTATTCCAGTCGATGATGGGCGAAGGACGGGACCGCCCTTGGCACGGGCTTCGCTCGGTCGCCGCCCACGCGCGTCCCGCGAGGCGGGAGCGCGAGGATGAGTTTAAAGGGCTCCTGCCCTGCTCACAGCCATCGCCTCCGCCCACAAGCGCGTCCCATGCGTTAATATTGCCCCTATCAACAATCTGGAAACATCCCCAGGGCAGTTTTGTTTCTCTTTACAAAGCACTAATACCAGCATTAACTGTAGGCAAGTATTTTACCCTTCATTCATTTTATACCCGAGAATCATCAGTGGTTACCCATCTCCTCATTTGTGGAGTGAGGGCTGTGTATTGATGTCTCCTAATTGACTTGCAACTGTTTTGCCCTCCTTTGCTTATGTTTCGTCAGAAAACAATCAGAAAACCGATTTCTATCGAGTTTCTCTGAATTCTTACAAAATGAAGAATTGTGAGACATCCAACATGTGTATCACAGCATTTATGATTACAATGTGGGAGTCATAGATGAGCTATTCATTGATATCACTTCTGCCATGCCGGTTAAAGAGAACATCGCTTATCATGTGAGTAGCTTCAGAGTTTCCTACCCTAGGCTGTACACCGCACTTTTAGCTCTGTTCCTGTTGGATGTTCATTCCCTTCCTGTGGGTGATCCTTGGAGTTCCCTGCCCCTGTTCAGCTGGCACCCACTGCCTCCCAGTTCCAACCTTGAGGCTGCTTCTTTGGAGTTTCCTGACCATTTTGGTTTATTTTGTTACAATTCCCCGTTCCATCTAACCTCCCTGTCCCTTCATCTTCTCTTTTTGCCCTTTCTCCAGCTACCTTGTGCTACTGCTCAGCTGGATAGAGGTTCCTTGACAGAATTATCCACTTTATGTGTTGAGCATGCTCCAAGAATTCATGGACGGATTTATGCACACAACAGACTGTCAGAATAAGTTGAAGTTTGTGCTTCTGCTCGTACAACGATTCCTTGGGTTCAGTTATGTAACATTTTGCCTCTCTTTTCTGTTATTGATGATGTTACTTAGGTTCACCTGCTGTTGTTGTTATTTATCTTCTAATAACATTGCATCTAGCATTCATATTATTTTTCTTTACTTACAACAATAGGAACAATAATTTTCTGCTGTTCCTTTAGTTACTTTCTAATTAATCGTGTTTTGAATTTCCTTTATAATCTCAAGAGCAATAATTATGTAAGTATATATAAAAAACCATGTAAAACATCAAGGGGGTCATTCTGACTCCCGCCGGCTGCGGTAAACGCGGTGCCGGCGGGAGCCGCCAGAATACCGCTGCACGGTCAGAAGACCGCCGCGGTTATTCTGTGTTTCTCGCTGGGCGGGCGGGCGACCGCCAGAAGGCCGCCCGCCCGCCCAGCGGGAAACCCCTTTCCACGAGGATGCCGGCTCCGAATGGAGCTGGCGGAGTGGAAAGGGTGCGACGGGTGCAGTTGCACCCGTCGCGAATTTCAGTGTCTGCTATGCAGACACTGAAATTCCCAGTGGGGCCCTGTTACGGGGGCCCCTGCAGTGCCCATGCCATTGACATGGGCACTGCAGGGGCCCCCAGGGGCCCCACGACACCCCATACCGCCATCCTGTTCCTGGCGGCCAAAACCGCCAGGAACAGGATGGCGGTATGGGGGTCGGAATTGCTGCGCCGCCATGGAGGATTCCCATGGGCAGCGGAAAACCGGCGGTACACCGCCGGTTTTCCGTTTCTGACCGCGGCTGTACCGCCGCGGTCAGAATGCCCAAGGGAGCATCGCCAGCCTGTTGGCGGTGCTCCCGCTGTCCCCGGCCCTGGCGGTGAATGACCGCCAGGGTCGGAATCAGCCCCCAAGTATGTTCACTTTTATTTTCACTGTTTTCATTTTCTAGATCACTACTCTACCTCTGGATATCAGTGCCCTGTACAGTGTAACAAAAACAGGGAACTTGTGGTCTCAAATTACATTAAAACAGTAGTATTGCACCAAAAGAGAAACCATATACAGAGTTAATATCTAGCAACATATAGTCTGAGTGGTTCAGAGGAAAAATAGTTGATAAGAGGTGAGTAAGTAAACCAGTGGCGGCTTCTCCACTGTGGTAGAGCAGTGTTGCCCCCCATCCGCCAGTAACAGGAGCTGCAAAATTTGAAAATTAAAACAATAATAGGACTTGTTTATTATTGTTTTATTTTTCTCCAAGGCGTCAAGTCTAGGGGGCGGGGCCATGGGGATGACAGGCACAGCGGGAGAGTGGTAGGTGCATTGTTGCCAGTGCGCATGTGGGTTTGGCTTGGCGTCTCAGGATGGCCAAACTGACATGTGCACTGTCTCTAACGTGAGTTGTGTTGCAAGGTTGGAGACAGCAGGCACAGGCTCCCAGTGTGTCTGGGAGCACACATCTAGGTCTCTCAGGCCAATCCTGATGGTGCCAGCAGCATGACAGCAGCGTTAAGATTGGATGCAGGGCAGGCTGGGAGCCTGTGCCTTCAGTGGAGCCAGAAGAGCAGTGATGTGGCGGGTATTCAGGTATGTTATATATATATATATATATATACTGTATATATATATATATATATATATATATATATATATATATATATATATATATATTTTAAATGTCCCCATCACCCCCCCAACACAGCCAGTTTTGCCCTGACAACTGCAACTGCAATTGCCCCAATAGAAGTAAACCAGCGTTGAGTGGAAGGCTACATAAAATGAATGAAAATAGGGGGTACAGGGTAGAAGGTAAAGAGTTATGTAAAAAAATATTGGAGAGAAGATATGAGATGGAAGAGACCGAAGCAGAGTGTAAGGTTCAAGGTAAATGATTTCAGGATCCAGTCAATTCAGATAAGGTTTTCAGTTACTTCTGGAAAATTAGGAGCCACTTAAATGTTTCTGAAAAGGAGTTCCAAGGGGGTGGTCCAGTGCTAGAGAAGGACTGGGAATAGGCAGAGTCAGTTTTCAGGGGTTTGATTTCCAGTCTTCAAATGACTGCTTTTTAGATGCTTGTTTCCTCCTGAGATTTGTTATGATCGATCCTAGGTAGTTTGGCTGTGTAGAGTGATTGGCCTTGTATGTTAAGTAGGCTGATTTGAGTTTGATTCTGACCTCAATGGGGAGCCAGTGAAGTTTGCTTAGTATAGACGTAATATGGTTGTCTTTCACATGCCTTAAGTTAGGTGAGAGTCTGAATGGATAAGAGGGGTCAGAGAGGAGAGTGTAAGCTTGAGAACTATGATGAGAATAGCAATCCCCAAGTTAATTCATGAAATGACCAGGACTCAGAGAAGGGAAAGATTTTGAGTATTTTAGGGAGACTGATGTCAATCTGGCCTCTTTGGCTCTATATTTGATTTGTGAGTTCATTGATACGGAGCGATAAGAGGGGATTGAAACCATCATATTATAGTTCCTTTAGCTATTCAAAGTTTCATTTGTGGTTGTGTGTTTCTGTATGAGGATCAATTCAGTTTTTCAGGCTTGATTCTGAGTGAATTTGATGACATCCAGTCTTGCACTTTTACTAGCTACATTTCCAGGGTGTGATTATCATGTGGAGAGTTTATTTCCAGCTAGATCTGGGTGTCATCATTAGACTTGTAGATCTTGTTACCATCTCCTCTAGTAGGTCCATCAAATGCTCAATGTAAAGGTTAAATAGCAAGCTGTGCGAATGACGCTTTGAAGGGCTACACAGGTGATACTGTTTGAGTTAGAAGTTACTGGGCCCATTCTGGACAGCTGTTTGCAGTTAGTGAGGAAGGGCATGAACCAAGTGAAAACCTTTCCATTGAAGCACATATGGGGTTTAAAATCTCAAGTAGCTGCTGGTGTTCAGCAGTGTTAAATTCAACCATAAGGGTTCCCTGAAAAAGAAACAAGGATCTAGGAGCGGGACAGGGGCAAAACACAAAATATGAAAACAATCACCTGCCTCCTAAATTTGGTTCCACACTCGTAGAATCCCTTAATTCTTGTATATAACAACGAGTCAAGCATGAATCATATAATCAACAGTGTAATAGAAAATATGTTTTAATTATAACATTTTATTTATCCATGATTACACCTCATAGCATTACATACTGTGTGCCTGTAGGACCTCAATCTCACACTCCCTCCCAGATACACCCATAAAACATCACATTCATACCATTCTCACATCAGACTCAAACACAATAAAATCCATAGACTGATATTACCAGGATAATTCTATTCAACCATCTCTCCCCTTTATGTTCTTACCTCTCCCAAATGTACAAAAGTTCATTTACATTTACAAGATGTATAGTTTTAATCAGCATAATCCGATTTTCTCTTTTTTCCAGTTTTAGACATTGCAAGAATCTAGTTTTCCAAGAATTTCTTTCAATCTACTTGTTGTATTTTAATCCATGAATTATAGGATAGAACATCACAGTCCATATAATTGGGGTCCACATAAAAGGGGAATATAAGGTCCAGCCCAATGTTGTGCCGGGGCGCGTTTCGGTGCCACATGCCCACCCGGTCACCCACCCGGTCACCCACCTTCTACAGGGCACGTGACCAATACAGTGTATCTTGGATCACAAGTTCCACATGAGAGATTGTGGTCCTATCTTCGATGGAATCTAGAAACAAAACATACCATATAACTGATTGCTTGACTTGGATGCTACCAAATTTTAGTCATTGTATCTCCAACATACAAAGCAAAACACCAAGTCAGTCACTGCTTTCTCATGAGATGTGTCCCAAAAGTCCACATGCACCCAACATAAACTGTGAATCCATCACACTTAAGACACAAAAACAAGACTAAAAAAGGACTAAGCGAAATAGGGTAAAGAACCGTGCAACATTAGCCAGATACATGAACTAAATATGATCCCCCAAACCGAATAATACAGAAGGCATAGATTCAAAAGAAAAGAGAGGGGCAGATAACGATCCAACTTTTTTGTTCTTCACAACCTAATGGTGTGTGTAGAAATGTTATCCTATTAGTTAATATTACCTCACAGCAGTAAAGCTGCATTCCTATTGTTGTAAAGAGGTCATTCCGGAAATTACAGGCCAGATTTGAAGTTTTATCAATGTCTATAACGCCCTATAATTCCAGCATGTCGTAGATTGTAGGTTCGAAGCCTCTTTATAATTCTGTTGGCAAGCGAACTTCCCAAAAATAAAAGAATAATAAAACAACATCAAACATTCTTCCCATCACTACGGTTAAACATATAGATATGAAGCCATTACCTGATGCCTAAAGAAATATCCAAAGCCCATCGGGAAACATTCAGCTAAGGTCAACATACATCACTGGCGGGGTATTTCAAGGGTTGTCATTGCGTGGCAGGATAAGTAAGTACAATCTTGGCTTTGGACATTACGTATTGACATATTTTGTGAATTGACAATGTCTATGATTTTTTATAATGGGCTTTAAGGGCTATGAAGATATATAGTTTAATTTGGGGAAGGGTGTCAAACCAGTTTTAAGGATTCATTTTATGTGTGGGTTTCTCCTTTGTACAGAGGGAGAGTTTCAGTGTATCATAGTTATTCCCCCTTCTCTGCATTTATCTCATTCTGTTCAGGTGTTGAAAAACCAGGTGATGCGAGGATGTCCATGGTGACTTCAGAGTGACTGTTTAGTGATGTTCCAATAAGGAACTAGGGGCCTTATTTATACTTTTGGTGCAAAACTGCACTAACGCAGTTTTGCACCAAAACGTTTTGCACTGGCTTGCACTATTGTTTAGCACCAGCTGGGCAGCATATTCATGGAATGGTGCAAGCCGGTGCAAAGGGTATGCTAGCTTAAAAAAAAATGACGTTAGGCAGGTTTGAGTCAAAATAAATGACTCTAACCAGATTAGCATCATGTTTTGACGCTAAGGGGCATATTTATACTCTGTTTGCACTGAATTAGTGTCATTTTTAGGGTCAAGCCTGCGTGGCATGCACTCGCGCATGTGTATCGCAGCAAGACGCTTTAGGTATTAGAAAAGGGCTCGGAGCCCTGTCAACGTCACGTCAGTGTTTTTCATTGGTTCGTGGGCTTGCCTATTAAAATCTGATTGCTTTCATTAGTCGAAGGTATGCATATGTCATGCCTTTTCCGTTGGCTAGCCCTCCTCGAGCGCATCGACCAAGTACAGAAAACATGCGAGGCTCGCTGTTTTCTGTCTGTCTCGTGGACTACTTTTTCTCTATTTTCCTAGCGCGATTTCACTTGGCATAAGTCGAGCGCTTTGCACATTTAACTGCACTTTTTTGGGCTACGTACATAAATGCACTTTTGCTGATAGGTGAAAAGTCGGGCTAGGAGTTTACAACGCTATCAGCTCTAACATGAGCAAACGCGAGACCCGTTGCATTGCAAATGCTTGTTTTTTACTGTAATTCAGTGCAAAACTAACTCCATATTTATACTTTGGTGCTAGACCCGTCTAGCACCAAATTTATGGAGTTAAAGTCTGTTTTTGGAAGTGGAAACCTACCTTGCCTGAATGAGATGCAAAGTAGGCGTTCCCGTGCAAAAATTACTCTATGGCCTTAACGTCATATTTAGGGGCATATTTATATTCTGTGGCATATTTATACTCTGTTTGCACCGAATTAGCATTATTGTTTTGACTCTAATTCGGTGCAAATCTAACTCCATATGCTCCCTCGTGTCTACTGGGCATTCCTGCTGCCCGATCACATTGCTATCGGGCAGCAGAACTGCTGAGAAAGACATCAAAGGAAAGGAAATACCTTTGCTTTCCTTTGATGTCTTTCTCGGCCCCTCCACGTGATCGGAGGAGAAATGCAAAAGCATTTCTCCTCCCATCAGTGCTGGAAGATGAGCTTCCAGCGCAGAGGGGCAGGCCTCTCATGAGGTCAGCGCGCAAGTGCACACTGACATCATCAAACGCCACAAGGGGTCAAGGGGGGCAGGGTGGAAGGGGAAGTAATTCTCCTTCCATCCCTGCCCAGGGAAGAGGGAGCGCTAGCACTTCCCTGAGGGCCCCTACCTGGACGTACCGGTTACATCCTGGGAAACCGAGCGGTGCTTCCCAGGACGGTAGAAAAAACAATCTAAGTACAAAAGAGGGAAAAATAAATGGCAGAAAAGTTATCTAGGCCCAGAAGAGGGAACATGAACAGCAGAAAATTAAGAGGCACAACGGGAGATGAAGCAGTGGAAGTGTCGGACTGGCAGCGCGAGGGAGAGCAGGGTACGGGACCCTTGTGTGGCGTGCATTAATTGGTATGCAGCTATTTAAAGCTTAGTTGGAGAGGCTGAATTCCTTTTATGGTGATTATAGTGTGTGTTTTTTGGTAGCATTTTGAGGTGATCTATTTTTCTGCCTCTTGGAGTTTGTCAGCGAGGAAGGACGATGTTGCCTGGTCATGATTGTACGCACATTATGACTTGCTGTGGAAAAAGTGGAGCTCTTTCAGGAAAAAAAATTAGACGGAGCTCCCGGGGGTAATTTTTCAGTTGTGAAGGTAATGGAGTTGGTTGAATGATAACGCTACTCTTGAGGATTGAGAGTTCACTTGTCCTAGAAACTATTTGAAACAGTGGAACTTGCGTTTCAAGTAACCTCGCTTTTATTTGAGAGCCTGTAGAAGAGGTCTTTAATACCAGACAGGTTAAAGGAATGTCTCTGAGGAGAATCGACCTCTTCACATCTCCATCTTATCTGAGTACATTTAGCTTATTATTTGCTTAATATTTTTTTTTAAATTTAATTTACATTAAAATTAGGTTATTTAATTAAATACAAATAACATATAAACAATGAAAATTATTTTAAGACTAGCAGCATTCATTTTGCAAGCATACACCAACTGCATACAAATTGAGTATCAAGGGCCAAGTTTACAAAGCTATGAAGGATGCTTATTAGGGATGGATAAGGCAACCAGAAAAGGTGCTGTGAAGACATAGATGTTTATATTCCCACAAACTACTATGACACAGTCAGATAAATGTGAATAATGGGGAGCGAGGCTTGGGCAGACTATGCAGCGCGGGAAGCGTGCAGGGGCAAGGCCTGAGCCAAGGGTGGTCCCATCCATGCAAGTCAGCGGCCAAAAGAGGCTGGGCTGTCCCTCTGACATCTGGCAAAATCCGAGTGCTAACTTCATATATTCCCTGTCAAATCATAGCTGGAGGGGGTTTTCTGACACCCTCCTAAAGCTGTAACTGTCTAGCGCTTGAGAAGTGCATTGGGTGGAAAACAGTTGCTGGATAAATTGGCAGGATAGGCAGTAAGAAGACATTGCAGAAGGGTGAAAAATCAGTAGGGTGCAGAGGGCCACCAAATTCAACTCTGGACTCCTTTCTAGCCCGAGCAGTTGGGGTAGTCTCAAAGGAGATAGATTTGGCAGAGAGACGCTTTTCTTTGGAAATGAGTGACTGGCAGCGAGCATCAGCCAATGATGAGGCTTATGAGCTTTCTAATAATAAAGATGGTTGGCCTGTGGTACATCAGGTAGAATTGCTTAAATCACCCCTGGCAGCAGTTGGAAATAATGTTGTGGAGGAACCCCCAAGAAAAGGCAAGGGGACTTTGTCTGACTCCCCTCCTGGCTCTAGTAGCTCTCCACTCAAGAGGAGAAGACCTCAGAAGAAACCTGGGAGAAAAGTCAAAGTTGCAGTTTCTGAAAATCTGAACTGCTCTGGCACCCCGGAAGGTGCTCATGCCAGTCAGTGTCAAGTCCCCAGCTTTGAGAATCTCTTGGTAAAATTGTTGGTTGAGGCATGCATGTTGCTGGTAAAGGAGAAATTGCAGTCCTTGGAAGCAGCACATTACCAGTTGTATTCGGGGGGTTGGGGGGGGGCAGTACAGCACCAAAAAAGTGTGGGGCTTTGGAACTTGAATGTTATGGCCCCATCCTGGAAAAGGATACCCCGCCAGATGAAAACCCAGCAATTCAGGAAAGTGTTATCCTACAGTCCCCGCACCATCCAAATACAGGCAACCTTGTAAACCACGTAAAGACGGCCCAGGAGAATTTGTGTAGAACTGCAGGGGAATCTAGTAGAAATGGTATTAGTGGGAGATCCGGGAGCTGGACTGTAGAGAATGCAGTGATGGTTCAAGAGGGGAGGAGTGGTCAAAATTTGCACTCTTGTAATGGTCTCCCACTCACCGCTTGGAGATTCCACCTGACTGTGCCCCCTACATGGTAATACTTACAAATGTCCCATTGTTAGCTCTGGGTGTAAGCAAATCCAATGAACACTGAAGAGCAAGACAGGACATTGGCTGAGTGAAAACTGTGATTTTAACTGCAAGGATATTACGGATATTTAATTTGTTAGCAGTATTAGGTGGGTAGGCCCCCTGGAAAAGGAAGGACAAAGGGACTGGATTACAGTGAACTGTAGATACCCAGGTCTAGCCCAGCATCTGCTCTTGTCATGATACACTGATCCCCAGGCGAGTGAAAAGATTGGTATGGCCCCTATAGGCTTCTCCTATTGACAAACCCGACCCTTAGATGGTTTCTGGGGCAGGGGCCTTCCCAAAGTGCAGGAGGGTCGGCAACTACTTAGAGTAGAAAATATATTTACTGTACTCTCGGACCTGGAGGAGAATGATTGACAATATGAGCAGGTGTATCTATTAACACAGGAGGTAAAATATAAGGTAGTTTTATGGAGGTAGCCTATTACAACCCCAGGTCAGGGAGGGTTGGGTGATGTGTCTTCCCTGACTCGGCTAATCTCTTGCAATGTGGCAGGTTAAGATGCTAAGCTGCAAGATGGCAATGGGTAAAGTTTATTTCAGGCTATGAATTTATTTTACTTTAGGAAACCTGGTCAGAAGGTGCTGCAGTATGGGATGGATTCCAAAGGTTTGGACGGGTGCCTGGTTGTCACCCAAAAGGGGGTTTAGTCACCCTTGTGTGCATCTCTAAGATTGCTAGAGCGTATCAGATTAATTGTAGGCATCGGGGTCTCCTCATCATTTACGTGGTTTTCCCAAATAAGTATAACGTCCTTTTGGTAAACTTCTACAGTGCAGTATGGGATTCTGGTTGCCAAATCAAGGCCCTTTTTGTGGCATTGCAGATACTGTAGGGAAGGTTGGAGCCTGGTGGTATGGAATTCCATGCAATTGTATCTGGAGACTTTAATGCAAAGATCCGGGGCTATTATACTGTTGAGAATCCCTTTGAGCGGGATTATGGTGTGCCTGCACCTCAGGATGTACAGGATGTGAGTGGAAGGTTCCTTATTAAGGGAGTACAGAGCCTGAGTTTGCAAAATAATTTTGACCTAGAATCTGCATGTGAAAATCAGGTACCAACTTTTGTGGGGAGAGTGGCTGGGTCGATAATTGATTAGATCTTTGTGTCCCCTTCAGTGAGAAATCTGGTCCAGCAAGGAGAGGGGAAAAGGCAGTACTTCAGTGTTCACAACCCTCTCACGGTCTCCCTGAACTTTCCATGCAATATGTGCACATCGATGATTGGTGGGCTGGTAGGTTTGAGAATAAAGGATCAGGGCAGGAGAACTGGTTGGAGACAGGTGAGCATCCTACAGATAGTGAAGAGGGTGCGAGCCAAAATTTAAATCTGATAATAGGGATTCGTTTGGCTGAATCCTCCTCACCTGCTGAAGTTATCGGAGCTGTGAATAAAGTAAATGACGCAATTAAGGAATTCATGACCAAAAATGAAGAGACCATTCATAAGCATCAGGGAGGATAGTTTCGGAAATCCCGTTATGTTGGAGGAAACCCCCGAAGAGGGCACTGAAGACACAGTCCAGGGATAAGGCCTATGTGAGTAGTGTACGGGCTCGGTATAAATCTGCTATGAAGGAAAGAAAACAGCAGCTCAAAGAGCAGGCTTAGGAGGATTTGGAGCGTGCGTCATGCACTAAAACTCAAGCCTGTTCTGGAAGATAGTTAACATTGGTATTTTTGAGAAAGAAACATCAGAAGGGCTGGGCTGCAATATTCCCCGACATGTGGGTGAGTCATTTTTGCAGGGTTTTACTTGGAGGAAACCAAGGGAAGGAAATGGATGAGCTGGCAGGTCATACCTCAAATTTGGCCATTAGATTTACACTTGATGAGGTGTTGGCGGCTATGCAGGATAGCTCAAGCCACAAAACGCCGGGCCCTAGTGCAATCCCAATAGACCTTGATAAAAGTGATCCTCAGTTGTGGCACCTATAATGGTAAATGTTTTAAATGCGGCAATGAGTGCAGGAATCCCTTCCTCCTGGAAATCTGCGTGTATCGTCCACGTGTTCAAAAAGGGAAACAGGAGTGATCCCAAATCCTACCACCTGATCTCACTCTTAGGCCCTCATTACGACATTGACGGCAAATGCCGCCAACATACCGTTGCCCAGGGCTACCGACCGTCCATGCCATTATGACCGTAGACGGAATTCCGCCAGCCTTCTACGGTCATGGCGGCGGACGGCGGTAAGGTGGCGCTGCTGCCAGCAGCACAGCCACGGCAGCAAAACACCCCCTACCATATCGAGTCCCATGATATGGCCTGGTGGTGTTTTCCTGGCGGACAGCAGCAGCGCCGTGTCCCGTGCATGCAGGGAAGTCGGGTTCTCTGATAGGAGAGGGGGTTGGGGGGTTTTGTGTGCGTGTGTGTACGTGTGTGAGGGTATGTGTGTGTGTGAGTGAATGCGTGCATGAGTGTGTAATGCGTTTGTGCATGAGTGGGTATGTGTGTGCGTGCATGTTGTGTCGTGAGATTGCATGTGTGCCTGGATGTATGTTCGTGAGTGTTGCTGTGAGTGTGTATGAATGTATGAATGCGTGGGTAAATGTGTGCATGCATGTGTGTATGGGTGTGTATGTATGTGCATGTACGTGTGTAAATGTGCAGGGGGTGGGGAGGGGGAGGGTGGCAGAGGGCTCTGGGGAGGGGAAGAGGATGGGGGAGACCCCTATCAGTGCCTGGGAAGGAATTCCCTGGCACTGATAGTGCCTAGCGCCATGGTTTCAGAGGTGGTAGACACCACTGAGACCATGGCGGTGGGCGGGGTCATAATGCCATGGACGGCCTAGTGACAGCCTTGGAGTTCGGTGTGGTACATTTGCGGTTTGGCTTTGGCCAAACTACCAATGTCATGATAGTGGAGGTAGGTACCTCCAGCCTGTTGGCGGTATTACCTCCACTATTCCACCAACTGCCGGGGTCGTAATGACCCCCTTAGACTCCTCGGTGAAAATACTGGGACAAATTGTTTTACTGCGTATTGAGGAATGGATGAAAGAGCATGATGTGCTGAGTAAGGTGCAGTATTGTTTTAAGGAAGGGTTGAGAACTCCGGAGCAATGTTTGAATTTGCTCATGTTGATCAATAAATACACAAAGGCGAAGAAGGGTACCCTGTATCTTGCGTTTATGGATCTTAGCTGTGCTTTTGACAAAGTAAACCGCAGCAAGTTATGGGAATGTTTAACCTCGATGGGTTTGGGGCCCCAGATTGTAGACTTGCTCTGATACTTGCACTCGGGGACAAACGCAACCGTGAGATATGGGACTCATGTGCAATGCATGGAATGTTTTAATTTCAAAAGAGGTGTGAGACAGGGGTGTGTTTTGGCCCTCACCCTGTTTCTTTTACAAATGGTTTGCACAATTATCTGGTGGAAAGATGCAAGGATGTTCCTATAATAAATGGCAAGAGTTTGCCAGCCCTGCTACATGTGGATGATGCGGTGCTTAATGCCTGTACTATGAACGGTCTCCGTGAGATGGTTAAGGCGAATGGTGATTTTCTGTCTGATTTAGATTTAGAGGTTAACAGCAGTAAGTCCCATTTTATGGTCTAACGCAAGCCACTGAGCAAAGTGGGTGCTTTGAAGATCAATGACCAAATCATCAGCCGTGTGGAGGAATTTCCTTATCTAGTGGTAGCTTTTGATGAAAAAGGAACATGGAAGCCCTGCATTTCAAGGCGATATGTGCGTTTGAATGCCGCTGTAGGAGCTAAGTTTGGGTTTGCTGTAAGAGTAGGAAGTAAACCTATACAGCCTCTGCTTGAGGTGTATAGATGTAAATGCCTACTGGTTCTTATGTATGGGGCACCACTCTGGGGCTATTCGGGTAGCATGACCCCCAGATAGAGGAAAATCCTTCTGCAGAAGGTTATTGGAAGGGAGAAAAAATATCTCCGGGTTTTGCCTACACGAGGAATTGAATTTGGAGTTCGTGGAGAATGGGATTAAGATTGCACCCCTTATGCTGTGGTTTTCCACCTGGTCAAATGATTGTGCCTCCCTAAATAGGGAAATAGTGACTGTCTGGCATGTGATTGAGCTCTGGGTATCCCCTGGTTGGTATATATAAAAGAGGTCGCTGCATCCCTTGATCACCCAGAAATGTTTTATGCCCCACAATGTTTAATACGTACCGATAAACAATGGGCAAAGGAGAACTTTTTTTAAATTCTGGGAGCAAAACGGGAGGCAGAGATATTAAGGAAACCAATGGTGACGGATTTCTTAATGCTAAAGGAGCAGGTAGGTTCGCAGCTGTATCTTTTGATGGTACAAAATGTGTGGGAAAGGTCACTCATTACTCGTTTCGGATTAGGAGTAATTTGAAGTAATTTGCGCTTCTCACTTGGCCAGTACAATTTTAAATCCATACAAACTTGCCCATGTGATGAGGTGTCCTTACAGTCTTTAATACATTTTACCATGTCTTGTGATTTTTATGCTCCATTTAGATGAAAAGTTTTACTCCCACTACCGAGAAAGAAGGGTTTCGTGCAGTGCCGCCCAGCCTATTTGTGGTTGCGTTTGGTCCCAGATGTGTTGGTGTGTCAGGGTGGGGTCCTTTTTAAAAGGGGCTATAAGTTGGTGCAACAGTGTAAATTATGTTTAATTATTAAATATTTTTATTTTTCAAATTTTGACTGTAAATAAAATTGGAAGCTTTTAAGATTTTAAATATGTGAGCTATTTATTCTTTTTTTTTTTAAATGTATTTTATATGTTATGTGTTGTTTGTCAAACAATTATTGAGCTATTTGGTTTGTTAAACATAATCTAATAGAAGAATTAAAATATTTTATGGTCGCAAAATGCATTCATAAGTGGAAGACTGGCAGCACCCATGTTTGGGCTATGGAGAAAATGAAAAGTGAGGCTGTGTCAAACATTTAATACCTCTGAGAGATGTAATCAAAATTTTGTAGCTTCCCCTTTGCACTTTAGAAACATTTAAAATATATTTTCAAGTATAACTTAGGTATAGTACCTCAAATGTAGTAGTGCTGTGAGAATTTTTTTTTCTAAACTGGATCATAACACACACAAGGGCACGATAATTTAATTTGTGTCACTCACATACTGATAATATATCTGCATTTTATTATTTCCCTTAGCAATGTATTCAGTGATCTCATTGAGAGGTTTAATGCTTTACTGGCACTCGCTTTCAATATTTGTAATGCTTACATGTCATACGTGTAGGTTTTTTGATTTTGAAATCCATTCTATGTATATATATCAACTTAGGCCGAATATTTGTATTCATTTATTTGATATTGTACTAACATGAGTGTAGACAGTCCCCACAGTATAGACACTCAGGAGAGGTAAATTTGGGTTTTTGAGGTAAGTATTTATTAGTAATTTGAAATAAGAACTGATGAAAAGTCAGTACGACGTTTAGCGCCAGTTTCTTCTCTGGAGTGGTGAATATCTTCCTTCTAATCTGTGTCCCTTTTCTTCCTTTTTCTCTAGGTGGCGTACCGGATCGTCCTCGTCAGGTCCCGGATGTGACATATAAGAAAAAGGGAACACATACCGCTGGTGAGTGGAACGGACGCCTTATACCACGTCTTCTACTTATATGTTTTGCTGGGAAAAGGTTTAAGGAGGGGGGGGGGGTTTAGGTGTGATATAGGTGCCAGTGAGGACTTCAGGGCTCGTGTATATTCCGTACTTTACCCTTTTGTGCTCTCCCGGTGCTCTCTAAAGTGCCCTTCTCTCCTCCCTCCCCTCACCCTGCCTTCCTCCCTTCCCCAGCGTTTCTCCCCTTTTATTGTGCCCCTCGGTTTGTCCAGAAGGACCGTACCTTGTAGAGCCACGACCCTCCAGGGTCGTGGCTGGCTCTGTGGAGGTCCTCTCGTCGGTCTGGGCTGGTCTCCCCTGCTTCCGGTCGGGCGCTGTTCCTCTGGGTTCGGGTTCCGCCGCTTCCAGGCCACTGGGGTCCTCCTCCGATGTCCTTGTCGCCGTCTCTCTCTTCCTCCTTCGGTTCGCCGCCGCCGCCGCCGTTCTCCTTCCTCTCTCCCTTTCCGGCTCTCTCCCTCTCGACCGGAGCTTCCGTCTTTTGGCCGCCTGGTGGCCAATCCGGAGCCTCCTCGTCACCGGAGGTTGCCGAGGCAACGTCAGGACGCTGGCCTCGTTGCGGACGCGTTTCCAGGGGAACCTGGGAACGCGGCCGTAGCGGTTCCGTTTCTGCCGGTTCCCCGCTGTTGCCCGGGGCGGCCCGGTCACACACCCTTCCCCAAGAACTGTCCTGTTCCAGGACAGTCGAAGACAGAGGAAATCGGGACAGATAATCAGCGGGGGCCTGGTGAGATCCAGGGACGTGCCGAACCTGAAAGGAGAATGGTTGCAGTTCAAGGAACCATCGCAGTATCCTGGAGTTAGAATCTTTATGCGCAGCCAGCCATGTAAGAGGAGCGTGATCCGTGAATAGTATAAACGGCCGCCCTAGGAGATAGTACTGCAAACAGTCAATGGCCCACTTGATAGCCAAGCACTCTCTCTCTATAATTGGATAGTTACGTTCCCGGGAAACCAGTTTTCTACTGATGTAGACCACCGGATGGTCAAGCCCCTCGCTATCTGGCTGAGTCAGAACCCCTCCAAGCCCAACATCCGATGCGTCAGTGTAGAGGTGAAACGGCTTCGTAAAATCTGGGCAGTGCAGGATGGGATCGGAGGTTAAGGAAACTCTCAACTGTTCAAAACTCGCGTTTTGCGTCTCCGAAAAAGGCAAAAGTCGATTGGGATATCGTTTAGTGAGTAGGTCCGTAAGAGGTGCTGCTAAGGTGGAGTAATGTGGAATGAAGCGCCGATAATATCCCACTAATCCTAAAAAGGAGCGTAATTCCTTTTTCGTGTGTGGAAGAGGGGCATGTAAAATGGCATCCACCTTCCCATTTTGAGGTTGTAGTGTACCCTGATTAATCCGATATCCCAAATAGGAGATGTCGGTTTTACCTATCACACATTTCTTGGGATTGGCCGTCAAACCAGCAGTTTGAAGGGCTTGGAATATTCTCTGTAGGTGTATTAAGTGGTCCTCCCATGTTTCACTAAATACGACTACATCATCTAGATACGCAGCGGAGAATGCCGGATAGGGTTTTAGAATCCTATCCATCAACCTCTGAAAGGTTGCAGGGGCTCCATGAAGCCCAAAAGGCAGTACTGTAAATTGATATAACCCGGACTGGGTAGAAAAAGCTGTTTTTTCTCTATCTGGAGGCGCTAAGGGAATCTGCCAATACCCTTTAGTTAGGTCGATAGTAGACATGTATTTAGCTTTCCCTAGTTTTTCGAGAACATCGTCCACCCTAGGGATGGGATAGGTGTCGAACAGGGAGTTTGAGTTCAGTTTGCGGAAATCTATGCAAAACCTGACGCTACCATCGGGCTTCGGTACTAGGACAACCGGTGAACACCAGGGACTAGTGGACGGTTCGATGACCCCTAGGGATAACATTGTTTTGATTTCTTCTTCGATTATGTGTTTTCTAGCTTCTGGAATACGATACGGGCGTTCTCTGGTGATCTGCCCTGAGCTTGTGCGTATATTATGGTGAATTAAAAACGTCTTTCCTGGTTTCTCTGAAAAGAGTGGTTGCCATTGCTTTAAAACCTTAAGGGCTTGTTGCTTTTGCCCTTCAGGTAAAATATCGTCTACTATGGGTAGGGTACTTTCAGTATCGGGGTTGGTAGGGTAGAACTCGATATCTAAGGTCTTGTCGGGACACACAAACTGACCCATTTCTACGGAACGTTCAGGTTGTGCGGGGGTCTCCCATTTTTTTAGCAGGTTTACATGATATATTTGTGTTTTTATTGGACGGGAGGATATTTCGATAAGGTAGGTGACAGGGGAAACTGCTTTGATTACTCGATATGGGCCCTGCCATTTGGCCAGGAGTTTATGGTCGGAGGTGGGTCTCATTATTAGGACCTGGTCCTCGGGTTGTAAAACCCGTAGTTTACTTCCTTTGTCATAATAGGACTTTTGTGTTTGTTGGGCCTGTTCCAGGTTTGCGTGTACGTCGGTCCATAAGCTGTGTAGGTGGTTCCTCAATTTTTCCGCATATTCTAACAAAGGAGTCCCTGCTTCCTCAGCCTCGGCCTCCCAGGATTCTACCGCCATGTCTAAAAGGGACCGAGGTTGGCGTCCGAAGACCAACTCAAAGGGGCTATGCCCCGTGGATGCTTGCTCATGTGTCCGTATGGCGTACAACACTAGGGGTAACTTTTGATCCCAATCCTTCCCTGTCTCACTGATAGTCTTTCTCAGCAGGGTTTTAATGGTTCGATTATATCTTTCGACTAATCCGTCCGTTTGAGGATGGTAAACGGAGGTTCTGATCTGAGCTATCCCCAATGTTTTACACACTTGTTTCATTAAGGTGGACATAAAAGGGGTCCCCTGGTCCGTGAGGATTTCATGTGGAAACCCAAGACGAGAAAATACGTTAATCATAGCTTGGGCCACTGTCTTGGTTGTCATACTAGTCAGGGGAATGGCCTCTGGGTATCGTGTAGCATAATCTACAATGACTAAGATGTAGGTGTGTCCTTTTGACGAAGGAATCAAAGGTCCCACTAGATCCATCCCTATTCTTTTGAACGGGATATCGATGATGGGAAGGGGTAGGAGAGGCGCCTTCCTAGGCCGACTAGGTTCGGTTAACTGACAACGGGGACATTGGGCGCAATACCTACGTATGTGGGCGTACACTCCAGGCCAATAAAACCTTCTGAGTAAATATTCCTCGGTGTTTTCTCTCCCAAAGTGTCCTCCCCCTGGGTGATTATGAGCTAGTGTAAGAACATGTTCCCGATAGTGGGTAGGTACCAGAAGTTGGCGTTTACGTTCTCCCCGTCGGGTGGTAGTAACCCGATATAATAAGTTTTTTTGCACTATAAAGTAGGGACCCACCTCTTCTGTCTCCTCTGTTACTGCCGACCTCCAGGCATTGTTAAGGGAGGGGTCCTCTCTCTGTTGTTGGGAAAAAGTACTAGGAACTTCATGAATTTCTGCCACTATCTCTCCATAGGTGTTGTCACCTTTCGTCTTCCGATAGTCCCCTTTTCCCTGTCGTTTCTCTCTTCGTGACAACTTTCTACGATATAGCGGACACTCAATATCACTCTCTGAAAAAGGTGCCTCTCCCCACCAATCCTTAGTTTGTTTGCTATCTCTGACGTAGTCTAATAGTTCTTGGAAGTGGATGTAGTCTGTCCCAATGATGCATTCCTCGATTAACCGGGGCATTATCCCCACTGGGAGGAAGTCCTGATAGGGTCCCCACCTGATCTGGAGTACCTGTATAGGATACTGGGCCTTGTCCCCGTGTATGCAACATATAGATACCCATTGTTTCTCTTCTATATCATTATTTATCAAGTCTTTCCTAATTACTGACTGGCTGCAGCCGGAGTCAACCAGGGCATATACACTTTTCCCGTCCACTTGTATCATCATTTTAAATTTTAGGGCGCCCTTCCCAGTACATAACACCCTTCGCCTTGTCATCCCTATCTCCATGGGTTCTCCCATTTCTTGTTTCTGGGGACACATACGTGCGATGTGTCCCCATTCACCACAACTATAACATTGGGGTCCCATGGTAGGCGGGCCTTCAGGAATCCTACGTGGTACTAGATAGTTGGGTGGACTTTTTACAAATGTCTTTGGGGACGGTAGAACTGGTTTAATGATACTTCGCGTGGGACAGTTTCTGACATCGGTGGATCGATGAAAAGCACAGGCCAGATCGATGGCCGTCTCAGTATCCACTTTTGGGTGTTGTCTTATCCAGTGTTTTGTGGATGGATGTAGACCATCGAGATATTGTTCCAGTATAATGGTTTTGATGACTTCCTCCCGACTATCTCCAATATGGCCTAACCATTTTAATGCTAGATCCTTCACACGAAAATAAAAGGTTCTAGGGTCTTCGTTGGTGCCCCATTTGGCTTTACGAAATCTCATCCTGTAATATTCTGTGTCGTGACCCACCCTTTCTAGTATACTTGTTTTTATGTCTTGATAGGGGTTGACACCACCTGGGTTAGCGGCTTGATATGCTGATTGTAAGAGACCGGTGAGCAGGGGGGCCACATATTGTCCCCATTTATCTTCTGGCCATAGGGCGGAGGAGGCTACCCGTTCAAAGTTGGTGGAAAAGGATTCCGGATCCTCTCCCTCCTGATACTTCTGTAATACGGAACTAGGTACATTCGGATGTACCTTACTAGCGGCGATAGTCTCCGTTAGTTTTTTCATCGCACTTTCATGGACTAACTGGTTGTTCGCCAGTATGGTCGCCTGGCTCTTCAGCGCAGATTGTAAGGTTTCTCGGTCTTCTTTGGCCTCTCTCTGTTGGGCCTCCCATACTAGTTGTAAGTGTCTTTGCCCTTCCGCTAGTTGCTTAACCACGGTCTCTAACGATGGACTCTCACTCATTGTGTATACTGTCTGGACTGTTTTATGGAGAGGGATTAGAAACAAGATCCCACTTCTGACACCACTGTAGACAGTCCCCACAGTATAGACACTCAGGAGAGGTAAATTTGGGTTTTTGAGGTAAGTATTTATTAGTAATTTGAAATAAGAACTGATGAAAAGTCAGTACGACGTTTAGCGCCAGTTTCTTCTCTGGAGTGGTGAATATCTTCCTTCTAATCTGTGTCCCTTTTCTTCCTTTTTCTCTAGGTGGCGTACCGGATCGTCCTCGTCAGGTCCCGGATGTGACATATAAGAAAAAGGGAACACATACCGCTGGTGAGTGGAACGGACGCCTTATACCACGTCTTCTACTTATATGTTTTGCTGGGAAAAGGTTTAAGGAGGGGGGGGGGGTTTAGGTGTGATATAGGTGCCAGTGAGGACTTCAGGGCTCGTGTATATTCCGTACTTTACCCTTTTGTGCTCTCCCGGTGCTCTCTAAAGTGCCCTTCTCTCCTCCCTCCCCTCACCCTGCCTTCCTCCCTTCCCCAGCGTTTCTCCCCTTTTATTGTGCCCCTCGGTTTGTCCAGAAGGACCGTACCTTGTAGAGCCACGACCCTCCAGGGTCGTGGCTGGCTCTGTGGAGGTCCTCTCGTCGGTCTGGGCTGGTCTCCCCTGCTTCCGGTCGGGCGCTGTTCCTCTGGGTTCGGGTTCCGCCGCTTCCAGGCCACTGGGGTCCTCCTCCGATGTCCTTGTCGCCGTCTCTCTCTTCCTCCTTCGGTTCGCCGCCGCCGCCGCCGTTCTCCTTCCTCTCTCCCTTTCCGGCTCTCTCCCTCTCGACCGGAGCTTCCGTCTTTTGGCCGCCTGGTGGCCAATCCGGAGCCTCCTCGTCACCGGAGGTTGCCGAGGCAACGTCAGGACGCTGGCCTCGTTGCGGACGCGTTTCCAGGGGAACCTGGGAACGCGGCCGTAGCGGTTCCGTTTCTGCCGGTTCCCCGCTGTTGCCCGGGGCGGCCCGGTCACAATGAGTTTAAGAAGTAAGAGAGGGCTTTAAAAATAATTCTTGAAATACAGCAGAAAACCATATAAAAAGGATAGATAGAATGCTTGAATTAATCACAGCCACTTTTAATTACCCGTTATTTTGCACACCATGCCACCTCAGTTTGGACCCGGCCATATGCAAATCAGTCTTGAACCTGCTCCAATGGGAACAGTCCAGCACATAACTGGGTCCAAACTCACGTGGCATGGTATGCAAAATAATGATGGATTGGGAGGAGGCTCATAGTAATTTCCAGAGGCTGGGATTGAGTTAATTTTCTGGAGGGTAGTCATGTTTAAACCACAATATCAGAACTAGGATGGAATGTAAAAGGGACGATCTTAGACAGTTCAGATAATTCTTTACACTTCATATATTGAACCATTACACACACATTTCACTGCTGAAGCACAGAGTGACAAAGTCCTTTGACCAGAACCACACTGTGTTTGACAAATATCTGCACCTGGAATATTCGCCAATTATTTTCTTGGATGCAACTTCGTGGAATGAGATCAATGTCTGGGGAAGTGGTTACTGGAATTTGTTCTACTCTTAAAAGTAAACATCTTTGGAACGCCTGGGAGTTGCAGTCGAAACAACATAGTGATGACCAGTATGCATTTCCTGGGTTTCCTTGGAATTTTGAGAAATATCTATGGCAGTATTTGCTGCGGTGGAGTGAGTGCAGAAAACCCAGGTGTAATACTTTTGCAATTCAGTAATCCTTATTTTGCTGCTCCGGTAGGTAAAATGTCAGAAAGGACAGTTGGCACCAGCTCATCAATCTCTGTTATATTTTCCAACCAAGATCATAAACTTGAACTAAGCCACTACAACCGGATCACGTCCCTGCTATGTTGGTGCAGCAGAGGTTAATTTCTGGTTTTGGCATTTTTCTTTGTTTGAAGCACTGCTAGATCTATGCAACAGGCACACACACCCCACCAACTACATTACATGCAAAATAAACTAAATTGCTCTTTAGGGATCCACACCTAACACTCCCATACTCAATGATTGACTAGATGACTTGATCACTACTTAGATTAATATAGCACTTTCCTTCAAAGGGTCTCTCTGGTTTGCTTAGGTGTCCTGAAATATTATAATGCAGAAGTGTCTTACCAAGCAAAGCACACTTACTAAATTGAAACTACTTAGACTATGAGATCTAAGTGGTTAAGAAAAGTTTGAAACACCTTTTTTACAGACACACTATTTAAAAAGAAGCTCTCTTACAAGTACTGAACTACCAGATGCTATCAATTTTGCAGTAAATGAATAATAGATAGTACGAGTTTAAGGAACAAATTACTTATCTTGGCTTGCACATTTTCTGGTAGAGACTTTATCTAACCGGAGATTCCACCTTAGTATATGCCCAGGAATCAGACCAGGGGACAGATTTATTAGGGTTTTTCTTCGCCCTTTTGCAATGAAATGCAACACAAAACGTAAATGAGGTTTATTGAGCAACGCAAGGCCACCTCGCGTGGCCAGCATGGCTTGGTAAATTTGGAGTAACACAAGGCAGTACAAATCACTGCCTTGTGTTTCTATGCCCTCGGGAAGCATTACATGCATGGAGTGTGGGTGTTTTCACCATCCACTCATATATTATGGTGCATTCTCGGATTTACCATTAGTCGTAGACCAGGAAATGCATTAAGATCCTATGCC
Source organism: Pleurodeles waltl (assembly GCF_031143425.1). NCBI lineage: Eukaryota > Metazoa > Chordata > Amphibia > Caudata > Salamandridae > Pleurodeles > Pleurodeles waltl. Next base: position 139,006,370 of record NC_090437.1, read on the forward strand.
TTTACAGGGGAAGAGTAATGAAGAGAAATATGTTTATTTCTCTACCATTTATTCTTCTTTCTATGTGTGCTGCATTCTGCAGCACAGATAAAAAGAGGAAAATGCCTCTGAGGAGTGTTTTTGTGCAGGAAGGTTCCCTGCCCAAAAACAATTCGGCATACAATGCAGGCACCCTTGCACAGTGGCATAAGGGTGTCTGCATTGGTGCTAGGCAGCCAAAAGAGCGCCAGCGCTGGCAAAGGGCAGGCATGCACCATATAATGATAAATGTGGCACATTCCTGCCCTTTATGTACAGCACAGAAAGGTAGCTTGCTGTGTTGCATAAATCTTTGGTAAATATGGCCCTATATCCGAAAGTCTTGAGCAGTACCTCTGTATGCCAGTAAATGGCGCCGGACGTCTCCCCGTCAACATCATCTGTCAAGTGATGTGCACAGTGCCTATATAAGCGCGTCTCAGTGCATTGACATCAGCTTCTTTCATGAATATTTCTGCACCAAAACCCTTAGGATGAAGAGCAGATATTGCAGAGTGGGGAGGATTGGTGTGGAATCTGTGATTAAATAGAGTCTCTACCAGAAAAAGCGTCACTGAAGGGAAATAACCTGTTCTTCTGATGTAGACTTCTAAAAGCAGATTCCTCATCTTAGAATCGATACCCAAACAATACCCACCTCGTGGTGAGTCTGGCCGAAGTGGAAAGAAGTCATCACTTTCAGCAGAAAAGAGGCACAAGGCCAAACAACCAGTTTGTCTGGGTAGAAGCTGGTGTACAAAGGTATGACTGAAAGGCCTTAAAGCTAACTGACCCTTCTGGCCAATGTAATGATCACCAAGAATGCTGTCTTAAGGGTCAGTAGCCACAAAGGTCAGCTATGGAGGGACTGAAATGGGGAACGCATAAAGAACATCTAAACCAGACTGAGGTCCCATTGGCACATGACAAAAGGGGTAGAAGGGAATAAATGTTGCACGCCTATGAGAAAGTGTGTCATAATAGGTGACTTGAACAGTTAGGGCTGATCTGGCAGCCGTAAAAGAAGTTGAGGTAGTGGAAAGATAACCTTTTATAGTACCCAAGGCCTTGCTGAGCTAATGACAGCACAAACACAACATCTCCGACAAGGAAGCAATAAATGGATTCACATCACTGGAGGAACACCAAGCCACAAATTTGTTCCAAAGGCAGGCATATAGAGGCCTTGATTTATACTTTTTGCTGCAAAACTGCTTTAACGCAGTTTCGCTTCAAAAGTTTAGTGCTGACAAGCGCCATTTTTTAACTCCACCTGGGTGTCATATTTATACTATGACGCTGGGTGGTGCTAACAATTGGTTAGAGTCAATGGGTACATGCCACTGCAACACCCATTGCATTTTGACGCTGCATCAGATTTATGGAATATATTAAACCTGAGGCAGCACCAAAATCTAATGCCACCCCCAGGGGTGGTGTTTGCAGGGCGCAACGAGGACGAATACTTTTACTCCTCCTCATTTTTTTGCTTTGCCAGAAATAATTGTTTACGTGCAGGAGGGTGTACCTTCCTGCATATAAGCAATCATTTTAAAATGACACATTGGCACTTCGGTGTGTTCTGCATTCTACTGCTCACACAGAAGTGCCAAAGCACCATTAGTGATTGTTTATGTGCAGGAAGGGACACCTTCCCGCACATAAACAATCACACCCCTCAACGTAGGCATCCTTGCAAGATGGGGCAAGGATGCCTGCTTTCGCGTTGGCAGCTGAAATTAGCACCAGAGCAGGGGACAACACAGAGATGTGCCATATTCACTTAAATACAGCGCATCCCTGTGTTTTTAAAGTGGCCCGGCACTGCCAATTTTAGCGCAGCACCGCGCTGCGCCAGTTTTCCAGGCCCTACGATCACAATGAGCCTCATATATCAAGTCAGTGACATGATATATCAACTGCCACAACACAGATAGACTGATTTTACACCATCTCATTGCAGAGGATGATGGCGGATCTACCTGTCCTGGAGTACCCCGATGACCTGGATGACAAGCTGGCAACCAACAGCCAAGGGACCTTGTAAACCTCCAGACACCACCTCCAGTCGCAGGGAGGAGTACTGATGTAGCAGACATCCCACAGGCCCCACTTAGCACCCCAATAGTACGGTCTGCTAGCACTGACACAGTTAAGGACTCCGAGGACCCATGGACTAGCTTGAGAGTACAGTGGTAGGAGTCCAGCAGGAGCTGGCCAAGGGGGTGCGGGTGGGGATGTAACTATGACAGCCAGCCTAGAGGTTATGTGCAGATGCATGGTTACGGCTACTGAACAGACTACAGCCAACCGAGGCGCACACTCCCCAATGTGTGGAGTCCAGGAGTGTCTGAGGGACATAGCTGCTGCCATGAGGGAGAGGCCACAGTAACTGCCCTCCCAAACTGGCATCTGCGTGCTTGAGAACAAGATGGACTCCATGCACCAAGAAATGTTCTCCCTCAGGGCAGACATGGCTGCCTACCTCAGGGATGTTGCTGCTTTACTCAAAGATCAGCAGTTCCTCCTTGATGCAGTGATTCTATATGCAGTTCTACAGATGACAGCTGCAGGGAATTGAGGGTCCACATCTCCGACCACTGAAGTGTGTGTGGTCCCTTCTACCTCCCCAATACCACCACCAAGGGCATAGGAGACACCACACATATCGGAGGATGAAGAGGTGGAACAGATCATCTTCACCCGTAGGAGTTCCCGGTAGCACCGGCCCATGCCACATGGGCAGTGCTTTCCTCTGTCCTGTGCTTGACATCATGCCAGTGTTAGCACAGTTGGAGATATGCACTCTTCACCGAAACACACTGTTGACATCTCTGCTATGGACTGCAATTGTCTCTCACTTTTTAATTGGCAATTTATGTTCCCCTGCACTGTAAGACACTTTACCCAAGCATGTCCTATGACATGTCCCTCAACCCTGGACTTGTGTTGTGTCACAATTGGATGGATTCCACTAATGGGGTCACAGACCTGGACATTGTAAATATTGCACTACAACACTTGTAAATAAACACCACCTACACAACCAGCATGTCTTTGTGTATTGTGACACATCTACTTCACTTAGAAATTGTGATGTGCGCAACACGTCTTTAGTCACAGAGTGTCAGTACAAGAGTGCAGGAATATGGGTGCAGATATCTACGCACAAGGTACCTACATGATGAACGTCGATGCTGGTCTCATCCCCTACAAGCAATTTACTGAGTATGTCAAAAATGTGGACACATGTATGCTTCACCCACTACATAATGCAAATGGCTGTGAAACAGTTCTCAAGCAATATCGTCAGCTGGGAGTACCAGTAGAACACACTGGTGTGAAACAGATGTACTAAACCTCCTCTGTAATTGCCACTGGTCAGTTTAGCAGTATAGATATGAAAAGTAGGCTGTTGTCAGATGTCCCACAGTGCCCAACATTCCGACACAGGACCTAAACAATGACAGCTGAATTACCACACCTACCTGTCGAATCCATGTTTAACATAGTCACCTTGAGTGGTGGGTACACTGGGTGGCAGATGCACAAACAAGTAGATGTGTTGTAGCTGCCAATGTGATATCTCAGTTGTAAGAAGGTGATTAACATGTCAAGAGAGGGATCTGGAGTCAGGGCGCAATCCCTAGACCAACACACAGTTTTCACTGTACACTCATGGGAAGACCCTGAGACCCAAGCATATGACACATGAAGTAAGGGAGCATCCATAATGTTTTAGTAGAATTAAACCAAACTAAAAAGATTGAAGAACACCTATCCTAACGTAACCTAACCTATCCTAACTATACATAACCAACAACTGACCCTAACTACCCCATGCTAAACTTACCTAACATATTTAACAACACACTCTAAACATTGGCCCCACACCCCCCTTATATCACAAGACACATTCAGGACAACATATACTAAACTACACATATACTACCTATATCTAAACAAATATATATTTTGGGGTATTTGTTTAAAAAAAAATTTATATATATATTTTTTCTATATAACACATAAATGCCCCAACATCACCACCCACCCACCCACAAAATAACATGTAAAAAGTAGAAAACCCACCCCCAAGCCTACTTATCCTAACTAAACTACTAACCTAATCAAACCTGATGCTAACCCCCTAAAACCCACTATAAAACATTAAAACAAATGAGGAGGGAGGGGACTGAACTGGGGGTGATAGTCATACAGCTAATTACAGACAGGCTCTCTTGAGTTTCCTGTTGATGAACTTCAGTCTCTTGGGCCCGTATTTATACTTTTTGACGCTAAACTGCGCTAACGCAGTTTAGCGTCAAAAAGTTTTGCGCCGGCTAACGCCATTCTGAAGCGCCATGCGGGCGCCGTATTTATTGAATGGCGTTAGCCGGCGCTAGCAGACCGGCGCTGCCTGGTGTGCGTGGAAAAAACCACGTACACCAGGCAGCGCCGGCGTTGGGGAAAATGGCGTTAGGGCGTCTTAAAATGGTGCAAGTCAGGTTGACGCCAAAAAATCGCCTCCACCCGATTTGCGCCATTTTTAACGACGCCCAGACGCCATTTACATGACTCCTGTCTTAGTAAAGACAGGAGTCATGCCCCTTGCCCAATGGCCATGCCCAGGGGACTTATGTCCCCTGGGCATGGTCATTGGGCATTGAGGCATGTAGGGGGGCACAAATCAGGCCCCCCTATGCCAAAAAAATATATAAAAAAAATAAAAAATTATACTTACCTGAACTTACCTGAATGTCCCTGGGATGGGTCCCTCCATCCTTGGGTGTCCTCCTGGGGTGGGCAAGGGAGGCAGGGGGGGTCCCTGGAGGCATGGGAGGGCAGCTGTGGGCTCATTTTGAGCCCACAGGTCCCTTAACGCCTGCCCTGACCCAGGCGTTAAAAAGAGGCGCAAATGCGGGGTTTTTTGCCCCGCCCACTCCCGGGCGTGATTTTTGCCCGGGAGTATAAATACGACGCATTTGCGTCGCAGTCATTTTTTTAGACGGGAACGCCTACCTTGCATCTCATTAACGCAAGGAAGGCGTTCACGCAAAAAAATGACGCTCTTTCCTCATACTTTGGTGCTAGACGCGTCTAACGCCAAAGTATAAATATGGCGTTAGATTTGCGCCGAATTTGCGTCGAAAAAAACGACGCAAATTCGGCGCAAACGGAGTATAAATATGCCCCTTGGTGTTTTTCTCCACATCCTTCTCAAGACTGTCCAACATTATGAGGACCAGTGTCAGATCCCTCTGTAGGTCCTTTATTGCATTCATGTCCATTGTATCAGGTCCGATGGGCTGTGGCACAGATGTTGAGAATGTAGCAGCTGGGGATGTTGTGATGGTGGCAGCTATGCCCCCTGCACAGCTGTGGTGCCTGGTTCTCTCTGTGTGGATTCCCCTTGGCTGTATCCCCGTCATTCCCCGGTAGATTGCTCCCTGCGGTAGCGGCGTACCATTCTCCGGAACACAGATTCCACTGCTAGGACGTGCCTATAGCGGACTGCCCTCTTCTGAAAAGTCATCAATTCCTCATTGTTCATGCTGGCAGCTGTTAAACTGAGACAGGCAACCATCAGTGTGAGCATTGTGTGGAGTATGTACAGATTATTAGCTTACACTCTACATCTAATTGCACATGCACTCCAACTCACATTCCAGATAAAACAATGGACCTGATGAATAAAATGGCAGCTCTGCCTTAGCATCATTTCATTGACACCAAAGAAAAACACAACAAGTTTAGGAACCAAACCAAATTAGGTGTGCATTGATTTTGTGCCATGTGTAACAATACAAAGGCAGCGTCAACTTCACATAGATCAGGGCCACTGTTCCTCATCATCTGTGTCAATTTTCAACCGACCATCAGCAGTAACTTTAATCTGTTATTGGGAGTATGGGATGCAATTGATAACCATAAGGGCTCAGTGTTGATAGTACACATGCAAGCCTGACCAAAATGACTGTCACCTACACTGTGAGCACCACATCTACCTAGAAATGTGTTGTTCCTCACCCCTTGTGCCTCAGGGGGGATGGCCATGCAATTCATCATCTCAACTGTCCTGGTCATCCACCAAGGCATGCCCACTTATACATGGAGTCAGGGAGTGGACCATATGTTAGGAGGGCTGCCAACTAGGAAGCTCGTATTCATAGGTCTATGACATCTACATTCATGTGTCCAGGTGTAGACAACCATCAATACCTGATCTGCCAATACTATTCCTTACACACCCATATCGATGCCAGCACACTTCTCGCCTTGACCTGCATGCACGCCTATTACTTTCCACATAAGTGTCAAGTAAATGGAGTAGAAAATATGGGGCACCATGCTGGGGGACAATTGCTCACCCAGTCCTACATGTACATTACTATACAGGGATGCACCAATTTGTGTTCAAAATGGTACATCACTGTGTTGTGAGAATGACGGTGTGTCCCAGTGCCAATATTCTCACAGCGGTGCACTTCTAAGTCACATATGGCCCTACATGTGGCTTTTCATCACCTTGTTTATACGATGCTGCCCATTGAGCACTACAAACCTCACACAATATGACTCTCTGCACGTGCACGGGGAACCCTTAAATGGGACACAATGTCACCATCCAGCCTACTTTGATATCTAATCATTTGACAGCTCATCACTTCTAGCATTGTCACTCACACAAACGCCTCAATCACTAAACAGGACAGACATTATCACACTTACTGGATCTGGATCTGGATCCTCAAATCATGGCACTTCGCCGATGGTGTAGGGAGCAGGTCCACCTGTAAGATATGGATGGAAAACCATGCTTAGTGTCATATCACTGTCACTACAAGTAAACAAAATATTACAGTGTGTACTATTTTAGAAGAGTGAGCTACTTATCCTGGTTAAAGACAGTGCAACAGACACACCACTGCAAACTCACAATGACACTGACACTCAGGTGAGTGAGAGCCGCACATCTGCACACTTACACTGGGCCTGAGACTCATGAAGTGCTACACCATGCAACAGCCATATGTGGGCAATCTATAGCAGATGGAACTCCATGGTATGAGGGGGAGCTGCGTGAGAAATAAATGAGATTACCCTGGTGCTCAATCTTTAGTCTGCAATGATCATGTGTTGAGTAATCCATGACAAATGTGTCAAAGTTGTCTGATGGTATGAAATGCCCCATTGCCAGGTCCCCCCCTAAGGCGGGTATGCCCCCTTTGCTATCATAATGGCAGGGATCATGTGTGTGAAATGTTGACAATGTAGCGCTATACATGGATTGCCCTACTTTGTTTTCACAATCCAGTTACATATGGTATGCTGGCGGTGTCTTGGCTTATGATACATAACACCATGCTGGGGCACAGGTGTTCCCATGGCCCCTGAAATGTGTAACTGAGTGATTGTTGTGCATGACTTACCAAACATCTGACCTGCATTGGTAAAATGGTAGGAACTTTAAACTCCTAGGCTAGACTGGTGCAGTTACATTTCATTCTGGTTGCATGCAACTTGTCCACAAGCATTGCATGCAGGACGCCAACACATCTGCTACTGTCATTCAAGAGCGGTGATCAGTAAATAGTATGCCAATGGGAGACCCACCACCAGGGCCACCAATCACCACACCACGATGGTCAAACAGATCCTGCTCCCTGGCTACCAGATCTGCCTAGCGATGCTTCAGCTGGTGCTTGTTGCAGATTCTGCGGGACACCCTCTTCAGGTGGTGGAGCACTTTGCCCCACTGCAGCCACCTCGCCTCTGTCCAGTAGCCCTGGATCATATGGTCCCCCCATCTCCAACATTAATGGCAGGTAGTGGGCCACATGAAGCCTCACAGCTCCTCCTCCCCAATCCTTGTCAACCACCCCCTACCAGACATATCTATCAGATACAGGTTGACAACAATAATAAAAATGAACAAAATGAAAATAAAGGAAACATAACGGCCAAAACTTTTTTCCCAGTTTAACAACTATCCTGGACAGTCACCCGATAGTACAAGTACAATGATGGATACAAAAAAAACACACATTTACTAGCACTGGGACAAAGCACAGTCAAAAATACAAAAAACACAACAGGAGGTTCACCACAAGATACAATACAGAGCAAGAACACACCACCAACTCCAGGACACAACCACACAGTCAAAAGAGGCAAAGACTGTAAAGAGAAAGTGAAAGTATACCCACTGTACCATGCCTGTAAACAGGATTTCCTATTACATCACTTCCTGTCCCCGTGCATCACATTTTCTGTTATGCATGTATTTATTTGACGCATGTGATATTTGCATGAGTATTTCAGACGTGTGACCTACGTGCGTCTTTATTTTGCCGCATTACCTTTATGCGTTGAATTAACATAAAATCAGCATTGAGAAGAGTCCGAAGGTGGAATTCACCCTAAGGGCCCATGGGTCATATACTTTGTGTTTGCAGATGTTTTTGACACATTTGGATCAATTCTTTTGACTCTATTCCTGATTGCGTGATTTTGTTCTATTGTCTATGGATGCACCCTGTATCAACATACAAATGGAATAGGCTGGGCTGCAGTGTGGCATTTAGTGTATGGTCACATGTGGTAGTCCATGCAACAATGTGAATTGGGTATGACTGGTCTGTTACACTGATGTGTGTGTTACAGTATCAACAGCATGCAAATATTTGCACTTCATGCATATGTATGCATGTGTGACAACAATGTATCCTCATATGTACAGCAATCAGTACTATGCAACAGTTATGGTGTGTGATTGTGAGTTGTGTTTACTTATGTGATGTGTGTAGTTTTCTTACAGAGCATACCATTTTAGACGACATATACAGCTCGGGCATTGTTGATGATGGCTGATGAATGCTATCTTGTGGGTAAGTCAACAAACCTAGCAATATACCAGACAACTGTCTCCATATGTTGGTCTTGAGTTTATGGTGACTTGTGTGTGGACTACACATATGTCTGACATGTTAACATATTTGCTACATACTGTGATTGACACACTCAGCCTACATTCCACCCATATCTTGTTTTGAACACAAAAGTCAGATTAACCTCATTACATTCAGCAATGGTTGTTGTTTTTTGTGTGGTGGACCTGCAGCCCTAGCTGCATATGTTCTCATCCATTTGTCCGTGTCAGAGAAAAATCTCATGGCAGTGGAGGGTCTGATTTCCATGGATGTAGTTTGCAGGCCAACTTCGCCCATTGCTTGTCATACCTGGGCTAATCATCATGACCATAGTCACCAATGATGTCCCCCCCCACCCTTGTCACACATGCTCCATGCAGCCATTGCAACTCTCACACTGAGTTCTGTCATTGTTCTGTTCAAACATTACCGTCTCAACATATTTTGACTTCCACTGCCTCATGTGTGGGGCCCTTGTTTACCTCCTATTTGGACAGGTTGTAGTTGTGTGTCATGACCTATTGTTGTACGAGTTGGCAACGTGGATGTAAGTAATATGTTGTAGTCCATAGATTGTGTCCTTCAGTTGTCACATTCAAGTGATGAGGCTATTTGTGATGTGTGTGATGGTAGCAGTTCAATCTTATGCATCACATGTGATGTTGCTACAGTACTCTTCAGATTAGTGTTTGTAATATGATCCCTGAGGTTAGACTCACAATCCTGGGGTATATGTTGTGGCAACTGAACAGACCGAAGCTGGATTGTGTGAATAAGTGAGGTGTTTATTGACAAAATTTACAAGGCGAGTTGCATGATTATTAAGTGAAGAAGTTCTCAACGATGTGCAGTCTGCGGCGTATTCCAGCAGCTATGTTGTGCTGTTCCCCCTCATTTTCTTCTCCACCATCCTCCTCCTCAGGCAGGTCATCAACCTACTCATATAAGGGGACATTTATCCGCACACATATGTTGTTCAGGATAGCACATGTCATTATAATCTTGCAGTCGATGTGTGGGGCATTTGGGAGGCTGATTCCTGTGATGTCCAGGCACCTGAATCTGGACTTCAAAAAGCCAAATGTCCTCTAAATAGTAGTCCGTGTCCTCCGATGTCCCTCATTATATGCATGCTCTGCTGCTGTGCTTGGGTTGGGAAATGGGGCTCCTAATCCATGGCTGTATGCCATAACCCTTATCCGCTGCAAAAGATTAAAGGAGTAAGTTGTTGTTAAGACTTGCAACAGGTTTGTCATGTAGCATAGCAGTTGACATTTTGAGTTGGTTGTGACTCATATGTGTTTGTAATATGCTGTGAGCTCCTACCCTTGTGAAATGTCTCCTCAGTACGGGTTGTTGGACATGACAATCTTGTGTTTGACTCAAGGACCTGGGACATCTAATTTGGATTCCAAACTGATGGTCATAATGTATGTACAATTTGTTGTGTGGTGCGCCTTTTTATCAGTGTGCTATCACTAGAGGGGACATGACACACCCCCACAACACAGTGGGGTCAGATATGGTAGCAACATGGTAGCACTATAGAGCCTGGGCATCCCATCCATTTTGACATGTGTCATTGCAGATGATGTGCGACACTTAGGGCCTTTGAAATTGGTAAGTGGCAATGCACAACACATCTCCAAAATTGACTGCATTATCCTGCAACATTTACACTATGCAAGAATGCCCCATGTGTGACATGTTACTAGGCAACCCTTTATTGTCCCCTGCGTAAGTTGCTCATATGCAGCCGCTCTGCAGGAAGGGACACCATGCTATACACATGCTGTTTTGAAGGCCAATTGGCTCTTTCTGTGGGTGCAGCAGTATGCAGCATGCATTGGTGGCACAATCATCTGAGTTCAAAGCACAGTCTACTTCCTTATTGCAACCTGCATACAGCAGCCCTGGGGTGGTGTTTGTTGTTGGCACTGCCTCAGGTTTTAGGTGACAGCTACATCTGAGTCAGCATCATCATGCTCTGTATCTTGTGGTGACAGAACTGCAGCGGCAAACAGTGCACACCCCTTCCACATTACATACAGCATGAGAGGGTGGCCGATTTACATAACTACCAGTGTCTCTCCTATCTTCCAACACATGAATCAGCATTTATACTGCAGACACATGCACAGTGCAGGCTATGGGATGGAGCTCAGCTACTTAGCAAATGTGTCACTTGGCACAGTGCATGTGAGGTCAGTGATGTCCTGTTTTCTCCTACATGGTCCCTCTATGGCATCCATGATTTGCACTGTCTACCAGTGACTCTGTCCCATGGTGGGCCATTTATTGTATCTGGTACAGACATGATGGTATTGTGAGTCGGTAAGTGTTGCATGTGAGGCGGCACTACAGTAGGTGTGGTACCACTTATCCCACATCTGTCACATGGTATGTGATGGACATTGATCTTGTATTCCTATGTGTGTGAGCCAATGCGTCAGGCAGATGTCTCTGCACACTACTGGTGAGTCAGGTATGTGTTGATTAGATGTAGTTGGTATAGGAAGCAGTTGTCTGGTGTTTGATGTTTGTTCTGGCAGTGATTTGCACGGCGTGACTCAAGGGATCTGTGCCTATATGGAACTTACATGACATGGGCATGGTGTATGCCACTGACATGGCTGTGTTATTCTTTATTTGGTGTACTGTGTGTGAAGTGTACATAGTAGGCAACCTGTGGCCACATGTAGTGGTCTGTGTAGTTCTTCTGTTAGCAAAGGGTACATGTCTGCACCTGTCCTTCATGTGGTGTGCCTGTCAAGTTGTGGGTGTGTTATGTACATGTGGGTGTATGTGTTTGTGGTGTGCACTGATTGTGCTGTACTGCAGCATGGTGCATATTTGTTGTTACCTGCACATCTGTGTTACCCTGGCCATGTGTTAATGTAGTGGTGTATGTCTACTGGTGTGTTGTGTGTATATTGCTAGGTTTGTTGACTTACCCACAAGTAGGCCATTTCCATATTGTCCATCCTGGAACTGTTCATTGATCCTGCTGTGCCGGAATATGAAGGTGTTAGAAATGGGGTCTTTGGTTGGCAGTCAGGTTACCCCCTGTCCAAGAAAGGACCCTCACTCTAGTCAGGGTAAGTCACACACAATCCAAATTACCCTGTGCCCACCCTCTGGTAGCTTGACACTGAGCAGTCAGGCTTAACTAAGAAGGCAATGTGTAAAGTATTTGTGCAATAAATCACGCAATAACGCACAGTGTTTAGAAAAATATATAATATTTATCTGGATAAATGCAGTTCAAAACAATCAAGATTCCATAAGTAGACATTGAAATATCACTGTAAAAATGATATAAAGTTTCTTTAGTCTTTAAAAAGCAACAAGTGTCTCTTGCAAGCACAAAGTACTTGGTTTGCATTCAAATTCTCCGCAATGGACAGCAGAGAAGGAGATGCGTGGGAAAAGGGGAGGTGTGCATCCATTTTTGCGGCTCACACAGACGATGAGTCAGTGAGTTTTCACGCAGGTCAGGCTTTGTGTTGATTTCCTGTGCGTAGACTGGGATCCTCTTCGGGTTGCGGGGTTTTCGGACACCCCGGGGGCTATGCGTTGAAATCCTGGCCGTGCTAGACGAAGTCACAGCAGCTGCGTCGATCCGGTGGGCGATGCGTGGACATTTCTACCACACTGCAGGCGCTGCGTCGATTCCTCTCAGGAAGTCAGGCTGCGTCGTTCTGGCTTGGTGAAGTTCCAGTCGCAACGCTGGCGATGTGTCGATCTTCTCTTGCATAGTCGGGCTGCGTCCTTTCTGGCAGGCTGTGCGTCGAATTTTCACAGCACAAGGAGTCCTTTTGCAGGATGAAGTCTTTTTGGTCTGAGACTACAAGGAGCAGAAGGCAAGCTCTATCCAAGCCCATGGAGAGCACTTCTCAGCAGAGCCAGAGGGCAGCAAGGCAGCAGAGCAACAGCAGGGCAGCAGTCCTTTGCAGAACAGCACTCAGGTGAGTCCTTTGGGCAGCCAGGCAGTTCCTCTGGGTAGGTTGCAGATTCTGATTCAGGGATTCTTCTCCAGTGATATCTTGTTCAGAAGTGTCTGAGTTGGTAGTGTCATAGACCCTGCTTAAATACCCAAATGTGCCTTTGAAGTGGGGAGACTTCAAAGAGTGGCTTAGACGTGCACAAGGTCCCCTTTCAGTTCCACCTGTCTGCCAGGGTCCTAGTAGGGGGTGTGGCAGTCCTTTGTGTGAGGGCAGGCTACTGTCCTTTGACATGAAAGTGTTAGGTCCTCCACCCTCCCAGCCCAGGAAGACCCATTCAATATGTGTGCAAGTGTGACTGAGCATCCTGTGTTTGGGGTTTGTCTGAGTGGAACGAACAAGGGAGCTGTCAACTAACCCAGCCAGATGAGGATTGTAAGGCACAGAAGGATTTAAGTGCAGAGAAATGCTCACTTTCTAAAAGTGGCATTTCTAAAATTGTAATATTAAATCCAACTTCACCAGTCAGCAGGATTTTGTATTACCATTCTGGCCATACTACCTTGTTACTCCTATCAGATGAGAATCTACCTCTCAAACAGTATTTGAGGGCAGCCCTAATGTTAGCCTATGAAAGGAGCAGGCCTCACAGCAGTGTGAAAATGAATTTAGGAGTTTTACACTACCAGGACATATAAACAGCACAGGCACATGTCCTGCCTGTTATCTACATAGCACCCTGCCCTATGGGTTACCTAGGTCATACCTTAGGGGTTGCTTATATGTAGAAAAAGGGAAGTTTAAGGCTTGGCAAGAACTTTTAAATGCCAAGTAGAAGTGGCAGTGAAACTGCACACACAGACCTTGCAATGGCAGGCCTGAGGCCATGGTTAAGAGACTACTTATGTGGGTGGCACAATCAGTGCTGCAGGCCCACTAACAGCATTTAATCTACAGGCAGTGTACTTTACTGGGGTCTTACAAGTAGATTAAATAAGCCAATTGGGTATGAACCAATGTCACCATGTTTTAAGGGAGAGAGCAGATGCGCTTTAGCATTGGATAGCAGTGGTAAAGTGCGCAGAGTCCTAAAACCAGCAAACACAGTGTCCAAAAAGTGGAGGGAGGCAGGCAAAAAGTATTTTTTATTATTTATTTTAAGTGGCATAGGGGGGCCTAATTTGGGCCCCCCTACATGCCACTGTGCCCACTGACCATGCCCAGGGGACAAAAGTCCCCTGTGCATGGCCATTGGGCAGGGGGGCATGACTCCTATCTGCTAAAACAGGAGTCATTTAAATGGAGGTTGTGTGTCAAAAAATGCCGCAAGTCCGGTTTGAGGCATGATGTTTGCCTCAAACCTGACTTGCACCATTTTTTGACGCACAACCCCCATTTTCCGGCTGACGTCAATCCTTAAATAAGGCGTCCGCATGGCGCGTAGGAATGGCGTTAGTCGGCGGTAACATTTTTGACACAAATCAGCGCACCAGCGTCAAAAAGTATAAATATGGGCCTACATTTTGATGCAAATCGGTGCGAACGTCATTTTTTTGGGTCCTCCTCCCACCCGTGTGCCATTTTTGCCCAGGTGGATAAATATGGCACTGGGGGTTTGAGTCACTTTTTGGACGGGAACCTACCTTGCATCTCATTGACACAAAGAGGTTTCACGCATCCGAAAAAGGACGTTAACACCAATATTGTGACGCTAGACAGGTTTAGCGTCAGCATATGAATAAGGTGTTGAGTTTGCAGTGTGTTAGCATAAAAGAGTATAAATATGCCCCACAGTTTTTGTTGAGGGATTCCTGGCTGCCAGGATCACATCACAGATTTCAGGAAGATTAAAAGCATTGAACTGTTATTGCTTAATCTCTATGCATGACGGTGGAGCGTGCAGGTTTGGGTGCAGGACACTGCCCTGTTGCTACAACAGGAGGTCCTCCCAGAAGGGCGGTCTGATCGGAGGACAGGCACTCATGCTTAGGAGTTCAGGATACCAAACCTTCCTTGTCCATTCCGGAGCCACCAGGATGACTTGGGCCTGGTCAGTCCTGGGGCCAGATGTATCAAGCTCCCGGTTTGCATTTCTTAAATAGCGAATTTTAAGAAATCGCTATTTAAGAAATGCAAATGGGATGCATGAAAATTGCGAGTCGGGAATAGCGATTTCTAAAAAAATCGCAATCGCAATTTGCAAGTTCCAAATACCGGATCGCAAAAAATAGCGAATCAGTATTTGCAAATCGTAAACTGCAAAACCGGCAACCTGAAACAACCTGATGACATCACAACCAGGAGGTGAGTCAGTGCATGCTGTTTCCAGAAGCCAAAGGAGCAGACAGAGAGACCCAGCTAAGCACCAGGGAGGCAGTATTGAGAGTCAGCCAGGACAAAACAGAATAATGGCTACTGATGGGAATGTGAAGGAGAAAGGAGAGAAGAAGCGCAAACTCAAATTCAGTGAGCAGGAATTGAAAGTGCTCACCGAGGAGGTGGTCAGGAACCACAACAAACTATTTGGAAAACACTCACTACAGGTACCTGAAAGTGAGAAGAGAAAATGTGGTCAGACATCCAGATCAAAATATGTGCAGTGGGTGTTGCGCAGCGCTCCGTCGAGGAGATAAGCAAGCGATGGTACGACTTGCATTCATGTGCCAAAGAGAGGATAGCAAGCAGGCTGAAGGAGGCAAGGAGCACCGGAGGAGGACTACCCACCCAGACATTGTCTACACCAATGGAAGACATGGTGGAGTCCACACTGCTTCCTGAAGCTGTCAGTGGTGAAACTGACTTTGACACCTCAGGCACACCCAGCACCAGCAAAGGTAAGGGCAGTAATGATGTGGTTCCTCATATTTGCATGTACAAATGGACCTTAGAAAATAGCTATGCACTATGCAGTGTGATAAGTAGTCCATGCCACATCTTACATACAACACAACAATGCATTATGGGAGTGGTAGTCCACACCTCTAAAGTGCAACTACCACATGAATAGCGAGATAGTGTAAGACCAAACAGATACACTACACAAAAGACTATCAGAGATACTATGCCAGGGTAAATGTAATCCTATTACCCAACTGTGTGAGTACATATCCAAGAATGGCATGCTGCACATTGTTGTCGCAGATGTTCCGGGCCCTGACGTAGCAGAAGGTGGAAATGTGGGGCATAGCAAAAGCCAGCTACAGTCCGACTCAAACACAAGTGAGTCCTTCATACAAGCACCAACTAGACACAGGGTAAGAGTGCTACCCCTCCCTGAGTATAACCTGGACTCTGATGAAATGGCAGATGAAGTACCCACGCCACCCCCAGAGGCTAGATGCACCGAGAGACAGCAGTCCCTGCCCCAGCGTCAGTCCACTCCCCTCAGGAGGCGTCGCGAAGAAGGCAGACAGTGCACAGAGGGAGGTGAGGGCCCATCACTGTTTGGTGGCCATGAGGCTTCCATGTTGAAAGTGCAGCACCTGCAATGTAAACACATGAGGTCAATGCACAGGCGGTTGGTGCCAATCGATCATAACATGGGAGCAATGCACAGGCAGTTTGAGTCTCACAATGACAACATGGGATCAATGCACAAGCAGTTGGAGTCACTCAATGAAAATATGGGATCAGTGCACAAGCAGTTGGAGTCTCTCAATGAAAACATGTACAAGCTGCATGAGAGACAGCAAACAGCAGCAAAACACGCAAAGGAGATGACAAATGCCATTAGGGAACTCTGCACTGTGATGCAGCAGGAGCATGTCAGCCACCGTAGGCGCCATCACCAATTGATGGGCAGGTTGGAGGGGTTCTACAGATCTGTTAATCGGCTCACTACCACAACTGCTTTGGTATCACGACATGCTGTGGGCATGCAAGTGGAGATGGCACATTGCAGTCGGGACGTTGCACAAGGATTGATGCAAATCACCAATGTTTTGGAGACAATGCAGACAGCACAGAGTGCTACAACCAGCAAACTAGGTGGTGGGGATAGTGAGGAGCTCTCTGGCCTCAGCAATCTCACAACCCCTGTGATGGATCCTAGGTGTCGCAAGTACCAGACACAGTACTGTCTTGGAACCTGCAACAAGAGGTGCCACAGAGACCACTGAGTACTCAAGCGGAGTGCATGGATGTAGAAAATAATGTTGAGAGGTACAGGGGACTTGCATATCATATAGCAATGTAGCGGTACTATGATGCTGATAGTGTGACACTGTAACTAGCACCTGTTTGTGTATAGTGCTGACCTATGTCCTAAGCACACATATATTACCTGAAGTCAAGGCAATAAAGATGCTACCTACAGCAATACATAAATGTTGAAGTGGTGTTGTCATTACTTACAACAAAATAGTTTCATGTGATCTCAGCACGTCTTTGTTTGCCCTCTGCTGCACTGCTTCTGTCTGCTGGCTGAAGGGGTGGCAACGGATAGTCATCCTCATCTGAGTCAGGCTCTGTGGGTTCCACTGGTATGCCCCTCATTGTTGCGATGTTGTGCAATATAGCACATGTAGCCACGATTTTGCATGTGTTTTCGGGGCTGTACCACCACTCATGTGCAGGCATCTGAAACTTGTCTTCAGCAGGCCAAAGGTCATCTCTACAACGCTGTGTGGCGTCCTGTGTGCTGCATTATACCTCCTTTCATCTGGCATGGCAGGATTCAGATAGGGTGTAAGTATGAAGGAGCGCACTGCATAGGCACTGTCTCCTACAATGACAGGAGAGTAACATGACATCCGTGACTTCATATATCCATCAAGGTGACATTGTCAACTATTACATTATCAAGTAGGTATCCGTTGCCAAACTCCCCAGCAAGTAGTCTTGTGTGTATTCCACTGTGCCTGACGATGTAGGAGTCATGTGTGCTACCTGGGTATTTGGCCACAAGATCCCCTATAATGTTGGAGGCATTGCTTATAACTTGTATGTTCATGGAATGTGTACTCTTTCTGTTCCGATAAGCATACTCTGTGGCTGATGGTGGACAGATAGCTACATGTGTCCCATCGATGCAGCCAATGACATATGGGAGAAATTGTATTTGGTTTGTAGCAATTCCTGTGGGGTGTTGGGGAATCTTATGTGCTGATGGATTTTGCTAAGCATGGCATTGAGGAATGCATTGAAGAAGCGCGAAAGCGCACTCTGTGAGACACCTCCAGTTGCTGCTATAACCCCTTTATAGCTCCCTGAGGCTAATAGGTGCAGGGAGCATAATACCTGCACATCGGTGGGTATGCTATTAGTCCTGTGTGTGTTTTGCTGCAGTATGGGTAGTAGATCAGCTATCAGGTCAAGTATCATGGCTGAATTTAACCTGTACTTATCATATATTTCCTCCTCTGTCTGGTCAAAAAGGGTAATGCACAATCTGAAAATGCTCTTCTGTCTCCTCCTCCCTCTCCTCAAACCTGCCAGAATCCTCCTCACCCTTGCCATGACGTATAGTGCAGCCATTGTGGAAAAGAGGCTGAAGGGGTCATTATGAACATGGCGGTAAACACTGTCACCCGCCGTGGTGACGGTGAACAGAATACCGCAATTGGTGGTGAACAGAAACCCGCCATATAAAGATGCCAAAAACAGAACCCGCCAAAATATTTGTTACCACCAGCCACCGCCAGGGCCTTGGCGGAAAGTCTGCACATCCCACCTCGCCACCGCCGAGCACACAAATCCCCCGCCCCCCAAATAATGATGCACAAATCACCATGGCGGTTAGTGGATGCCGAATGACCATTGGCGGTACAGACCACCCCGGCCAGCAATGGGACCCAACAGCAAGAAATGCACACCTTGGCAAGTTTGAAACCTACACACCTGACACACATCCACAACACCATAAAACACTCACAGACACACCCCACAATCCTTTGCATCGCCAATAAGAGAAGCTAGACTGACAACATTACAAGCAGAGGCTGAATGCAACAACACACAACTCACACACCCAATCACATAACAGCACCCCTACCAATATCCACACAACACACCACTCACAACACACACCATGGCACCCCCTAAGCACCCACGCTACACAAAAAGGGAGTTAAGAACAATGGTGGACGAGATACTCAAGGTCGAGCCACAAATATTCGGTGCACAGGTCCAGCACACACCCATCGCCAGGAAGATAGAGTTATGGCAGACAATAGTGAACAAGGTCAACGCAGTGGGAAACCATCCATGCACAATGGTCGACATCCGCAAGAGATGGAACGACCTGCGCAGGATGGTGAGGTCCATGGCTTTGAGGCACAACATTGCGGTCCAGAAGACTGGGTGAGGACCCCCACCAACACCCCCAACTACACCGACTACGAGGAAAAGGTACTGGCCATCCTGCACCCTGAGAGCCTCACTGGACTCACTGGAGGAATGGACTCGGGTAAGTCATCTACAATTACCCCATATCCACCACACCTGTAATGCATGCACCACCTCACCCCTCCAACTACCACGTTGGACCACACCCCACCCTGGCCACAATCACTACATCGAGTCACCTTGCATGCCCACAAACCCACTAACAGGCCCACATCCCTCCCCCTGTGCACAGCCACGCACCCCTGCAAGGTATCATATTGGCACTATACCACCCACAATGCACCTCCACATCCCATGCTAAATGCATTGGCAGCCTCACAAAAGGACCCTGCATGGCCCAACAGTGGAAAACTGCTCCAAATAGGCCTGCCCTGTGCACCCCATCCGATTTTGTAAATGTAACATACATGTCCATTCCTCCCAACAGGCACCACCACCCATGTCACCCTGACGGAAAGGCCAAGGAGTGCCATCGCCCCACATGGAGACAGAGGCAGCATTCAGGACACTGGAGAGGGAACTAAGGACAATGAAGAATACCCTGGCCCATCACACAGTCCTGGACTGTCACCATCCAGCAGCCCCACCCAGGACACCACTGACACCCCTACCACCTACCAACATCAGCATACGGCAAATGACCCTACACCAGTGTATTCAGGCCACAGATTGGTGGAACACGTACAGAGGCCATAGTCTCCACCTACCAACAGGCAGGATGATGATGGCCCCAGTACAAGTGGTACTGCCAGATCTGTGCAGGGAACACAGGCACAGGGGGCTAGGGCATCATTGGCCTAGGGGGGAGGCCAAAGGATGGATGCTGCGTCCCAGCAGGTGATATCCGAGGTCCTGGGAGCATACCACCATACCCAGGACAAGATGGGCCAGATCGTGGCCACCCTGGGGCAGAAACAAAGGCTGTAGATAGCACACCATCAAGAGGCCATGGAGCAGTGAAAACTGCTCAGTGCCACCATGGCCACTATTACAGAGGCACTGCTGCATCATTTCCCAACCCAGCCTGAGACCCCCACAAACCAGGAAGCCCTAACCACAGACCACGATACAGACCAGCAATCAACATCAGCAGCAGCAACTGGACTGGTGCCACTGTCTAAGGATGCACAGGAGACCAGCACCCCTATCCATACAGCCCAACACCAGACACTCAACCGGTCCCTCAGACCCAGATAGGGCACTGGTACATCTGCCAAGACGAAGACACAGTCAAAGAAGTGACTCTGACACAAACTCTCTCCCAAGTGTGCCACTGAACCGCCATCCTCACCGGCCAATAGCACCTCAACAACTAGTAAAGTACAGATGGACATATAGCCACTGCCACCAATTGCTGAGATCATGTAGGCAGTATGGACACCCACCATCAGCCCACTCCCATAACTGTAAAGAGCACCAATGGATCCCTGACACCTATTAAAACACATGTACAACAATGTCAATGTCCCCTGTCAATATGTTGAGTCAAATCGAAGTGTGAATGCATCTGCATGTAAAATTAAAAAATCAGACCTTTATTGCAGGAATTGCACCCCATGCACAACATGGTATGGAGTACACAAAAATGTCTAATAAGTTTTTTATCATGTCACATGGCACTTGAAATTCATGTCACAGTGTAAATGGCTAACTAAATGAGGAGGACTGGGAGGTTAATCTGGTCCAGTGTACTTACTCCCTATACGTGAACCTATAATGAAAAATGTGTACACTGTTCCAAAGGAAAAATATTGTCAAAGGGGATGAAAAGAAGACTAAAAGAGGGTATTGTAGGAGTGCCCTCAAGCATCATAATAGGATGCTAGGCATCATCATCGGGCTAACTCCTCGCCAGACCGGCACTGCAATGTCTGACGGGCCACCACACAAAAGGTGGTGGCTCTTCAACCGGAAGATGATTCCACAGATCAAATTAGGTCCGCAGAACGTGCTGACAGAGGAGAAAAGGAGAGTGAAGGGTATATAAAATTGGCTATGAGCACCTAATAACTGAATTTAATGCTTATAGTGAGGGTCAGGCCAAGATTAAAAACAAGTAGGAGTATCAAGGGAATAATGTCTCCTATACTCCTAAAAAGGGAAGGAGGGAAGAGTCTTCACTCCTAACACTGGGTCGACATGTTTCGCGCCTACTCGGTCAGGGATTGATCCACTGGCGCTTCATCAGGACCGTTTAGTTGTAACTTCTCCTTAATATAAAAAAAAAACAACAAAAAAAAACAGAGACTGTAAATGCTGGGAGGTCACTTACAGTCTATGGACCAGTCGTCACAGTCAGTCTAATTGAAAGTCGCCCTGCATAGGAGACAAAACACATATGTAAAACAAAGTACAGCAGAAAGACATTGATTAGTGTCTTGCTGGAAAGTAGTGAGTGTGATAGGCATCAGGTCCCAAAGAAGAAAAAAAGTTAGAGAGAAAAAAAAGGTAAACATAATAGAAGGCTTACCATCCCATGTAAAGACAGGGCATCATAGGGAGGCGTAAGCCTCATAACCAAGGAGAGTTCACTAAATATGAAAAGTTGTAAAGTATACAATCAAGTAAAACTGAAACATCAGCGGTTGATTAGAGTCATGTTTACACAAGGTTATCACATTCAAATTAATCAAAATGAGAGAATTCCATGTTTAAAAAGATATAGTAATGTCTCTTTAATTGTATATCTACACGATCTCATAGTGCGCAACAAACACAAAGTATAGAGTCTGTCGGTCCACATCTAGATAACTTACAGAAATAAAGGAGACCACCCAGCTCCTAAATATATGGGTATGTGGCCCGTAATTCGAATCAGGCAGTGAACACTGGTGGCAGACAATTGGTAACGGGTTAATGCTGAAGTTCAGTCTAGTACACAATGTTACCGGAGGACTACGTGCTCATTCAGAGTGTCTGTACATGCGTTGGCCGCTCGTTTAATAACAAGCTTAGAATTCGATCAGGCTATAAAAATACGTCCAGCGTGCAAACCGCTCACTTACTTGTACTCCGTTAGTGGTATGCTATTAGCCTACCTGAGGTCGCGTGCCCCGAAACACAGGCAACGCGCGCTCGGGAGGCATTTTAATAGTGATGTCTCACTCGGGCAATTAGCCCTGAATGCGTCGCGTCGGTGTCAGGTGAATAGACACCGACGAAGGACTGACGCGAAAGCTGATATTAACGGCGGCCATCTTAGAATGGAGAATAATCATAAAAAGAAGTTTGGATACAGTCTACCAGTAGTATGGGGGTGAGTTATCGGTCTAATAATACAGGACACTGTCCTGTTCTCAGACATCATCAACATACAGGGGCAAAATGGTCCAGAAAGCTGCATGTTATAACATCGTAAGAGAGGCCATCGACCCAGGATATTATTATTAAAGGATAATGTGTTGCACCTCTATATTAGAACATTAGTATGGTACAACTGTGTTTCAAATGTGAATTGAAAGAGAAACTCCAACGTCAATGTTATCCCACCAAGATTATCAATTCATCCTATAAAAGAGCCAGAAACAATCATAGAGAGGCCCTCTTAGAATCCACCATGCGAGAGGAACAAACACGACTTACTTGTGTTTCAACAGACACTCCCCTCTCCAATACTGTAAAAAGACTCATTAACAGAAGGTGGCATATTCTACTGAGCGGGGGATCACAGATCGCTAGACCCCTGTTTGCATTTAAGAGATCTTCCAACATCAGGGACTTAATCATTCACACACGACCGCACAGACAGGACGTTTCCACAGACCAGCCGACACTATGGAATCTTCCTCCTGTCTCCGGACACTATCCGTGCGGCTCATGTAATGTGTGTTCCTTGACCAAACGGATAGACAGTCTTCAGTTGAAACAGTTTGGAGTCTGGCGTTTGACAAAACACACCAATTGCAACACACGTCACTGTATATATTTGATCACATGCCCATGTGACTTACAATATGTAGGGATGACAACAAGACCAGTAAAGTTAAGAATCAATGAACACCGTAGCAACATTAGATGTGCACGGATCACAACTAAATTAAGTTCACATTTTTTAGAAGCAAAACATGGCCCTAATGATATGTGGTGGACTGTCTTACAAGTACCCAGACACAATGAAAATGATCCTAAGTATCTGTTCAGGACTGAACAGCGGTGGATTTTTCGACTCAAAACAGCTAGGGAGGGTCTCAACGATGATATTCCTTGGTGGACCCTATCTCCTTAGCCTCCTTGACTGACTCGTGGAGATATTATTTGTCCTTGGTACCATACTAATGTTCTAATATAGAGGTGCAACACATTATCCTTTAATAACATCCTGGGTCGATGGCCTCTCCTACGATGTTATAACATGCAGCTTTCTGGACCATTGCCCCTGTATGTTGATGATGTCTGAGAACAGGACAGTGTCCTGTATTATTAGACCGATAACTCACCCCCATACTACTGGTAGACTGTAACCAAACTTCTTTTTATGATTATTCTCCATTCTAAGATGGCCGCCGTTAATATCAGCTTTCGCGTCAGTCCTTCGTCAGTGTCTATTCACCTGACACCGACGCAACGCATTCAGGGCTAATTGCCCGAGTGAGACATCACTATTAAAATGCCTCCCGAGCGCGCGTTGCCTGTGTTTCGGGGCACGCGACCTCGGGTAGGCTAATAGCATACCACTAACGGAGTACAAGTAAGTGAGCGGTTTGCACGCTGGACGTATTTTTATAGCCTGATCGAATTCTAAGCTTGTTATTAAACGAGCGGCCAACGCATGTACAGACACTCTGAATGAGCACGTAGTCCTCCGGTAACATTGTGTACTAGACTGAACTTCAGCATTAACCCGTTACCAATTGTCTGCCACCAGTGTTCACTGCCTGATTCGAATTACGGGCCACATACCCATATATTTAGGAGCTGGGTGGTCTCCTTTATTTCTGTAAGTTATCTAGATGTGGACTGACAGACTCCGGACAGACTCTATACTTTGTGTTTGTTGCGCACTATGAGATCGTGTAGATATACAATTATAGAGACATTACTATATCATTTTAAACATGGAATTCTCTCATTTTGATTAATTTGAATGTGATAACCTTGTGTAAACATGACTCTAATCAACCGCTGATGTTTCAGTTTTACTTGATTGTATACTTTACAACTTTTCATATTTAGTGAACTCTCCTTGGTTATGAGGTTTACGCGTCCCTATGATGCCCTGTCTTTACATGGGATGGTAAGCCTTCTATTATGTTTACCTTTTTTTTCTCTCTAACCTTTTTTTCTTCTTTGGGACCTGATGCCTATCACACTCACTACTTTCCAGCAAGACACTAATCAATGTCTTTCTGCTGTACTTTGTTTTACATATGTGTTTTGTCTCCTATGCAGGGCGACTTTCAATTAGACTGACTGTGACAACTGGTCCATAGACTGTAAGTGACCTCCCAGCATTTACACTCTCTGTTTTTTTTTTTGTTTTTTTTTTGTATATTAAGGAGAAGTTACAACTAAACGGTCCTGATGAAGCGCCAGTGGATCAATCCCTGACCGAGTAGGCGCGAAACATGTCGACCCAGTGTTAGGAGTGAAGACTCTTCCCTCCTTCCCTTTTTAGGAGTATAGGAAACATTATTCCCTTGATACTCCTACTTGTTTTTAATCTTGGCCTGACCCTCACTATAAGCATTAAATTCAGTTATTAGGTGCTCATAGCCAATTTTATATACCCTTCACTCTTCTTTTCTCCTCTGTCAGCACGTTCTGCGGACCTAATTTGATCTGTGGAATCATCTTCCGGTTGAAGAGCCACCACCTTTTGTGTGGTGGCCCGTCAGACATTGCAGTGCCGGTCTGGCGAGGAGTTAACCCGATGATGATGCCTAGCATCCTATTATGATGCTTAAGGGCACTCCTACAATACCCTCTTTTAGTCTTCTTTTCATTCCCTTTGACAATATTTTTCCTTTGGAACAGTGTACACATTTTTCATTACAGTGTAAATGGCTACAGACCCCACACCCCCATAGAGAATAAGTCAGATTGACAGTATGCAGTACAGCAAACATCATCAGCGAATAGTACCTTGTAATCACTGGAAGTATAATTGGATCAGTTGGTTCCTGGAGTGTACATCTTCCCCCTCTTCATCATCACCATCACTCACATCCCTTCTCAGAGGAAGCTGGTCTGGATATACAGCACCCTCCTCCTCCAAAAGGGGGATAGATTTCTTCACAGACACAGTGTGAAGCATGCAGCAGGCCACCACTATTCTACACACCTTCTCAGGGCCATAGCACAGGGAACCCCCAGAGAGATGGAGGCAACGGAATCTAGCCTTCAGGAGACCTATAGTGCGCTCAATAACCCTCCTAGTACGTCCATGGGCCTCATTGTAATTCCTCTCAGCATCTGTTCTAGGATTCTGCACTGGTGTCAGGAGCCAATGCATGTTGGGGTAGCCAGAATCACCTGCGAAAGTGGGAAAAACATGACTGTAACTAACTACCCTCAGTTGCAGACAGCCTGGCTGTCAGCTCTGTACAGAAAAAGTGTCAGACACACTCACCTATGATCCATACTCTGTCCCCTTGTAGTTGTTCCATCATATGTGGTACACTGCTGTTCCTCAGCACAAATGAATCATGGACTGATCCAGGGAACATGGCATTCACATGTGAGATGTATTGGTCTCCATTACACACCAATTGAATGTTCATGGAGTGGAAGTTCTTCCTGTTTCTGTACACCTGTTACTTACTCTTGGGGGGATGAGAGCTATGTGAGTGTCATCGATAGCACCTATCACATGAGGAATGTTGGCAAAGGCATAAAAGTCTGACTTGATGGCAGGGAGTTCAGCACTTTGGGAAACCTCACATGTGACTGCAGATATTGTAAAAATGCATCCAGGAATCTGGACAAGATAAGGCAAGAAATAGGCTGTGAAAACCCTGCACCCATGCCCACTGTCACCTGAAATGAGCCCGTGGCCAGGAAATGGAGTACAGAGAGCACTTGCACTTCAGTAGGGATGGCATGCTGATTCCGATTAGCCGGTCTCAGTACAGGATCCAGTAAAGCAGAAAGTTCATGAGTAGTAGCACAAGTGAGTCTGTAATTGATAATGATGTGACGTTTCACCATGGTCTTCAAATCAACAAGTGGTCTGTACACCAATGAGGCCCTCCTTCCCCACATGGGTCTGTACCTAGGAGGAGTGGAGAACACATGTGAGGGACACAAATTCATTTTCACAACATGTGTATTCAACACTGCTGTCAAACATTTAGGTGACATATTAGCATTGTAGGATGTTAAACTGGAGTGACATGTCCTAACTAATACATCTGAACTGTTGTGGTGAGTAAATAGTCTTTTGGGCAAGCGGTAGAGGGCTGGGGTCCATAGAGCCTGCATTGGGCCCATGACCAAGTAATAACTGCATAGTAGTGAGCAAAATGTCAGCCCCCTGTCATCCAGATATGTAGCAGTGGAAGTGACCTTATACCGGTAGCGGTTGTCGTAATGGCGTAAGGCAGTGTTCACCACTGTGCACCTATTCATTGGTTAACATGGTTGTCAACGGGGAATATGGGCCTATCTTGATTACCGCCGGCGGTGACAGTGCACACCGCCGCGGAGCATACGTCATTTTGCCACTTCAGGTTCACTTGACTCCCGGATTCTGTGCATGAAGTACTCCACTGAGTGTGCTGCTGTGTCCTGACTCTGGTCCTAGAAATGGCATGAGTCACAGGGGAAAGGGCCTCGGCCTTCACCACGGAGGAGCTGGAGAAGCTGGTGAACAGGTTCCTACCCCTGTATGCCAAGTTATATGGGTGACCAGAGGTGCAGTTGAGTAGGCGGAGGGGTGCATGGATGTGTGTGATGGTGGTGGATGGCTGTATGCATGTGTGCATGATTTCTAACTGCACAGCCGTTTAATGCATGACATGTTTCATTGTGGGGCGGAGTGATGTGCACATGTGAGTACTTTGGCCAGGTTGTCTTGGGCTTGTGTCGGGTAAGTACCTCTTGCTCAGGTGTGAATGCTTTGTGATGTTGTGATGGGTTGTGGGTGTGTTGCAGGGTGGGTGGAGTGGGTGGGTATGTAACTGTGCCCTTTCTTCCCTTGTTAAGTAGGTTTCGGAACTTACCATCGTCATCTTCGTCGGCAGTCATGGTCGCGGAGGTATATGCAAGGAGCAGCACTGGCATGATTTCCAAATCTCTCCATGTCTGCTTCAGCGTGTTGTGTGATCCTCCGGTGAGTGTTTCCTTTTATTTGGTTTGTTTCCACCTGGTTTTGAGTGGCGGTGATTTCTGCCTCGGAACTGACAGCGGTCTTGTGCTTCATTATTTGTTTGGTGGGTAGGGCCTTTCCGTCGGCCTGTGGGCGGCCTCTTATGTCATTGTCGATACTCCTCTGCTGGCGGTGAGTGGTTTTCAGACTGCCTGTTTTTCATGTGCTTCAGTATTTGGCGGCCCAAACTGCCGGCATATTGGCGGTAGTTACCACCTTCGCTGGTGGTGCGGTCTTTCCCGCCGTGTTCATAAGGAGGGCCAGAGTCATTCTGGGCCTCTTTATATAGTTTGCACCTGTTTACCACCTGATTTCAATTCATGGTACATTTCACGTGCAAAAAGCCATTCTGTGAATATTCGCAATTTGCTACTTGTTGATGCATTGCGATACAGAATTTGGGAATCGCAGAATGCGAATCCCAAATTCACGTCACTATTTGCGAATCGCAGTATGCGATTCGCATTCTCTCATCGCAATTGCAAGGAAACGCTATTTTAGCGATTCCTTAAATTTTCACTGTGAATGCCTTTCATACATCGTGAAAGGTGATTTTGCATTCGCAAACAGTGGAATTTATCGATTTGCACTGTTGTAAATACAAAATCCTTTGATACATCTGGCCCCTGATCTTCTCGAGAACCCCGGCAGTAGTGGTATCAGCACAAATATGTACAGGAGTCCTAGGTTCCAGTCTAATAGGAACGTCTCTGGGAGAGGGAGTCACTTTGGAAACTCCAACTCGCAGAAGAGCTGGGATTACTCATTCTCTGAGATGGCAAATAGATCGAACCAAGGTTCTTCCCATTCTCAGAAGAGATCTTGCACCTAATCCAGATATAGACACCTTTTGTAATCCAAAAGGCATTGACAGCTGAGTTTGTCTGCCCTGGCATTCAGAGATCCTGTCAGGTGCTGCGTAAGCAAAAAAATGTCCTCGCACTCCACCCAAGTCCAGATCTACAGGGCCTCCTGGTACAGGGTCCATGACCCCACACTACCTCGCTTTTTGCAATACTACATGGTGGTGGTTTTCTCTGTGAACACCCAAACTATCCTTCTCTTGAATGAAGGGAGATAGGCCTTCAATGCCAAGCGGATAGCCGTCAGTTCCAGAAGATTGATATGAAGCTGAGATACCTCTGGAGACCATTCCTCTGATCTCCCCCTCCCCTGGGTAGCTGCTGCAATTCAGAAGTGATGCATCTGGCACCACTGTGAGCTCCGTGTGGGGAAGGGAGAGGAATCTGCTGCTGATTCAATAGCTGTTTGTCAATCACCATTGTAGATCTCTTGCAGTTAGCTCCAAAATCTTAACCAGGTCAGAGAGATCTCCCTGGTGTTGTGCCCACTGGGACTACAGATGCCACTCCAGAGCCTGCATATGCCATCAAGCATACTTCATCAGTAGAATGCTAGAGGACATCAGAACTAGCACCCTCAGAGTCAGTCTTACCAACATCCAGGACCATAGCTGAAACATCAGGATCATAGCCCAAATGTCCTAGACCTTCCACTCAGAAAGGTAGGTGTGAAATGTTCAGAATAGCCCGATGAAAGGGAGCATCTGAGAAAGAGTCAGGTGTGACTTTGGTATGTTGATAGTCATCTCAGTGAGTGCAGAAGGTTTGCCACAGTCTGGTGGTGAGTGATGAACGCCTAGGTCAAGCCAGACTTCAGTAGTCAATTGTGGAGGTAGGGACAGACTGGGACCCCTGACCTCTGCAGATATGTTGCAACCAGCACTGTCACGTTCATGAAAGGGAACACAGTGAACTGGAAATGCTCGTGGCCTCCCGTGAACCACAGATAATGCCTGTGGACCTGCAGGACTTGGGTGTGGAAATACATGCTCTGGCGGTCCAACGTTGCCATCCAGTCTCCTGGGCCCAGGGCAGACAAAACCTGTGCCAAGGTGAGCATCTTGAACTTCTCTTTCTGTAGGAAGGTGTTGGGAGGGTGAACACTTAGAATAGGATGAAGTGCTTCCTTTTTTGGCACAGAAAGTAGAGAAACTAACAACCACACCCTACTTAAGATGCTGTCACCCTCTTAATGGCTCATTTGGCCAGCAGAGCCTGCACTTCCTGAGGGAACAAGGAGAGGTGGTCCTTCATCAGCCATTCTGGGAATGGTGGCAAGGATGACAGGAGCTTTCCAGGAATGGTAGGACATAACCGCTCTGCACAATTTGAAGCGCCCACTTCTCCAACGTTATTGCTTGTGATTGGGGCAGGTGGTGTCTGATCCTGCTACCAAGGTGGTCGGTGTGATATGTTGAGGCAGCCTGAGAGTCAGTGTACTGGACAGTATGCTGGAGGTGGGCCTCAAAACCTCTGAGTGATACGCCTCTCCTACCATGAAAATACTACTAAGTATATTGGCCTGAGATGTAATAATTAGCATTGTGGACACCAATTGTAGCCTCAGCTATGGACACGGAAGGAGCACAAGGACTGTTGCCATGAACCCAAGGAAAGGGCCAGGGATCTGGAGGTGGCCTGGTTTACTCTGAAGCACCCAAGCTTCCTTGTCATCTTTGTCACCAAACAAGTGCCACATATACAGGTGCAGTCAAAGGGTATGTCCATTAGAGATGTTTGGACATCCCCTGAAAACCCAGTGGTCCTAAACCAGACATGGTCGCAGAGTGCCACCAAAGAGGCAATGGCCATGCCTTATGAGTCAGTGGTGTCCAGTCCACAACGAATGATAAATATCACTGCCACAAAATTCCAACAAATTTAGAATGGCTCATGGGTAGCAGCTGTGCAACTGAATCTTACAAGGCTAAGTGTATCAGCCCATGTATTCACTGATCAGAATGTGAAACTGGTGGAAGAGAAGATCAACTTCCCAAAGGTATCCAGCCTCTTGGATCCCCTATCTGGTGGGGTAGTAGGTAACATGCTTGGATTTACCTTGGCTGTCAAGGCCTGCACCACAAGGATCTAGGGAAAGGAGTGCTTGGAAAGGAACACTGGAACGGGGCAATGTCAGCAGGCAAGTAGTCTGTGCATGGGAGCTCCCGTGCAAGGTTTGGCCTAGACCATCAGAAGAACTTCATTAAAGTGGAGTAGGGTCTCTGCACAACTTGCCCCCAGCAGAAGCGCCTCTGTCAAGCCATTGGACTTGACCTTGACAGAAGGTAGCTGTAGGTTGAGGACCTTAGTTGCCTTGCTCATCTCTACTGCAAAAGAACCACCCTCTGTGGAAGACCCAGAGGAGTAATCAGGCCACAATCTGGGGAGGTGTCCAGGCCACTGGGGCCACCTAGCTCCTCATACCAGTTTTTCTCCCAATAGGAATCATCCTTCAGGAGGCCATATTCCTCCTCATCATCCCCTCCTCCTGGGGAAAAAGGTGTTCAAGGCTGGTTATGTTGTCTGAACGATGCCAGTATCAATGTTGAGGGATGTCCCGGTATACTAAAGAAATCCCTACCTGTCCTCTGATGAGGAGGCTATTTATATCGTGCCCTTGCCTCACACAGGGTGTCATACTTACTGAGCTGATGGAGGCGCAATCAGGAGAAATATCTTTATTTCTCCTCGTTTTTTGCTCTGCAGCACACTTCAAAAGGAGAAAATGCCTCTAAGGATTGTTTTTGTGCAGGAAGAATAGAACATTGGCATTTTAAATTGTAAATGAATCTAGGGTCTCGAGTCTGATTACCTACTTAAAGGCCAACAGCCATACAAAGCAATGTCTACATAGGTGTACATTTTTTCCAAATTTAACATTGTTTGATTTGATTGTACTCTGATAAATTTCAGCAGGCCAAACCTGCCAAAATTTAAGGAATGAAAAATGAGGAACCATGTAATTGGTGTTATATATTCTATCTGATAAAAACTGATCTTTATGGAATTATTTACCAGGTGTGATAAATAGCACACAAATACTGAATAACTTGTATTTGATGGCCAGGTACCACTATTAGCTGACCTCTGTCTGAATTTTGTTTGGTTTGGGTTGAACTCAGAGTGAGCCTATGTGTTTTCAAAGTTTTGAGTGGCCCTGTATATGATGAAAAGCTGAGTTTGAGTATGTCTGTGTATAAACAGAACACAAACTCTAGGTAACCCTTTGGTATAGTATCAAGAGTTGCTTGTGAGTCTGCTTGGGTATTAACTGAATGTGCTCTTAGTATCCTTCGATGTGAT
This sequence comes from Pleurodeles waltl, assembly GCF_031143425.1. NCBI lineage: Eukaryota > Metazoa > Chordata > Amphibia > Caudata > Salamandridae > Pleurodeles > Pleurodeles waltl. The sequence continues at coordinate 139,038,081 of NC_090437.1, forward strand.
TTGCCATTCAACTCGGAGGGACTTTTGTTTTTTAGAGCACAGCTCTCTAAATAGTTGGGGATAATGTGTATTGCTCAAAGTGTGCTTAGGTATGTTATTGACTACAGAGAACAATATTTTAGAAAACCAAATAATTTGCTCATTTTGTAGAGACTGGCTTTTTCATTTGATCCCATATTTGTACTAGAAACAAGCAATATTTGTCTGTAATAGTCTAACCTTCGGCTTAAGAATGCATTCAGTTAGCAATGATTGTTCAACCTCGTTTGGCAAGTGCTGTCATACAACTATTTTTGTTCCATTTGATAGTTTTTATGAGGACATACTTACTATTACAGAGTAGTCTGGAACCTAATTATGTGACCCAGGGCATGCTCGGAGTCCATTATTTTGAGGAACTTTGCCCCATTCCACATCTCTGTATTCAGTGTGATATTATTCAACAGTACCTTATCACTGCACATTTTTTTTAATTTTTTTGATGGTTTTTAATGGCATTACGTCAGATGTGGTTAAATAAACACAGTTTGCAAAAAGATGTGTCTGCTGTGCTTTCAAGTTTCCAGTCTGGGTACAATGTAGCTGATGGACATTTAAAGGTTTTTAAATGATAACACATTGTGATGTGTTAGATGTATTCAGAGGTCCATGTGTCAAGGCGAGGGTCGCGCACCTGGGGGGCAAATTATTTCAAGGCCATTTCTGCCCCCAAGTGGTGCTGATCGGCCTATTTTTATTAGACCAACTAGACCCCAAGGATTTTTTTCGTCAATTTCACGCAAGGGGAGCGACCCCTTAGGCAAGGGTTGATCCCCTGGCAGGGCAAATTTGTTTTAGGCCATTTATGCCCCCCCTGAGGGCAAATGGGCCTATTGTAAACCTCTAGGCACCAGGGATCATTTTTAAAAAAAAATTGTATAGTTGTAGGGAGCGACCCCTTAGGCAAGGGTCACTCCCCTATGGGGAAAAATCTTTTTTAGGCCATTTCTGCCCCCCATGAGATCGGCCTATATTTATTAGGGATTATTTTGTCAATTTCACGCAAGGGGAAGGACCCCTTAGGCAAGGTTTGCTCTCCTGGTGGGGGCAAATTTGTTTTAGGCCATTTTTACCCCCCTTGGGGGCAGATCGGCCCATAGTAATTAGGCTGATCTACCCCAAGGGGTGGGGGGGCAGAAACCTCTAGGCACCAGGGATATATTTTTTTTATGTTTTATTTTTTTAGACGTGGGGAGCGACCCCTTAGGGTCATTCCCCTGGGGGGAAAAATCTTTTTAGGCCATTTCTGCCCCCGGCAAACAGGCCCATTTAAAACCACTAGGCACCCGGGGCGGGATAATGTTTTGGTCAATTTCAGGCAAGGGGAGCGACCCCTTAGGCAAGGGCCAGTACCCTGGGGAGAAGATTTATTTTAGGCCATTTCTGGCCCCCCAGGGGGCAGATAGGCCTATTTCTATTAGGCCTATCTGCCCCGGGAGGGCAGAAACCACATAGACACCAGGGATTTGTGTGTGTGTATGTGTGTGTTTTGTTAGAGGGGGCAGTGCCTTGGGCAATGGTCGCTCCTCATGGGGCCACATTACTGCTGGTAATATCTGCCCCCATTGGGGGCAGGTCAGCCTATTTTTGGAAGGCCCATCCGCCCCCAAGAGGGGCAGAAAGCCCATCAGAGACCAGGGCAGATTTTTTTTTCAAAGAAAGAGGGTGGGGGTATAGCCATAATAATTGGGGCCAAAGTCGTTCTGCCCACTGGTGGGTAGACTAGATGCCAGGGAATTAAAAAAAAAGTGGGGTGGTGGCTACCAACCATTATGTCACAACACTATAAAGGGGTGAGAGGAATTACTTGTCCAACCTCCCTCAATCACTAAGTCATCACACAAAAAGGACGAGAAATATCATCAAGCTCAAATAATCCAATATTATGAGAAAAAAAAAAAACGGCCCTCACCCATAATTTGTGGCATTCTTCATCATAGGGCCCTGCTAACACACTCCAAAAAACAAATCCATTTTGCCATTTTGGAGTGGAGCAGTAAGGGAAGGGGAACATATAAGCACAAATGACACAACCAACAATTATGGCACAGGGATCACAGACGTCTAAAAAAATATAGTCTAAAACTGACTCAGGCTAATCACTTCACTAATTTTATTCTGGTGTAGCCTGGACAGGATTAAAATATTGTTGGTGGTGTTTTAGGAGCTAGTCACCCGTACACCCCAAAATCTGAAAAGGTTCAACATGTTTCAGCCTACTTTAACTGCCCTTAGGGGTCATGCGGCCTTCATCAGGACCTTCGTCCTGTCCCCGTATACTAAAGAAATCCCTACCTGTCCTCTGATCAGGAGGCTATTTATATTGTGCTGTTAGTTGCTCATTTGTCCATCAGCACACTCGATATTCTATGGGGAAAGAAATTTACTAATTTAATTCCACAAGCTGGTGTATTCCAATTACCTATAATACTCCCCATGCTTTTCACCTTAGAGATATAAGTGAAGAATAATATATATTGTGCAAAAAATAATCCATTAATCCAGTGCACATCATTGTAAGGAAAATGGCACCTGTGTATATGAATTAAAGTTAATTTACTCATATAAATATATGTATACCCACGTGGTAAAACCCAGGTCCAAACCAAGCAGACAGGAGTTGGTGCACTTACCGAGTTTCATCAATACCTCTCTTCATCGGGACTGGGTGGGAGCACCACCCTGTAGTCACACACTGTATAAAAAACAAGTCATTATGAATTTAAAACAAGGTAGTGGCTGTATATGCTCTGAAGCTATGGTATTTGACCTCCAGTTTTGCTCGATATAGAGCTAAAGGACATTTAAGGAATTCTCTTGACCGGGAGATAATATCATCTCATGTTTCCGCCCGCCTGTTATTACTTCCATGAGGGCTGGTGCATGTGTCCCCGCTCATGTTTTATCGATGTTGAAATTTCGAAAAAATTGATACTGGTTCTAAAACCGCCCGCCGGCCCTTCGTATATAATCGCCACCATCTTTTAAGTGATGTCCAAAAAAAAATACATTTTTACAACCAGGGGAACTTCCCCCAATCACAACTACAAACCCCGGGTCCAAACCAGAACTTCGGTTGGCCACCTTTCTTCCCAGTGGGTCATAGTTTCCCGCCATACCAATTCCAACTTAGTAACCCTCCTTTTTTAGGCCGGGGCAGGTACAGAGGCAGGAACAGACAAAAAACAGGCCCAAGAGTACAGCGGGACGATATCAACCAGCGGGTAACAAGGAGTATGTCCCGGGAATTTACACCCGGACCCAGCAAGGAACAGATTTGATTATGAATCTTTCTAAGATCACTCTTACAGAAGATCAACAGACAGTCCTGAATAAAGGACTGGGGTACGTGCCGACCAATAGGATGGAGAATTTTAAAATAAGACAGGAGTTATCGGAATTCTTTAGACGTATTCATCTCAAGTTTTTTTTTAGGGGAGTACAGAGATTTTCCAGCGACCAGGAGACACCGGTTTACGCCCTAAATCCACTTTTACTCCCAATCTAGCTCAATTACCACAGGAGATCGCAGTTTTTGAACGGGCAGTAATTAAAGAGATTGAAACCTTGGGGAGAGATGATCAACATGCATTTATGAATCTCTTGAGATTAACATATAAGGCCTTGGAAGACTTTAATTCTAATCCAACCATCATTATAAAACCAGCTGATAAAGGCGGGGCGATAGTGATTCTTGATAAGGAGGTTTACCACTAGGAGTGTCTCCGACTCCTTTTAGATAGTCGTAACTACAAAGCTTTGAAAACTGATCCTACTAAGGATATTCAAATGGAAATACAGATATTGGTAGAGGAAGCAATCAATAATGGGTAGATCACTGAGAAAGAAGGGAATTTCTTACACAATAAAAGACCTGTGACCCCCTATTTTTACATACTCCCCAAAGTGCACAAACCCAATAGGCCACCCCCTGGCCATCCAATTGTGTCTGGGATTGGGTCGATATTAGAACCACTTTCACAATTCTGTGATTTCTTTCTAAAACCGATAGTTTGGAAGAGCCCCTTGTATGTGAAAGACACAAGAGATATTTTGAATCTCATCAATAATTTGGAGTTTCACGATGAACAGGACTTCCTGGTGGGTCTGGATATAGAGTCCCTGTACACCAATATTCCACAGTTAGAGACCTTGAGGGTGATTGAGGAGATTCTATATCAAAAGACCTGGCACTATAATACACCAAGGACCTTTACTCTAGACTTGGCGGGTCTGGCCCTTACAAAAAACTTTTTTGAATATGAGGGCACTTTTTATTTACAGACCCACGGAACATCAATGGGAAGTACTTTTGCCCCAAGTTTAGCGTGCCTGTATGTATCGGATTTTGAACAGAAAAACATTTTCCAAAGTCACCATCCATGGCAGGCACATATCAGACTATGGCACAGGTTTATTGATGATGTTCTCCTCATTTAGAGAGGGGATAGACAATGTATTGACAACTTTATTCTATGGCTGAATGAACGTGATCCATTGTTGCTCTTCACTGCAACAATCACCAAGGAGAGATTACCCTTATTTGACTTGGAGATTGTACCGGAGGAAGGTAGATTGAGCACAAGGGTTTACCATAAACCTACAGATAGGAACAGTCTACTCTCTTTTAAAAGTTTTCACCCCAAGACACTTCGTGAGAACTTGCCTTATGGACAGTTTCTCCGGATTCAGAGAAATTGTTATGATATTAAAGATTATAAGAAGGAATCAGACATCCCTACAGAAAAACTGATACAACGAGACTACCCTCTAAGAATCATCCAACAAGCACAAAAAAGAGCCAGAAATTGCAATAGAGAAGTTCTTTTGGAAGAAAGAAAAAGAGCGCCCAGTCAAAGACTAATTTTTATTACCACTTTTAATACGCTCTCGAATCAAATAAAAGGGATTATCAATAAGAATTGGCAGATTTTGAATAGTGATGGTCTGGAGATTGATAAACCAATGTTTTCCTTCAGGAAAAGTGCCAACCTCCGTAACCTTTTGGTACATACTCGACTAACACAGAGAATTGCCAACAAGGGACATACACAAGCCAATCTCTTACCTGTGGTGGGACATACTAAATGTGGATCTTGCAGTGTCTGTCATCTCACTAAAAACACGAAGTCTATTGATGTGGGCCTGGAGAGTCCGTGGGTACAGACAAAACATACGAATTGCAATTCAGAGAATATCATTTATGCAATATGGTGCCCTTGTGGACTACTGTACATTGGAATGACCACTCGGAAAGTGAAGACCAGAATTATGGAACACAGAAGTAACATCAGGTATAAAAAAACAAACACAAAGATGACAGCACACTATTTTGAAAATTCTCATGGTCCTGATGATATGATATGGACTATATTAGACAAACATACTCCAAAAAATAATGGCACCAATATAGCAGACTACTTATTTTTCCATGAACAACGGTGGATCTATCGCACTAAGAGTAACAGCCAGGGATTGAATGATGATGTGCAATGGTTACAGTTACTTAATCAATAATGGGATTTATATTAGTAACCCTTGACAGGATAAGATGTAGGAAGAAAGACTATCTACATTTAGTTACATTTAGTCAATATTTATAGTGGTCCTCGTAGATCTCTCTGTAACTAAGTAGTTGACTAGTTATAGCCCTCACGTCCCCTTTTTCTTGTTTCTTAGTTTAAGGTTTTGCAACCACATCCCTGTTTTGAATGAATGGCACTCTCCAACTAATAAAAATAAAAAAATAAAACATTTTTTTTAGTATCTGTCGAATCCTCTAGTGAGGAGTTTGCTAACTCTTGGAATATCTTGTAGGTTGTGAGGTTTCATTTTCTTGTTCAATCTTTCTCCCCTTTTTGTTGAAAATGTTCAGGTTCCCTTTGAGATTACTGTGATTCATATTAGAAATACACATTTCCATCTCATATCTGTAATATGGATGGTCCGAGAAACTCGTACTCATCCAAGATGGCTGCCGTTTTGAATAGAGACGCCTGTCTAGTTTACCGGCAGGGTATGGGGATGCCATACCTGGAAATTATCTCATATAGTTAACCCGGCGCCGCGTTTCCCTTCGCTTTGCGGAACCGGGCTAAGGCAGACTTGCGGCAGCACTGGGCCCTTGAAGAAGTAAGGTGGGGGTGGGGGCCTCGATGACTTTACCTTTGTATTTCAGCATATTTATGATAACGCAACCGCTTGACAAGCAAGTCAATGACCGATATTATTGCTACATGCATCTGACCGACGGGTAGTTGCTAGTTTTTTGGAATCACTTAAAAGATGGTGGCGATTATATACGAAGGGCCGGCAGGCGGTTTTAGAACCAGTATCAATTTTTTCGAAATTTCAACATCGATAAAACATGAGCAGGGACACACGCGCCAGCCCTCATGGAAGTAGTAACGGGCTGGCGGGCGGAAACATGAGATTATATTATCTCCCGGTCAAGAGAATTCCTTAAATGTCCTTTAGCTCTATATCGAGCAAAACTGGAGGTCAAATACCATAGCTTCAGAGCATATACAGCCACTACCTTGTTTTAAATTCATAATGAATTGTTTTTTATACAGTGTGTGACTACGGGGTGGTGCTCCCACCCAGTCCCGATGAAGACAGGTATTGATGAAACTCAGTAAGTGCACCAACTCTTGTCTGCTTGGTTTGGACCTGGGTTTTACCACGTGGGTATACATATATTTATATGAGTAAATTAACTTTAATTGATATACACAGGTGCCATTTTCCTTACAATGTTGTGCACTGGATTAATGGATGGGGTTTTTTGCACAACATATATTATTCTTTACTTATATCTCTAAGGTGAAAAGCATGGGGAGTATTATAGGTAATTGGAATCCACCTGCTTGTGGAATTAAATTTGTAAATTTCTTTCCCCATAGAATATCGAGTGTGCTGATGGACAAATGAGCAACTAACAGCACAATATAAATAGCCTCCTGATCAGAGGACAGGTAGGGATTTCTTTAGTATACAGGGACAGGACGAAGGTCCTGATGAAGGCCGCATGACCCCTAAGGGCAGTTAAAGTAGGCCGAAACATGTTGACCCTTTTCAGATTTTGGGGTGTACAGGTGACTAGCTCCTAAAACACCACCAACAGTATTTTAATCCTGTCCAGGCTACACCAGAATAAAATTAGTGAAGTGATTAGCCTGAGTCAGTTTAAAAAAAAAATTCTATTGTTCGTCTGTGATCCCTGTGCCTTAATTGTTGGTCGTGTCTTTGGTGCTTATATGTTCCCCCTCCCTTACTGCTCCACTCCAAAATAGATTTGTTATTTGGAGTGTGTTAGCAGGGCCCTATGACGAAGCATGCCACAAATTGTGGATGAGGGCCGTTTTTTTTTTCTCATAATGTTGGATTATTTGAGTTTGATCATATTTCTTGCCCTTTTTGGGTGATTACCTACCAACCATTATGGTCATGGTTATGTCTCCACCCCAACTGAAAGGGGTAACATCCCCCGCACACTAAAACATCTTATCCCATGGAAAGCGAGAGGACATTTGATAATTTTGGGGTTTGGTTTTACATTTGGGCCATGAGAGCTTGTCTAACTCTCAAAATCGTCCCACTTGGAATGGTGAGGGCTGTATTTTTTTTAACTTTGGGACTCTGCCATGTAGAAAGTCCACAAGACTAGAGTCCAGGGTGGTGTGCTTCACATGCACCTCGCACCATTTTCTTACCCACAATGCCCTGCAAACCTCCACCTTTGCTGGAAATCACACATTTTTCCCATATTTTTGTGATGGAGCCTTCCGGAATCTGCAGGAATCCACAAAGTTCCTACCTCCCAGCATTGTCGCATCTATACTGATAAAAGTTCTGTCCCACTTATCAGCCTAAAAATGTTTTTTTTCAAACTGCCATTTTGGACCCGCTTTGGTTCCTCCTCAATTTTGACATGTTTTTGACTCTTACAGAAGTGAGGTATCATTTTTACCTGGAGAATAAGGGTAACGTTGGGTGGTAGGAAATTTGTCCCAGTGCGGTGATCCTACAAAAAAATGTGGGGGAAAATCTGATTTTTTTAAAGCTAAATGTGAGGTTTGCATAGGATTCTAAGAAAACACTGGGGGATCCACACAAGTCACACCTCCCTGGACTCCCTTGGGTGTCTAGTTTTCAGAAATGTTTGGGTTTGGCAGTTTTCCCTATTTGGCAGCTGAGTCCAGGGCTAAAAATGCAGGTCCCCCCCACACAAAAACAGGTAGTTTTGTATTTGATAATTTGGATGTGTCCACATAGTGTTTTGGGGCATTTCCTTTTGCGGGCACTAGACCTACCCACAAAAGTGAGGTACCATTTTTATCGAGAGACTTATGGGAATGCTGGGTGGAAGGACATGTGTGGCTCCTCTTAGATTCCAGAACTTTCTGGCACCGAAGTGTAAGGAAAAAGTGTTTTTTTGCCCAAATTTTGAGTTTACAAAGGATTCTGAATAACAGAACCTAGTGAGAGACTCACAAGTCACCCCATTTTGGATTCTCTTAGGTGTCTAGTTTTTTAAAATGCACAGGTTTGGTAGGTTTCCATAGGTGCCGGGTGAGCTAGAGGTCAAGATCCACAGTTAGGCACTTTCCAAAAAACACGTCAGTTTTCAATGTAAAAATGTGATGTGTCAATGTTGCGTTTCCTGTCGCGGGCATTAGGCCTACCCATGCAAGTGAGGTACCATTTTTATTGGGAGTCTTGTAGGAATGCAGAATAGCAGAACAAGTATTAGTGCCCCTTGTCGTTCTCTACATTTTCTCCTTCCAAATGTAAGACAGTGTGTAAAAAAGACGTCTATTTGAGAAATGCCCTGTAATTCACATGCTAATATGGGCACCCCAGAATTCAGAGATGTGCAAATAACCACTGCTTCTCAACACCTTATCTTGCGCCCATTTTGCAATACAAAGGTTTCCTTGATACCTATTTTTCACTCTTTATGTTTCACCAAATGAATTGCTGTATACCAGGTATACAATGAAAACCCATTGCAAGGTGCAGCTCCTTTATTGGCGCTGAGTACCTAGGGTTCTTGATGAACCTACAAGCCCAATATATGTCCGCAACCAGAAGAGTCCAGCAGATGTAATGGCATATTACTTTTGAAAATCTGACATTGCAGGAAAAGGTTAAGAGTAAAACGTGGAGAAAAATTGCTTTTTTTTAACCTCAATTTCATTTTTTTTTATTTCAGCTGTTATTTTCTGTAGGAAAACCTTGTAGGATCTACACAACTGACCCCTTGGTAAATGTTTAAATTTCCAGGATCCAGCATTGGTTTCACACCCATTTCTGTCACTGACTGGAAGGAAGCTAAAACCACAAAAAATATAAAAAATGGGTTATGTCCCAGTAAAATGCCAAAATAGTGTTGAAAAATATGGTTTCCTGATTCAATTCTGCCTGTTCCTGAAATCTGGGAAGATTTTAGCCCCACAAACGCTTTGTTGATGCCATTTTCAAAACCACTGCAGCCCTTTTTTCCA